>NW_025764450.1:600000-1065087 GCF_021365365.1 Ilyonectria robusta
TGTGTTGCGGAAGAACATGGTGTTGATGATGTGGTAGCTCACCGTCCCCCTTGATCCGGTTATGTGGTACAAGCCGAAAAGGGCTCTTAATGGACCGGGCGACATCCTCATTCCGAAAGCGGCAGCCAATAGCTTTCTCGACTTCGAGGTAAGGATCGCTACCCGTTGTTTTTATAAATGGAAATGACTTTAAAATTTCAACGAATAATACCCTGACATACCACAGGGAGAGCTCACCATCGTTTTGTCCAAGGACACGAGGGATGTTAGTGCCGAAGAGGCAGCCGACTACATCCTTGGATATACCGTTGGCAACGATCTGACTGCCCGAATGTTCCAAGACCCGAAGCGTGCAGGGGGCCAGTTTACACGCTGCAAAGCTTTTGATGGATTCGCCCCTCTGGGACCAGTCTTGACGAGTGCAGCTACTTTTGGCAGCTTAGATGACAAACGAATTCTCACCAAAGTCAACGGGAAGGTGTTCCAGGACAGTGCCATCGATTTGATCCACGGCCCATCAACTTTGATCAGTTTTCTTTCACAGGGTAAGTTTTCTAGAAGTAAGCGGCTTCGTAGACATTCTTGCTAACTGTTTCGGAATTGAGGAACAACATTGCCTGCAGGTACCGTGGTTATGACAGGGTCTCCGCCAGGCATCGGGTATTTTCAGACTCCCAAGTATAGCTTGAAGAACGAAGATACCGTTGAGATTGAAATCGCGTCAATGACCTTAACAAATAAGATGATTTTTGAGTAGAGATATATACACTGGGACATAGGAACGCCTACAGATATTTTCTGCAGCAACAATAGACTTTTCTACTTTATCAATCAGAGCTTCGTTACTGAATTGGATAATTTGGCGTTGTTAAAAAACCAATCTATGGAGCAAAGAGAAGCCTATATACGGGTGGCCTTTTCAACAGAACCTAGGCTGGAAATTGCGCTTTGCCGTCCGGAATGTGACATAGCTTCCCATATTGCGAAACCAAAATGCGGTAGCAACGGCGAGTAACTTTTGGCAATTTCAAAGCTACTATATCCTACGCCCTACTAATCTAACATAACGTCTTGCATATTAAGGGAGATTTGAAGTTGCTGAATCTGATTCTTTGAATGGATAGTCAGTCTTTCTGCTTCCCACAAGTACATTCGTGGTTGCTAAGGTCGCAGGTGAGAGCTTTAGACCATTTGCGAGTTTTTTCTAGGTTTACTCAATTTCATCGGATGTTGCAAGGTATGTAGTAGCTGCAAATAATAAGAGCACACATTTAACACTACACGCGATACCAAAAATACAATGGTATATGTAGTAAGATGTCACGAGAGCTAAGGTATGTAAACAGAACTGACATATAAACAATAACAACACAAATTGAATGCAAAATACAGTAATACGTCAAAGAAATCCACCCGAGGGAGGGTTTGCCTCGCCTCCCATCCCTTCAACTAGTTATTCCCCAACCTGTCCGAGACCTGCCGCAGCTGTTCCAAGAGCTGAGCCGGCGTCTGTGCCTGCGAAAAGATTATGGAATCCTGGCGCATCAACACGTAATTCGTTGTTGCTTGGAACCTCCCCTTGAAAGCAGCTTGGTCGTATAATGGAAGCAGACGCAGTCCAGCTCCGGCCAGGTGCTCGGCTGTGCCCGGCATTAGTTTAGTTGTTGACAACGCTGACTTCAAGTCGCAGGTCGACGGCTCATCTTTGCACAGCTCAAAGATCTCATCTGATAGGATGTAAGGAGGTAGGTTCGCCTTCCTGAGTGCAATTTTGATATCAGAGGCTTCCTGCTCAGTGGGGTGTTGTAAGACCAGAAGTGTAAGAATGGCTGTTGACTTCCAGAATGCGTGGTCGGAAAGGAAGACAGAGCCGTCAGCGGCCTTGAAGCATACTTGGGCAGCTTTCAAACCTCCACCTTGGTTCTCCAGGAAGAAGCCGCCGTCTACTCCAAGAAACCCGGTCGAGCCAAGAAGGCGATTCCGGATGAGCGAGTCTCGGAGAGATGGCACAAATTCCAGAATGCTGCTCACCATATTTATCATGGTGATAAACGCGGAAGACTTGCTCAACAAGATGTTGCCATTTTCCGCGGTCATCATGCTTGCATCGTCGACTCCCTTTCGGCGCTCTCGTGACCAGCAGTCCAACAGGCTCTCTTGGTTTAGCACCAGTTGTTTGCGTGCTTTTTGGTTGCAGAGCAGTGCCAAACGCCATGATAAGGCAAATGCGTCCTGTACGCCGTTGGCGATTCCCTGAGCTCCGAAAGGAGGGAAGACGTGGGCCGCGTCGCCGATCAAAATGATGTTGTTGTGAAACCATTTGTTAACCACCTTCTGTGTGAAGCTATTTTGCGTAAGAAATCCAGTTAAATATTGATTTCTAAATCCGAGTACTCACTTGGCTGGGGCGCACCGCAAAACTTCAATACAGTCCCATGGAAATTGAACCGGGCTTTTTACAGTCATGCCCTTGCGGCTTGGGATTTTGTCAACATGTCTCTTCGCTTGGCATGTGTATGCTGGAAAGAAATTACTCACGAAAACCTCGATGCGGGGAGTACCAGGTGCGGCATTAACTGTTCTTCCAAATGCTTCTCGAGATCGTCCGGCACGTAATTTGGAGGTAGTTCATATTCATATCTGGCGAGCAGCTGGTTAATTCCACAGATACTCGTCATTTTTCAGGACAGGAGTTTTAAAGAACCTCCAGTATTTGCCCTCCTTCGGGCCGAAACGCCCTGTTGCGACAGGCATTGTTGGGTGATTACAAAAGCTGGCAGTGATATTAGTCCCATTGATTCTCTTGACTATGGATCCGTTACAGGGAATTGTACTCACTGCCAACCACCGGGCCAAAAGATGTCCCATAGCTCCTCCGGTTGGTAGCCAATTTTCCACAGCGGGAAACTCGGGTGCGATGTAGGCGTAGGCAGGTTGATGCGTACATTTGCCGCAATCCAGGTCGCCTCGTATTTGTACCTGTTTTCCAGTTAGCGCTCTCCTAGAATTAGACAGGGATTCCCGCACAATCCTGTCACCTGCTCAATGCCTTTGTCTTCGAGGTATTCCTTGCGAACGATTCCACGCTTGCCGTCGGCACCAACTAGGTAGGACCCTTTGAGCTCTGCTGTTGACCCGTCTTTGCGTTTGTAGGTAGCTTGCACGCCGGTTCCGAGTTCATTAATACCCGTTACTGTGCATTCCAATCTCAGTTCGGCGTATTTAGAGGCCTCAACGAGTGCCCGGAACTCTTTTTCTGCTGGTGCGTTAGCAATTCAACCGCCACCCAAGTGTTGTTTGAGGTGGTACCTAATCTTGGCTGAAGAATAACTGAAGCAGGGGGCAATGCCTGTGCGCCCCAGTCGCGTTCCTGATCAATGGTGAGAAACGGTTTGGAAGTGAAAGTCTCCCGGTGAAAGTGAATCTCGGTCAGAACTGTGAGACACGTATTAGCCAAGAGAATATTCCGCTAATGATGTCGTGCTAGCCAACTCACTCTGCCCGATTTCCTTCATTTTAGCGTGATTGACACCAAGGAGTTCGACGATGCGGTGGACTTCCCCGGCGAGCGCAATTGCACGCGGGTCTTCACTAATCTCCAGTTCTTTCTCCAGGATGATGGACTACACAATCGTTAACCACAGAAGCCTAATTTCCAAGGAGTATGAAGTCCGACCTTGATATTCTGATGATTGAGTGCGAGTGCGAGAGCCAGACCTGACGGCCCTGCACCAACAATGATGACATCTGTTTCTTCCATCTTCAGTTATGACACTCGGGTAAGGAAGTAAGTCAATGAACCAAATAATTGATGCCCTCTGGTAGCGTTTATTGCTCTGTATGGCCTCTTAACAAGTTGAGACGCCATCATGTTCCTCTTTTGTTTTCATAGCCCTCGCCTCCCTCGTGATACATTTTGGTGTAGTCCAAGCAACACGCGAGCTGCCTCTCTGATCCTCCGTAAACGTGCCACCCTTCACGGAGAGATTTCGCTTCCACCGAGCAAGGATTCGTAGCGTCCGGGAGAGCTGCAGCTTGCGGGGAAGCTCGGAGGAACTAGACATAGGAATGGTTTAGGCTCGGCGGAACTAAAACAGCCCTAAGCCGAGGTTTCGACCCACGCGGACTCTAGACGGCCCCGTACCTTTTCGCAATTGCTCCATTTCACATTGCTCCTCAGATGGTGGCGTATGATACGGAAATTTGAGTAGTGACAGATTCACCGGACCGCGGTAGTAGGACGCCAGCCGCTGAGAATACCGAGGCCGGACTTGACGGCTTTGGCGAAATTGTCCAGTGAGAAACGACAAATTTAAAGACTTGACCTTGGCTGATTAGTCGCAGAAATAAATACGAAAAGAAGTCGTTTAACGCCGCCCAAGAAGCCCAAACGACAGGACAAGACAGTACGACGCCTCACTTCAAGCAATTCCCATCGCGGTCCAGCTGGTTTCTCTTACCTCCTTGAACATGAGCGTCTGGGCACATTCCAGCCCTCACCTCACGCGCCTTGATGCGTTCAGAAGACATGTGAACATCAAATATGACCTAGCGTTGGAAAATTACGCCCAGCTACACCAATGGTCTGTTCGAAGCCTCGAGTTGTTTTACCAAGAGCTGTGGCTTTTCTGCGGTCTGGTCACCTCCCAACCTCCATCTCAAGTCGCCATTGGTATCGAAAAGATGTGGCCTAGGCCGCAGTGGTTCCCAGATGCCCGGATGAATTTCACAGAGAATTTGCTGTCCGTTGGAATGAGTGCACACCCGGACAAGATAGCAGTATCGGCTTGTCGAGAGGCTGGGACTCAGTGGAAACATTTGACATGGAGGGAGTTGCAGCTTGAGGTTGCTCGATACGCGAGCGCTTTACAGCATGCTGACGTGAAGGAAGGGGACCGCGTGGCAAGTAAGTAAAAGATCACCGTCCTCGCCACCGCCGTATTTTCCGTGCTCAAGCTCACGATAATAGCCGTGGCTACAAACTCCTTGGAAACGTTGTTGATCTTACTTGCTGCTGGTACTATTGGCGCCATCTTCTCCTCTACCTCTCCAGACATGGGGACGAAGGGCATTGTCGAGAGGTACACACAAGTTCAGCCGAAGATTCTCTTCGTTGATTCCGAGATCCTATATGGAGGAAAGAAGCGCGATTTGCGGGGGAAAATGCAGTCTTCTGTCGAGAAATTGAGAAAAGGGGTCAAGCAGCTTGCGAATGTTGTCGTCATCAATGGACCGCTCTGGGATGATGACAAGCTGTAAGTTTTTATGCCATGCCTGGTTGCACGCATCCCAAAGCGAAGACTGACCCTAATGAAACAGGCTCCCACTTGATAGCTTTCTTCGCGTTCCTACAGAACCGCTCGAGTTCACGCAAGTAGGGTTTGACCATCCTATCTACATTCTCTATTCGTGGGTATATCTGGTCACCTCAGTAGATGAGAAGTAGCTAACAACGTCAGGTCTGGTACCACGGGTCCACCGAAGTGTAAGTAGTAGATTCCCTTGTCATCAAAGTGGACGATTATTCATCTTCTGCTAAAGTCAACTGACCGACTAACACCATACTAGGCATCTGTCACTCTGGAGGTGGAGCGCTGCTCAAGCACAAGATTGACCTCGCCTTGGGATTGGACCTCGGAATAGACTCGACATATTACCAGTATACTACGGTAAGTTGTCATCATTCTATTCTAAGTTGAATAATTCTCACACCAACATCGCATAGACTGGGTGGATGATGTGGAATCTATTGGTTGGCGCTCTCAGTGTCGGGTCAAGAATAATTCTATATGATGGGAACCCGATGGAGCCTTCTCCATCTTTCCAGCTCCGTTTGCTAGAGGAGCAAGGGTATGTCGCCCCTAAGACTACTTGTTCTGTTCATCTGATGCCGTTGGCATATAGCTAATCACAAGTGTGTAAAGGGTTACGCACTGGGGTACCAGCCCAAAGTTTCTCAACGCAATCATGCACGACCTCAAAGGCTCACTGCCTCCACTAACGAGCTTACAAGCCACTCTTACGTCTGGGTCAGCACTTTCTACCGAGACGTTCGAATGGTTCTATAATACTTTTCCAAAACGGGTGGCGCTCCAAAACGGCTCTGGCGGGACAGATATGCTTGGTGGTAGTGAGTAACCAGGCTGGACTGTCGTAGTGTATTTGCTAATATTTATGCGCAGTCGTCGGCGGCAACAACTTAGTACCCATAAGTGGGAGTGAGCTTGCAGTTGCCACTCTAGGGATGGATGTACAGATATGGGACGAAAGCGGTCAAAATGTCGACGCAACAGGAGAAAGAGGAGAGCTTGTCATCACAACACCTTTCCCGAGCATGCCTGTGACCTTCTGGGGCGACGGTGGCCTTGAAAAGTACCGCAAGGCGTATTTTGATACGTTTCCAGGGATTTGGTGCCATGGTGACTTTATGTCGCAGAATCCCAAGACAAAAGGCTACCTCATCCACGGTCGTAGTGATGGCGTCCTCAACCCAGGAGGTAAGAACCCATTTCCCATCGTCCCAGTGACAGTATACTAACAAACCTCTAGGCGTCCGGTTTGGCTCAGCTGAGATATATAATGTTGTCGAGAAGTTCGCCGAACTTGAGGATTTTGTCGCCGTCGGGCAGAGACGCCCAATTGACAAGGATGAGCAAGTGCTACTTTTCGTCAAAATGAGAAATGATGCCATCCTCGGGACACCACTGCTCTCCAAGATCCGCGACGCCATAAGGACAATGCTCAGTCCCAGACACGTTCCATCGCACATTTTCCAGGTTCAAAACCTTCCTTACACAATGAATGGTAAAAGAATCGAGAATGCCATCAAGAGCGTGGTTTGCGGGGAGAAAGTGAAGAACACTGGTTCCATTATAAACCCAGAGTGTTTAAAGGAGTACGAGCAGTATGCAAAGTTGCCAGCATGTGGTTTGGTAGCTAAGCTATAGGGCAAACGCATTCCGGGGATGTAGATGGGTCGGATTCGGTTGCTCTGCAGCCATTTCCCATAGCGACAGCATATTTTCAAGTAGATTTAGATTTAGGTAAGGACTAATCGAGTATCATGGTTTGCTACGACAGATTTCCAATGCAAATTCTCACAACCGGGCACTTCCCTCGCACGCCACACCTCCACAACAAGGTCATGTGCGGTAGAGAACATTCCAATACCACTACTCTGCGCATTGTTGAGCAGCCATATTGATAATTCCTCCCTGAGTTCGACACTGTTCGTCTCGCAACCCGCAATGAAAGCAGGCCAGCATATCCCGGGTGACGTATCGCCGTACTCTTGCTTCTGCGATTCGTAACGAAACAACGATTTCGCTGTCTTTTCAACGTAGTGTTGAAGCACCAGCAAGCCCATGTCGCACACATGGCGATAGAAATAGATGATGAGTGCAGAGTGAAGTGCTTCAGTCAAGTCAAATAGCAGCGCTGTCCGGCGTTCGACCTCTTCTTCTCCGCCTTGCCTGCTGGATGTTGAGCTTGGGGCGTCTTGACCTTGGCCTTGTCCTTTGAGAAGATGCGGATTTTCGAAAGACATGATTGTGTCATCTAGCTCTTTAATCCTCAATGACATCTGAGGAGTCAAGCCAGAAGTATATCTGAGCTCAGCCACTTCATTTCCGAGAGCTGTAGTCTGCCAGACCAGATGAAAGAGATTTTGCGGGATACCGTAGATCTTTTCCAGCATACTGGCGACCTCGATGTCATGTGGCAAGATTGATGTACTCGTCTCGGGCGCTGGTTTGTCTCCTTGTGGAAATGGTAGGTCTTTTCTGGGATCGTGTTTCCACATTGAGGAATAACGACCGGCTTCATTCCCCGACCCAGCATCCATCGGATTGCATGGATTTCTGATGTTCGAGCTGGGATGTGCGCATTCTTCAAATACTCTCATATAGACGTACATGGCATGCAGGATGATGACCTTCTTGGACTTTTGCGCCTTCTGAATGCCATATGCATTTATCAAGCGGCCGGCATCAAGAAGAAAATATCTTGCTTCTTGCATCTCTCCTGCGAAAACCTACCGAAAGGTTAGTATTAGTGGAAAGAATGTCGGGAAAGACTTACGCAAGCCGTCACTAGGTTGAGAAAAGCCATGAGCATTTCCTTGTACTTGGCCACTTTAGTGGTCCCAGACCTCTTTTGAAGACATGCTTGGAGCCGCTTCTTTGCAAGTCGGAAGCATTGGCTTCCAAGCACTGCCAAATCTTCACCAGCTCCAGGAATCGCAGCCAGTTTGTGGTGTAGGTGGTAGGCGCTTGTTGACAGGACAGACAAAAGGACAGAGACTCTCGCATCATTTGATCGTCCCATCATGTACAGATCGCTGAAAGCTGCCAGGGCGCATTTTAGATGCAGCAATACCCACGGTGGTTTGTCGTGCTTCAGAGGTGTGAGACTGTTGACAAGGTCCATTTCATAATTTCTCAACAGAAGCTGAACTTGGTTTATCGAAAGCGACATTGTGCCGTCTAGGACGATTTCTAGCTGTGATGGCTCTTTCAGAAATGTTGCGTTGACAAGCCCCGCTGCATGGGACGATTCTCCCTCGGGTTTTGAGTCGTCTGGGTGCTGGACAGCTTCCTCTGATTCTCCTTCAATCTCATTTTGATTGATGTCTGACAGAGTTGCACCTGGAAGCCCAACCAAGTCCTCAAAGAAGGGGTACGTCGGCCATTGCGGAGACAGCGGTTCAAATAAATCCCCCAAGTCTCCCCAGTTGTCCGGAGCCGAATTAGACGAACTGAGGAGGTCTTCTCCATTTGGGTATAACGTGGAAGAAAGAATGGACCCCAAATCCGAGGGTTGAAGCGTCGCGTTTGTGTCACTTCTTGACGCAGCTGGCGTTGATGGTGACTCCGGCAGCGAGTATGACGCTGGGGCATGAAATGCACCAAATGGTCCAACTTTGACAGAAGCACTCCGACCTCTAAGACCCTGAGACGCTTCATCGACTTGGCTGAGGATACTATCTATGTTTTGCTCCGCTACTTGGTTTAGCAAAATGCCACACTCGTGGACACGCTGTTCATCTAGTCCGGACGTCAGTCTACAGCTTGGAGGAAATGCATCGTGTTGACTTACCACTAAAAATACAATGCCGTCGAAGCACATTTCCCGTTGAATGAGCATCTTGTCGGTCACCATTATCCTGGCGAGACAGCCATATCAAGTCATTGGACGTCTCCTGCGCCTTGCAGTCCAAGTTGGAGCGCCGACAAGCAGCGCATCGTGGAATCTGGCGACTGCATCGAATCTTTCGAGCTCGACAGGCCCCACACGCCTTCTTGCGCAGCTCCATGTCTCTCAAACAGCCATGGGGCCTGGCCAGTCGCGACAAGTCGGTAGGTATGTTGCGATGCGGTTTCTGGAGTCGCTGCTAGACTCGGCCTCCAACTTCCTCTTGTGTCTATTTATCTTCATCGAGCAGCTTATCAATCCCCGCACTTGGGCTACCTCGTGTCCCCCTCAACGCCTATTACCGGCCTTATCCACCGTTGCAGCCATCCGAATCAGGTAATCTTATCCCATCGTGAAGCGCTAGGTCGTTTAGAACCAAGCTTGCATCGTACATGCCGACTACGAGCATCACACTGCCGAATCAGGGCCCCGCCATTCCATGTGTTGGTTTCCCACTGGCTTAAGAAGCCATTGGTGTTCTTCCCTCGAGACAAGACAGACGCCCTATCAATCCCCCATCCTTCACAACGCATTATCACCGCTTCTCAAGTGCACAAGACCTGGTCATGGGACAACGAGAGCCGACAAAAAAGGAAGTCCTCCTGCTTGGAAGCGGGGGAGTGGGCACCATCGGCGCCCTAAATCTTGAAGTCGGAGGACAAGCGAGTGTAACGGCGGTGCTAAGGTCGAATTTCAAGGCTGTTACAGACAACGGCTTCAGCATCACATCCTGCGATCACGGAAACGTCACTGGATGGAGGCCTTCTCATAGTATGTACTATTCCGGAAGATATTGGCATCTGCTCACAATCTCGGCAGTCGTTGGCCGCGTGCCAACCACCACCGAACAACAATTTGATTACATTGTCGTGACCACCAAAAACGTCCCCGATTGCCCTCCTACTGTCACAGACTTGATAGGCCCTGCCGTGATCCCTGGTCGTACAGTAATTGTACTGATACAAAACGGGCTCAACATTGAAACTCCAATTTTTGAGAGATTTCCCGACAATATTTGCCTGTCGGGCGTCAGCATGATCGGCTCCCATGAGGTCGCCCATGGCGTCATCGAGCATGAATACCCTGATGAACTGATTCTAGGCGCATTTCACAATCCTCGCTTAGATGAGAAAACAGAAGAAGCAGCTGCCAGGGAATTCATTGAGATGTACTCTGCCGGCGGGAAGACGGCGTGTACATTTGCCGAAAACGTACCCTACAGCCGATGGCGCAAGCTTATCTACAACGCATGCTTGAACTCTACATGCGCTGTAACCGGCTTGGACACAGGACGCATCAGAATGGCCAATGACACTGTCGCGGCCTTGGTCAGACCGGCTATGGAGGAGATTCGAGCGGCCGCAGCCGCCGCTGGTGTGCAATTGGAAGCAGACATCTGCGATACAATGATTAATCTGGACCCGTTGACAATGTATCTGTCACCAAGTATGCTGGTTGATGTCCAGAAGGTACGATGCTCTTTTCAACGATTGGTCGATGTATCTAACGTAGCGCAGGGCCATTTCACTGAGGTAGAAAACCTCGTCGGAGAGCCGCTACGGACAGGCACGGCATTGGGAGTAGCTATGCCGACTCTGTCGGTTCTTTACAGCTTGCTTAAGGCGATGCAGTGGCGCACAATGGAGAAAAGAGGACTGGTCACTATCCCGCCGAGGACGGAAAGTTAACGGGCTATGCAAAAAACACTTGTTCATAGTGCAGGTTTATTTGTAAAGAAGTGATTACTCTCAAATAGCCCGTTCGATGTGAATGCCCTTGAACATTTACTGTTACCCGCCATCAGCTACCTTGAAACTCATTCACTTCAACGATTGTATTCAATCTAGTCTGGCTCAACTACATCATCTCGATCCTACACGAATATCTCTCGCGGTACCACTAAGACTCTCCCCAACCTCGTACGGCTACTCGATTTTCTACAATCTCATTGTTGGTAATTTCAAGATACTTTTCTTGCTGTTCAAGGACTTCCTTGACCCGCTTGACATCCGTCTGTTTGCCGGCTCGATGGTTCTCTTCCATTTCATTGAGCATGCTCTTCAAACGTTCCTGTAAAACTTCGACCCTGTACTTTGTCCATTGGTAGTACAGCTCCGATGGCTCTGAAATGGGCCTGATCGAAGTAAGAACGGAATCGTCCTTGATGATAGGGTCACGAGGCCTGAATGATGTGATCATGGTTATGCGCTCTCTACCGCCAAGTGCGGCCAATGCCTGATGCTGGACGTATCTGCCCTGAAGAACAACGGCAGATCCCTAGATATTTATTAGTATATGGAAGCTATGGCGAGATGGATGCTTACCATTTGCGGTCCACGGACTTTGAGAATCTCTCCGGTGCCGCTTTTGAGCGCGGTTTCGCCGCCCATCATCTCCGAAGCGTCACTCATCATAACGACACATACGAAAGGATAGCTATCGTAGTGCCATTTGGTCACGGATAGGTTTTCGTCGCCCGTCTTCTCTACCTCTGAGCCATCTTTGACTGGGCCCTGGACAGCGATGTTGATATTGCCAATTTCGTACTCGATGTTGGGGATGAGGTCTATGCCGGCGATCTTCGAGATGATGGACAAGGTCTGTGGGTTCTTCCAAGCTTGGGTCATGAAGGGCGCATATCTTGATTAATATTTAATTAAGAGCATCTTGGCATTAGGCAAGGCATCAACTCACTTTGGGCAGTGGCCTCGCAACTGGCAGGCTGCAAATTCCGTGCTGTACAGACAATTCTTCCAGACTTCGGTCGTGAAAATCTCATCTCTCATGATACCAATCGCCTCTTCGCTGAAGAGAGGGAAGGGGTGCGAGCAGGCAACGTGGGAGATGCCAGCATCTTCGGGTAAGGCAACGTCAGCCAAAGACAATATCCTGGGCTCCTCTGAGAATGACAGGTGCTTTTCCGGGCTGAAGATGGCCTGCGCTGCGGGTCGCGAGGGCCTCAGTTGATCTTTGAGAATGGGCTTCAACTTCAGCTGCGGAACCGGAATGGGAGAAAGGACTTCGGTCATTGTGGCTGTCGATATATGCTGGTAGAAGAAAGGTTGGATAAACAGTTTTGGGCAGTGTGCTCCTGAGAATTGCAGCTCGGTGGTGGCTCTATCCTCAAAATTTGCGCTCACATTTCTTAATATATATACATTATCAGCATAGGAAGCTATCATATGTCACCACAGCGTAGGGCAAGTATATTCCGCTGAGTGTGTGCCATTGTCGACCAGCTGTCATCCTGTAAGCTTCTGGGTGGATACCAACAAGTGATAGTTGGATGTACTATGAACCCAGGAACTTTCACATAGCTGGATATCACTAGACGGCACATGACTGCCTTGGAATGGTTGTCGTGGATGATAACCGAGTGCCGAGGATCCCACCACCACCCAAAAGCCAAGAACCAAGCGAGCACGTCGAGGTCGGAAACTGCCTGCCTTCGGGTCGCGATCGCCCCGTGCTATCTAGTGTTTGATAAGCGTGTATCTTGATAGGCTGCACTAAGGCCAGTGGCTTCTCGCCAATGTGACAAGATTACGCAACTGTTCGGCCGACACCTGCCAGAATGGGACCGCTATCTGTGCTATTACTGCGAGACTAACTGAATACAAGCCATTTAAGCGGCCACGTGAGCCTCATTTCTGCATAGATGCTGAATTTACTGCCTCGTTATTCTTGTCTCAGATTCTAAGCAGTGGTATTCCCGTTACAACTTGGGTTCTGCTATATTTCTCTGTCGATTTTACGCCCCAATTTCTTGTAATCATCTGCCACTCGGCAGTCCAACCCCGCAATCTAACCAAAAATGAATGGGCATCCACCGCCGATTGACCCCTCCTACGAACCGTCAGTCTCTATCGCCTCACTTTCAGCAAATGCGCCAATCGAAGATATCCTCACCATCCTCGAAAGAGATGGCGGTGTGATTCTGACTGATTTCGTGTCGCTGGAGGACCTGGAAGCTATTGATGTTGACGTCAAAGCGCATCAGAAGGACGTTAAATCGACTGAGAACAGTGCGTTGCACATCATCCCCAAGGAAACGCTCGCAGTTCCAGGATTAGTGGGCAAATCACCCACTGTGGCCAAGATCTGCGAGTTCCCAGTACTGGATAATCTCCGAACATCTATTCTCAAGGATAGTTTCAGCGTTATCCGAGAGGACTTTGTCGAGGATAACTCTATTGACCCACTTTTGAGTATCAGCATCACCCTTCACATCGGATACGGCGCTCCGAGACAGAGGCTACACAGAGATGACAACGTCCATGGCATCCGGCATGGGGACAAGTTCGACCTCTCCAAAGCAAGTCAATTCGCCTGCTTGATTGCGGGGACCAAGACGACTCGCCAGAATGGTGCGACCATGTTCATCCCGGGGTCTCACAAGTGGGACGACAACCGAACTCCACAGCTCAATGAGATATGCTTTGCTGGTAAGTCACAGTGCGCAGTTATCCTCTGAACATAAATAGCTAAGTCGTATCAAATTTTCAGAAATGGAGCAAGGGTCTGCCCTCATATTTCTAGCCTCTTGTTATCACGGCGGTGGACATAACTCTGTCCCAGGCGAGGTACGCAAGATCCATGGGCTGTTCTTTGTGAGGGGGACTATGCGCACGGAGGAGAATCAATTCTTGGCGATCCCACACAGCAAAGCACTCACAATGAGCGACAAAATGCTGTCCCTTCTTGGATATAAGAAACCTTCTACTGTGTTGGGTATTGTGGAGAATAATGACCCGGCACTGAACTTGCCAGCCGTTCTGAAAATGGCGAGTGCGTGATGAAGTAATGGCTCCGGAATAGTGCACAAACGATAGTTTATTGGAGTCAATGTATCACACAAATTATCTAATCTCTATCTATCTAGATGGCTCGCAGGATGGTTCGTTATGGGGGATACCAGGCAGGACTGCTGGATATACACGACCGAGCGTAGCCTCGAATGATGAGAAGCTCATCCCAAGCTCGTCCCCGACACAAACTATTTTGTGCACTGCACTGAACATAACGTACTCGCAATGTTTGTTCATCAACTCCTCAAGACCACTACCACCAACGAGTATTTTTCCACCCCTCATGACGAGCTGGATGTTTTCTTCCGGGCCATAAACTGCTGCCGCAAAGGGATCACTCAGCTTCTTGCCCGAGAACACGGCGATATCAGCCAACTTTCCCACCTCGAGCGAGCCTAATTCGTGTTCAAACCCAGCCACCTTGGCGGCATTGATGGTCATCATTTCCCACAGCGTCTTGGAATCTAGAACCTGGCCAAAACTGAGCTTAGTTGCCGAGAAGCCACAAGCCGCTTCTCTTCCCATTGTCGCAGATCCAGATGGCAGCCAATCCGTACCGAGGGCCACTGTGATGCCGGCCTTTAGAAGATAAGAAACGTCGAGGGTTTTCCCGTAGAGGAATATGTTGCTCCGAGGAGACCAAACAACCATGGCCTTGCGCGCAGCCACAAGATCAAAATCGGTTTCTGAAAGCCCGAGGGCATGAACAAGAGCGAAGTTGGGTGACACGATATCAGTGCTGAGACCGCCACCCTTTGGAAGAGGTACAACGTCATATCGCTCGTCGGATAGACACTGGAATTCGTTCCTGGCTTCGACATCGACTCCTTCCGCAACGTGTGCGATGTATCGGTGAAGTTTCGCGGCTTTTTGTCCATCTATCGCTTTTGGCCCATAATCACAGTCCCCAGACCGAATAATACCTTCGACGTCGTCAAGGGGAAAGACAGCCCAGGTATCTGCTGTCTCACCAAGACCATCTTCCAATCCCTGGGCAAAGTCAAGGTTTCGAGCAAGACCCGGGGCCATATGCCCGCCGACAATGGAAGTAGTCCCGGAGAAGAGGTGCCTCAATTCACCCCATTTGGTAGCATCCGACATGCTTCCGTTGACTTCAACAGGCTGGATCGCGTGTCCTCGTAGGCCGACTCTCCAGTCGTGGCGATGATTGTAGAGTTCGCCTGTGCTGTGAAGCGGGTTCACCGTCGAGTATTCGATGTGCTCATGCGTATTGATAAATCCAGGCGATATGACGGAGTCCCGGCACTCGATGATCGTCGCATGCTGATCAAGCTCGCAGGTGGCAGGATCGTGGCCAACGCGCATGATTTTCCCCGATTGGATTAAGACGCATCCATTTAAGACGGGGCCGTCGGCCGTCAAAAGCGTACCTCGGAGAAGGATGTGACCAGAATGGCCATTTGACAGGATGTTGCAGCCACCATCAACATCTGTATCAGCGTCGGGATCTGGGGTGCGAAAGTACATAAAGAGACCCAAAAACATCAATACCGATGATACTAATAGTGTCCTCCGGCTAACTGCCAAGCGACGAGAGGATAGAAGGCGCATAGTCGCGAGATGGACAGAAAGGCGGCTCTCGATGTTGACGTAGTGACACGTATCGGGACAGCGTCTGTCCTTGAGCGATATTATTCCAAGAAAGACAGACTAGACTTCCATAGTCAAGCAGAACAGATAAGCCAAAGCTCAATAGGCAGAATATACTTCCGTGGGCGTCACGATAGATTGTGAACGCCTGTATGCGCTGAGTTGAGTTGAACTTCCACGCGCAGCCGAGTCCTCAATCAAAACCCTGGAGAGATTGTTTCAGGGGTCGAGTGGGTCCTCGACGAAATAGGCCAATGAATGACCACAATAGCATCAGGTCCTCATTTTTGGGTTAGTTTTGTCCCTGGCAACTTACCCTATACTCTTTCTTTCCTCCTGCCAGTGTATTGACGGAATTGTATCCTAGTATCAAGCTGTGAGCTCGTTTTGTATTTTATCTTCTGTATTATCGCATCAATATTTAAACAATCAAGAGAGGACCGGGGCGAGACCGAAGCGGCGCACCTGCCAAACCAACCAGGTCTCATTCGGAGTAAGAAAAAAAGTGAAAACTTGGACAACTGGAAACATGCGAGCTTGAGTTAGTACTCTCATATCATAGTCTTTGAACCCGGGGTTACCGAAATACAGCTGAGATGTGATGTCAGCCCAGAGAGGGGCGGACGGGAACGTCTTTGTCAGAGTGGGATTTAACAGTGTTCCAGCCCTGGAACGAATACCAGTAAAATGGAAGCTCAACACGACCATGGCCATCGTGGATACCAATATTAATTCTCCTCAATATTTTTATCCACTTTGCTACCAGTAAAAAGTAATGATATTTAGGCTAGTAAATAAGAAGATCAGGATGTTGAATTACGTATATAATCTCTAGACCTATGGTGTACAAGGCTAATCATTTAATTCCCAAAGTGCGGTCACGTTGCAAATACCTACCGCCTGTCCGAGGTTAAGCTGACATACTATGTAATCGTCTGCCCATCGACTACTACCCTGAGAAGACAGGGGGCAATATTGATTACCAATGCTCGACCATGTCAGATCGGGGATGAGACTGTTAGGCCCTGTAAAGAGCCAAGGATAATGCTGGTTGGTCTCACAGGATGGCAACAACACTATGTATCACCGCTCTCGACCCTAGCTAGGCTTGATGATACATCATAATACAGATAACCGGCATCAAATGCGTCGTGGCTGAAAGAGCAAGTTTCATAGGCTGGCAGAAGTAATCGTTTTCACGGCTGACTCGCCTTAGCTCAAAGAAGAAAGAGGGAACAAGAATAAGACCAGCAAAGTCCGCGATGTTTCCATACGACGGATCGGCAGACGTATTAGGAAGGCACGAAAACCAGCACGACAGGGGTTATTGAATTAGCTCATTCCTTCTGCCTCTACCAGTATAGCGCAAAACCCCCCGCAATGGGATGGCTTGGTTTAGCCACATGTCATGCAACGAGAGAATCCTTTGGACGGCATTGAAACATTACGAGAGTCTTGGCTCTAAAACGGGCCGATCAACGTTGCATGCGCAGGATCGTATGGACAAAGTCATAAAGGAGCTGATCTTCCGCTGGGTATTTGATTCTTTTGTCTTATTGTCATTGACGCACGATCACTTTAAGCTTGTCACCATGCAAGGCACTCTCATCAACATCGCCGCTGTTCTCAGCGCTTTGAGCGCCGTTCAGGGTCACCCTCTCACTGTTACTCAGCGCGATGTCATCTCAGCCTTGCCACGGTCCGCCGACGATATCGACATCAAGTTCCAGCCAATTCTTGACTTTGACTCGGACGGATGCTACGTCACAGCCGCCATTTCTCCTGATGGGACCACCAATCCTGGCCGTGGCGCAACTGGCACGCCTCAGGGCCAGTGTCGCGATCCTCCCCAGCTGGAGAACAGCAATGCGTATTCGCGCAGACGCTGCAACAACGGCTACTGTGCCATCATGTACGAACACTACTTTGAGAAGGACCAGGCGCTGGGCGGGAGCTTTCTCGGCGGCCATCGTCATGACTGGGAGAACATTGTTGTTTTCACCCAGGGTGATAACGTCGTTCGTGTTGCGCCCTCGTGCCACGGCGGCTACGACCAAGCCAGCAACTCATTCCCGCTGACGGGCTCTCGACCGTACATTGTCTACCACAAGGATGGGGCCAGCACGCACTGTTTCCGCTTCGCCAACAACAATGACATTGCCAGTCCCGAGAACCCCAAGGGCTGGTTTACTCCGCCGCTGATTAGCTGGGACCGTTGGTCTGACGTGAACCTTCGCAATAAGATGCTTTCCACGTGGAATGGCGGTGTCGGGCCCAAGTTGGATGACGAGTTTGGCAATTCTCTCCAGGCTGCTGCTGGTAATGGTGTTCCTGGGTTTGATCCCTTCGTTGATAACTGAGTGGCGTCCGGTTGGTTGAGGAGGATGTGAACAGAGTAGGATCGACTCATCGTACTACAATTGATGTTTTAGCCATTGGCTGTACATTTCGTACGGAACAGAGAGTCACAGTGTCATAATATTCCCGGTGTTTCTAAAGTTCCTTTCGCAAGCCAGATGTGGAGAGGAACATTTAGGACGAAATGCTTGGTAGGAAATAAAAGTTAGCTTCCGGTGGTACTACCGGCTGCAAACCAACTTCCAGTAGTGAGCCCAGTTGTGTTTATTTTACTGCCGCTCCGTTGACCTTAAATTATTTCATAGGTGAGTATGGAGGATGATGACCAGCCGCAGCCATTACTATGGAGAAATTAGCCAGGGCGGTCACCGAGGTTTTCGCTAATGCAATGCATCGCGGCGATCCGGAATCGTGCCGCCCATTGGCAATGCAGAGTTGCATCATGTGCGGGAATGGCTCCAGCACCAGCCAAGTTTTATCAGACAATCCCCGGACGTGCCGGGAGATCCATGCCGAATTTGTTCCATGATAGTCCGATCTGTTTTCAGCTGCCAAGAGTCTCGCTAATGATTGCCCGATCTTGCCGAATTCGTCGGATCGTTACTTACGGCAATAGGCAGCTCAGAAATGATCGACCAAGTTCACTGGCGATGGATGTTTTTAAAATCCCGTCGGGATCCTTCTCAAATACTTTATTTTGTGCTCTAAATTACAGTCGTCTTTTACTACTCGACGCACAACCTGTCAATCTTATCAGCATCATGAAGGTTGGTCTTCCACTCTCACACTGTTGCTGAACTCTGGCGTGCTAATTACTCCCGCAGTTCTCGTACATTCTCGCCATCTTTACGGCCACCGCCGTCAACGCCCAGCAAAAACTATCCCAGGCTGAGGCGCAGTCACGTCTACAAGCTGCTGGCATTTCCTCCGTCTCTACCGGTGGCTGCACAAACCGCAACACTGCCACTTGCACTTCGTATGACCAGGTTAACGCTGCGACTGTTGCTGGTGCTATTACTCTGAAGAATGCGTGTGGCTGCACCGTCACCATCTCCGGCGGCACTGAGACTGGTCACGCGAGCGGCACCTACTCTCACTGGAACGGCTACAAGTTCGATTTCCGCAAGAATTCCGGCCTGAATTCCTATGTCACGAACACCTTTACAAAAATCGCGGATCGTGGCGATGGCTATCCCCAGTGGAAGGCGGCTTCTGGCAACATTTACTGCGTAGGTTGCGATTCACCATGCGTGTCTGAAGACAGCAGCTGACAAATTAATATAGGATGAGGGCAATCACTGGGATGTTACTTTCTTTACTGATGGAAACTAAATGATAATGTTTGGCTGGGTGGAATGATGCGCTAATGGCTGTTCCATGTTCAGCATGTTTGCCTCAGTGAAGTCAGGCTCCGGATTTTTCTAAACTAGGAAAGTCCAAGGGACTGCCTTGTGCGTACATATAACTGAGCATCGTACAAGCTGCTAGGCTGCCGACTGGTATAGAGGTCCAGGACGTCGAAGACCCGCGGCCTCTCGGTGTCTTGGGGGTGCTTCGGAAATGAATATTAGGTGACTTCATTAGCATGGAGTCTATACCTTGGTCTGTATCGAATTTATGACGACTCGTTTTCGAAACATTTCATGGCAAACGCCCGATGCACGTCCTTGGCGAAGCTCTTGACTCAGTGTGCGCAGCGCATTCGGTGTCAGAATAGTCCGCTACCCTATGAACTGACTTGGAACACGCGGCTATGCTAAAAGACCCTCGGGAAGGAAGAGGAATGTTCCTTGATCTTCATTCGGTTTGAAATGGGTATGAAATAAACATGCGCAAGGTTCTCTTGTTGTTCATTTATTCAGTTTGAACAGGCTTCGAAATAAAGGTGCACAAAGGTTTAGCCCAACCTGTGGCCGTCTTCAACAAAGACATTCAAACATCCCATAATGTTTCCAATGTGGGGCTCCCTCACATACTTAAACAGAGATATCTCTCCTCTTTTTCTCTTTTGCTTCCCATCATCATTCACCAGGCAACAGAATCCCTCCTTTTCGCACTATTAATTACATCACATCAATCGCATTCGTACCACACAGACGGCACTCTACTATCCACATCATGGCAACAAATCATCAAGCCGCTGCCAAGTCTAGTATTGCCGAACCTCGGCGTATAACTCTACAAAACCTCATCCTAGCCGAATACCAATCTCCCGGCAAGGACCCGATCTTCGAGTACGACAATTGGGACAAGGAGACGCAGCGCAATGTCTTCCGTGACCTGTGGTGGGAATTTGCCGCTTTTCTTCGACTTCCTGCCGCAGATCGGAGACTGCCGAACTGCGGTCGAATCCGACGTACCATCGGAATGGCACACTTCTCAGAGATCGATGGCTTTGTTAATGCGTATGAAATCAGGGACCGCTTCCGGCGAGCGTGGGCGACTCCACGTCCGTATTTGGAAAATGAGCTTGCGAATGATGATTCGGTAACCTGGTATTCCTGTGACCTCCACAAAACACCTAGCGGACTAAGAGTTATAGCAGACCGTCGCAATCGCCACCACATCCCCAAGTATTGCCGTCCGGAAACCCTGATCTCGTCGCAGCTCCTGCTCTACCGGCTCATGGCTGTGTTTGACATGCCTATCGCATCAGACCAGGACACGGTTGATGACGACGGTGTCTGGGCGTATACATTGCATTGGAATCGGCACAACGAAAAGAGTGACACTGACAAGATAAGTGAGCTCGTCTTTCGGGACAGCAAGGGTACTTTCCATGTCCATTTTTCCGGGTCTGAGAAGGCTAGCAAGTCGGCTCTTGAGATGCTTGACTGGCTGGTTAGTGACAATGTGCCGTATCTCTATGACGGCTTGTTGGTAGGAAATCAAGCTCAGTCTCTGTAGGCTGGGCTATCTCTACAGTTAGAAGGGGCAAAAAGATGATTGTAGTTCATAGGATTATTTGAAAAATAGACGGCATTGAATGCTACTTCTTTCCTCCCGGAAACATGGTCTCATGATTTTATCCCATCGTGTATGACCCTGTGGTATATTAATTTAATCAGCTGAAATCTTCGTCATCAATCGCTACCGAATCCCCTTTCTTAAATTTGGACTGCATCTCAACGTTCACTCCCAATTCACCATTGTAGCTACCTCCCGTCCATAATGAGTATCACAAAGGGCAAATATAGCTCGCTGAGCCAGCCCAAGACCGAGCCCCTGGCTCTGAGCATGTAGATGTTCAAAAAAGACGTAGACCAATCTGTCGAAAGCGCGCCTGACAGATTAAAGAATGAAGATAGTGCACATGGAATCTATGTAGAGGATGTTATCAATCTAGATCAAATCATGGTGGCTCTGGCGCCGTTGCTGCTCTGGGCAGTTTCTGGCGTTGTCGTGATGGACCTAGCAACCTGCATGTCAGACGTCACCGAACGTCTCAAGAACAGCACTATCGCGCCTGATGACGCCATCTTCTTCCATAATAACACCGGCTACATGTCCCATCTGGAGAAGGCCCAGCTCTCACCATCCAAGGCTGCAAGAAGACTTGCCCGCGGCTCGACTTCGACATGTACGAGGACTTGATACGATGTAACATCGGAGAGAATGATGGGCTGCTTCATAAAACTCCCGCGATCCAGCCTTGCAGAGGTAGCACAGACAGGGAGCACAGGTTCAAATCGGAAAAAGCCTGGTGACATCATAGTGATTGTGAAAGTGACACTCATGCATTGGCTCTCCTACCAGGGTGATGAGGCGTACGGTGCAGAACCCTCTGGACCGGATAGCTTTTCATGAGCGGGCGCACTTGTAGATGATTGAGAAATATGGCTTGTTTCAGGTCAAGTCCTATCTTTGGCTAATGACCTGTAATAGCCTAAAAGATCTGTCAGTCTTCACACAAAGCACTGAGGCTGTTGCTAACATCAACTACATTGCCAGCCGGTCGTGCCGAGCCTGGCTCCCTGTGACATCCTTGCGCATATCCTTGCGGGCTGCTCTACCGAGATAGAGGGCTGACGCCTCTTCTTACCCGGTAATCACCACGCGTTGTGAACACAGCGACCAGATTAGTGGCGTTAGCCTCAAGCGCTAAGACGCCAAGCTCCGGTTTCCCCGGTAGCTCAGCTCGAAGTTCTAGGCCGCAGAGGGTAAAGCCGCACATTCTCAGCTTCCCTAGCTTGTATTGGGAACTCTAGTTTACTCAGTAAGATCGAGGTAGAAGAAGTCTCCCATACATACCTGTGCTAAGCCACCCCGTTCCCGCTGCCAATAGTCAGAGCTCCTCCACAAGGCTACTCACGCGGGCTTTTTCGTGGGAATGATGGAGATGTGGAGGGAATTCACATGTTCGACTTTAGATGCCAAGTGTGCCGTCTGGATGCAAGAGACCCTAAATCATTCCCCCCTTCCTTGGACACAACTAACAAGGGGCGTGCTCGACCTTTATCTTTTAACCGCACCTTGGGTCCAGATAAAGTCCTGGCTCATGCTGCGTCTCCTCGAACGCCACTAATCCTCTACATCATTCCCGTAATGTTGTGGCCTTTGAACCTGACCTTAGCGCCCTGGAGCTGGCCACTGGAATATCCTAGTCCAAGACATGGCGTACTGAAACTTCTCCGTGGGCTTGAAGCAGGGCTCCTCACTGGAGCGTTTAGGCGGCTTCAAGATGACCATCGGCCCGTCTAGAGCCCTGGCTATCTCCTGTGTGCATTCACTCCGCATGGGACGCCGAAATCACATAGATATGGACATCCCACCAACTTTCAATTCCACGAAGCTTGATCCATGTTCAGTGAGATAGCCTCCTTGCCTACCGACAATCGCACCTCTTTTCAACAAGCATGCACCTTCGGCTCCGCAATCTACATCGCACTGGCGCTACCGCCGAGGTCACTTTTTCATGTTTCTTGACACAGATAAGACCAGCACAGCCATCTTCATCAGCGTGACAGTGACCTTTGGGATTGCCAGCGTTTTCGCTGCTGGCCGTCTCATCAGCCGCTTCGGCATCGTGAAGCGTCATGGCTGGGACGACTATACCTTTATAGTAGCATGGGTGAGCTGCACACATGCATGCGCTCACAGACGGCGACTGACCTATTAACCACCAGATCCTCGCGTTCGGGGTATCATTCGCGGTCGACTTCGGCGCGTCCAAGGGTTTCGGTCTCTACGATGACAGCGATCATCGCGACCAGGAGACTCGGGTCCTGGGTACGCAGTACGCGGCCATCGTCATGTTTATTCCGGCCCTGACGGCCGCCAAAATCTCCATCCTCTTGTTGTATCTCGATATCGCGAGGCAGTCGCAGAAGTTTCTTCGCGTCGGATCCTACGTCACTCTTGCGATTGTAGCAGTCGGAGGTGCAGTCTTGACTCTCATCACGGCTTTCCGCTGCCGTCCTGTACAGGCAGCGTACAACCTCACCACGCAAAACTCCAGCTGCATTCCGTTTCAGACCATCTGGCTGACCGCGTGGCCTATCAACATCGCTACCGACCTCGCCATCCTTGTTTTGCCCATACCCGCGTTGACGACACTGCCCCTCACGCCGCTGCGGAAGAGTGCAGTGATCCTCTCATTTATCTTGGGCGTCATCTTCATCGGTGTCATCGATGTGGCACGGATCTACAGTCTTCAACTGGCTGTCATCAATTCTGGGAGGGAGATCGACGCGCTCCCGTCCAGCCCCGGCGTGCCCGTCAATGCTGGCATTGCGCTTATGTGGTCAGCGGTCGAGGTGAATGCGGCCATCATCGGTGCTTCTATCCCAACTCTGCCCCCGGTGATGAAGCGATTGACGCCATCCAATCCATTGCGTCTTGAGCCTCGTAGCAGCGCGCGAGCGTTCGTGCGGTTGTTTTCATCGCAAAGAGAGTCCGAGAACGCGCCAAGCATCAATGAGTTAACCATTCAGAATAGCCAGGGAACTGGTTGTGGTTGCGGGATGACTCAAGTGTCGACAGCTCCGGTGCTCGCAAGGAACCAGGAACCACAGATGAATAGCGGAGCAACCATCAACACAGCGTATACAGAAACCATGCCACAACGACCATGGGCATCTGACTCACCCCGAGAGCGCCAACACAGCGTCTACTTTGGCTTTATCAACATGGCACGGCCCAAGTGTATAGTCGACATGTGTGGATCCGAATCTGCCAAGTACTGCGCCATGATTAACATACTCCTTTTCCTGAACGGATTTACCTACGTTATGCTGTTTTCCATCAACGGGAGCCTTCCGATTGTCAAAACCCGCCCGCAAGCCGTGGGTATGTCATCAGCCTCTTACATCGGCGCTGGAATCTTCAGCCCAAGTATAGGATATGTGATTCTGCGCCACTTTGGATTCAAAGCAACCATTGCGACCTCCTTGGCCATCTGGTGCGTCGGAACACTGATATTCTGGCCTTGCGCGGCTGTCGGTTCATATCCAGGCTTCATTGTCTGCAACGTTCTGGTCGGATTCAGCCTGGGCATCATGGAAATGGCTGCAGATACCTTCAATAGCCTCTGCGGTCTACCAGAATACGCCGTGGTCCGAGTCCTTCTTGGTACGGGGGTGGAAGGGATTGGAGGGGCGTTGAGTTCAGTCCTCACGGCCAAAGTCCTCTCTATCGATGCGGACGACAGCCACAACTTGATGGCGCTTCAGTGGGCTTATCTCGGCATTGCCCTGTTCACTGTCTTACTTGGCCTCTTCTACTGGCACGTACCGCTCCCTCAGATAACGGATTCGGAGCTGCGGGCTCGACCGGACATTCTGTGGATAGACCCTTCCAAGAAGCACTTGGGGGTATTCCCTATCATCTTCACCTCTTTGGGAGTGGCTGTCCTGTCCGGCTTCTGTTCTGCGGGGGCCTTGGCGAGTCTGCGAAACTTCATTGGTGATGCCCTCTCCATCGTGTCGACCAAGACCCAAACAACCCCAAAGTTTGCCATCTCAGATTTCCAAACCGGTCTTTCGGTCGTCTATGCCGTTGGAAATTTTCTCTTTGCCTTCCTGTGCCTTTTTATTTCCCCAGCCGTCCTCCTGCTTATGGCGTATGGGTGTGGCATCACGCTCGCCGTGCTGATCTTCGCAGATCAATTCCCATCAGCCGCCAGTCTCCAAGTGATAACTTTAGCGCTTTCAATCATCGAGGGACCGATCCCTAACCTAGTCATCGCCATTGGTCTCCGAGGCCTCGGCTGGTGGACCGGTCTCGCATGCTGCCTGCTGGTCAGCGGCTGTAGCCTCGGAGCATGCATCTGGCCGTGGGTTATGTTGGCAGTTTCAAGCAGGAATTCGGCACAATACACATTCTGTGTTGTCATTGCTCTCTTTGTGGCAGGCAGTATTTTTCCCGTTTACCTCAACCTAATCCGCTCCTCCCATGACCGAGAACGACCGCCAGCCTGGGCGGCGATTAGGAAAGTAGTCCTGCGGCATTTCTGTCAGCCGCAGGTGTGAGAAGTGCGACCAAGGGTTTAATAGAAAATTTTCAGGCTAACAGGGCCGATGGAAGGAGGTCAAATGGTTGCGTCGACGCAAGGTAGCTAAAAGCTATTTCGCGTGCGCTATATCTTCGAGGCTCGAAGTAGGTGCCGACACAACTTAGAGAGGCCCTTTGGAGCAGCGCTCCTAAGATTCTGGCCAATTTTTTAGACTAATACAGTTTACAGACTATTAGTCTGCACATATGAAATTCAAGTTAACTACCGCTTGAGAGTAGGTATTAGATCTCACAATTTGTTAGGCGAATCGATCGATAAGAAGATCTGGTCTCAGCCGGGGTATCGACAGTTCGTCAACCTGACACCATATCCACCGCTCCAGTTTTACACTACTGGAAATTATTTTTGCCTGCGATAGACGCGATCGTTTAAAAGTTGTCGGGAAGATGTTAGTTGGGGATACAAATGTCCTCATTGGCGTCTACACGATTGTTGCTGTATTGCGCGAGCTTGCACACTGCGTTGATTTAACGTTCCGAGGGTGCATTTAGTCATCGTGGCAGCATTGGGTAACAAATGCTTGAATTGTGGATAAAACTGTGTTTTTTCGACCTTGTGCCGGCAACTTGCTCACCTTGAGGGAGCAGACAGAAGTTAGATTAGTTCCGAGGGTGCATTATTGATACCATGGCCCTGGACCTGGCCAGACCCTCATCGGATCATTACAGCAGGCAAATCCGCCTTAGCATACTATAACTACCCCATGGAAGTGACCTCACAAGATTATCACAACAATCTCGACGGAAAGCAGGTTATTGTACTGGTTTCCGCTGGTACGTTCATCTCCTACAATGCCGCGTTGCATTCGACCAACCACCGTAGTATGCGTCGGATCGGACTCCGCCAACAATTCAAAATGGATAGTACTTGTCAAGTACTGTCTACGCAAAAAGACTGCGGAAAAAAACGAACATGGAGGCCGTGTATGTAGGCGTGTGATGATTGAGCCCCGAATCATGGGACTCAAACCACGACAGGTGCTGCACAACCGAAGTCCTAAACATCTCAGGCTTCCAGGGATCCACCAGCATGCCCACTGGAGTGTCTCTCTGGTGGTGTAACTCAAAGATGGCCTGTGTCAGCACGGCCAGACCACAGGATAGATTGCATTAATCGGATGTGATCCTCTTTTCTTTTCACACCGCCTAGCTAGCCCTAAGTTGTTCGTGGAGAGGGGCCGGGTGTAGGCAACAGGCTGGGCCATGCATCATTTTTGGCCCCCATTCAATTGTATCCCTGTCGATATCCAATGATCCCCTGCCCAAAGTTCCGTGAACAAATTCACACATAAAGAACGCTACGCTGCGAGATTTCTATCGTCCAGTTTCCCAACTTCGGAGCAATAAATGCAGATATCCGCGTCTTGACGGCCGCTGGATCACCACACGCCAGACAGACATTAATCATTGAGCTTCCTCTCCGCGGCAATCTATAGGCATTCTATCGAAGCACCTCCAATATCTGCGGCAACAAACAATCACTCCGTGCCTTGGCCCTGGACGACTCACCCGGGTCGATCAAGCTCAAGATGGAGCAAGGAAAGGCAAGGTTCAGGTAAGTCTAGGTCACGACTCTGAACCCAAGTTCCTGAACGCCGACGTGAACCATGTAGAGTTTACCTCGTTGGGTTTCCAACAGCCGTGCCTGACCCAGGGACTGTCCCGGTAGTGGAAATGATACGCCATATCCTGCCCGAAGCCTCTGTCGTTTGTCATGATATCTTCCGCTGTGATGTGGATATTCCTCTTAAACGCCGGGACGAGGACGATGCAGACGAGCTGAGTGCTCACTCCAATAATGATCAAACACTTTCCACGCCCAAGCTGGACGGGCAACCGGGGCCTGGCGACGTGGAAGCCGAGCAGCCCAGCGCAAACACCGCCCTGAATCACGAGAAGACTCTTGGCGATATGACCGATGATGACCTCACCAGAGTCATTGGCACGGATGTCATGGTCTACCTCGATGATTTGGCAACTGTTTCAAGTGTCGCAATCGGTGGCTTCTTCACACCGGGCTGGATCGACAGCGAAGCATATTCTCTTCTCGAGCGAATCCAGAAGGAAACCCCCGACCAGAATACCGGCCACCCGAGCAAGGTGCTCCTTGCAGGGTATGGTTTTGGTGGCATTGTGGTCAAACAGGTACGAAACGAGCCTCACACCTAGTTCGGAGGACAGCCATCTTCCTCATCATGGACCTTATGCTGACATGATCAGGCTATTGTCAATGCCAACGCGAACCCAATGTTCTATGACGTCGCGTACAACGCCATCTCCTTGGTGTTCTTCGCCATGCCGCATCAACCAACCGATCAACAGACCTGGGAGGAACTACTCTTGGGGTTGATCAGGTCAACAACTGAACGCTCCAGTTATAGAGGCCGTCTATCTGGAATACTCCCAGAACTCATCGAGTCCGTGTCGCATCTCTCACAAGCCTTTTTCCGAGTTGAGACCAAGTATGACATAAAAAACATAGTTCCCGACGATGATGCTGCAATGGAAACATCACTCAGCAAGAAATCCTGGACAACAGTGCAGTGGCCAGATCATGATCTTGCGGTCTGTAATGCGGAAGACGTTTCCAAGATGAAGCTTCTCCGATCCCATTTCGCACCATCTTGCATGCTGTCAGACGCGCCTCTAGGTAATAAACCTCTCCATGCAACGCTTATTATCTCCCTCTAACTCTTCACAGGAATGTTGACGCCTGAAGAGTACACGACCTACTTTCACACGCTGCAGGCGCTCTCTCCATCCCGGCGGATCGTCGACGAAAGCAGGACATTGGACGAACCGGACGACTTCAACATCTTGAAAGATATTTACGGCTCGCTTCTTCGCCGCATCCCTGTTGACTATGTTTGCGGGAGCTCCATCCAGGTGGTTGCCCCCAAGGGATACGGAAAGTCCGCCATCGTGAAGCTCATATCCCAGCACATCCGACGAGAGTCATCCGTTGTTGTGATCGAAAACTTCCCCAACCCCTTGGAAAACCACCCTACGACCTTCTATGGGGTAATCATATCCTTCATCCACCAGATCATCTCACAAAAGCCATCGCTCTTCCGCCCTGTCCGGAATTTGATGACCGAGATGCTGCGCCAGAGCGTGTGGACAGAGCAAGCCGTCAAGGATTTGCTCTCTGCTATATTCCTACACTCTCGCGATGTGAATTTCCTCATCGTCGTTTACAATCTCGAATCCCCTTTGTGGCCGGCCGAGGTACGCGAATGGTGGTCAGGGATTCCAGCGTTGCTTGAGGACTCTTTTGGTTGCACATGTACTTTCCTCATCAGCAACGACCAGGCCGTCAAGACCTTCAGCAACCAAAGGGTTTACCACATCGACCTACAGAGGAATTTCGCGGAGCACAAAGAAGCCTTCATCAGTGCCAAGACGAACCAGCTTCTCGATGATGTCTATGGTTTGACTTGGCGTAGAGATGAACGCGCGAGGGAAGTCAAGCAAATAGTCATTTCAAAGGCTAAGACATTTGGGGGCTCTTTCAGAGAGATCAGTGCACTCCTCGTCCATCTACTTCAGGGGCTCTCCCGGGTTGCTCCACAAGCCATTCGTCAGACCATTTCGCGAGGTCCCCAAACGACCGAGGAACTGTACAATTCTCAGGCCAGGCTGCTCAAAGAAAAGGATCCACGAGTATACTCTTGGGCGACAACTACATTGTCGTGGGTTGGGCTTTCCGTGCGGCAACTACACGTCCAGGAGCTTGCTGCTGCCGTGGCTATCCACTTGGACCAAAGAGACATCTCCGAAATTGGCAATGGTATTTTTATGCACATGGAAAGAGACATTTGCAGTTATACGAATGGCCTCGTGGCCGTGGAAAATGGATACGCTCGGATTCCTTGCCCGTCTGTGAGGGCAGCCTTGGACCAAGATCCGGATCTGAAAACGAGTATGCTCGACGATTACTCTCTCGCGAAGATTTGTCTGCATTATCTCAAGATTGTCCTCGGCAATGACCAGGAAGACTTTTGGGAGAAATGTCTCTCCTCTGTCTCCCCTACACAGAAAACGAAAGAGACGCGTATCCCAGAGCTGGAGTTCCTAGATTATGCGACCCGATACTGGCCGACTCATTGCCTCCGGGTGAAGCAGCACAACGAGCTCCTCGAGAACGATGTCGTCGACTTCCTTCAGTCCAAGGTCGCCGAGAGGTGGTTTCAACTGTACTTGCTCTGCTACGGTTTGCCACCAAACCTACTCAGTAGGGAGCGAGACGACACAGCTGAGAACGACGGAACTGATGACTTCGAGCCAGATTCTCCTGGAAGCGGCGGATCCGAGGAGATGTTAGTGAAGATAGGCACGCAACAATCAGCGGTGAAGATGGCCAGCTTCCTTGGACTCGCACCTGTCGTCCCTACTCTCTTGGGGCAAGCCAGGAATTTCGATGAAGCCAAGACCACCCGCCTCCGACGCGGCTGTTTGGACCATGAAGTAGCGATTCTGAACAATGGTTCCAAGTTCTATCTGGACTGCGTAATTTTGAACGATGATGTCTCCGCGGTTGCGGCATTGCTTGAAGCGGACGAAGCATGCGTGACAAAACACTTTCCTCTTCATCTGGCTTCGTTGGCAGGTAGCTCAAAGATGGTCTGGGTACTTCTCGAGACGCTCGAGGACACAACGGCAGTCGACAGGGATTGCCGAACTGCACTGCACATGGCAGCTATCAGCGGCAGGGTCGATGTGATTCAGATGCTTGTGGGCGAGGATGGGAATTCCGAGCTGGCCAAGAAGATCGACTCTCGCGATGCCAATTTCGAGACCCCTTTACTTCTCGCAACGCGAATGGGAAATATCGACGCAGTTCGTTTCCTAGCAGGCTTAGGTGAGGGTCGGGGCATCTCCATCGGTGACATGATGGACAAAACTCCCGCGCATCACGCCGTGCTACACTGTCCGGACGTCCTCGACACCTTCTTTACCTATGATCCCAACGCGCTTTTTGCAAGGGATCGTGACGGCTCGACTCTACTGCACATTGCTGCGCGTTGCCGTTCAGTTTATGCAGTATGCATCATCTTGCAGGCGGCCAAGGACCCTGAACATTGCATCACAGCGGTCCGAGCCGAAGACACTCAAGGGAAATCGCCGCTCGACTATGCATCGGAAAACGGGTTCAGCGACGTGGTAGGCATCATGGTTAACAACATGAGAGGAGCCGTCGGCGCGGACGCTCTGATCCAAGCCTCGGCCCTGCTTGCTGCAGAGTATGGACATCTGGCTCTCCTTGAGACGCTGTCTGAGTGGACGAGTGGGATCAAAAACCGGCTTCTTTCTGCCGCAGTGAACGGCGGTCATCTCCTCGTGGTCAAGCATCTTCTGGACGGAGGGGCCTTCCTCGATGGAGAAGAAGACGCAGATATGGAGAAGCTTATTGCTCTTGGTGCCAAAATCAACCTGGGCGACTCCTGGGCAAAGGAAGTTGCATCGGGTAACTTGCGCGGACGTCGTGGCGAGACGAGGCTTTTCACAGCGAGTCATGACGGTGATGTAGAAGCTGTCAAGAAGTTTCTCAAGCGTGGCGCAGACCCCAACATCTGTCGAGATGACGGTTGGTCTCCTCTTCACGCAGCAGCCGACAACTGGGAGATCTGTGAGGCTTTGGTGGCGAATGGCGCCAAGATCGACTATCAACTTGAAGACGGCCTGTGGACGCCACTTCAATTCGCGGCCTCATGGGGTTGCAAGTCCACTGTTGAGTTCTTCCTTCAACACGGGGCCGACACCAGCCATGAAAATGTGCATGGCAGCACCCCTCTGCACTTGGCTGTGGCGAAGAGTTACTGTGACATCGTGCAAGTCATGGTGGACCACGAAGGCGACAATGCGATCAACTTGGACAATCAAGGGGCTTGGGGTGAGGGTCCTATCCACATGGCAACGGAAAAGAGCGCCGAGTGCGTGCGGAAGCTTCTCAAGAAAGGAGTCAACGCCAAAGCCAAGACAGTTAGAGAGAATATATCGTGCCTGGTTCTAGCCCTCCAAGCGGGAATGGGCGACACATTCGCTATCCTCCTTGGCGACCAAGAATCCGGAGCCCCCGAACCCCACTGGGATCATGAAGACCTGGTCTCAGCCTACTGGGTGGCAATTCAGACGGTGGATCGGAACCTGAAGAGCCTCAAACTTCTGGTGAACAAGGAGCCGTGGCTACTAGACGAAGTTTCGGCAGAGGGGTACAATGGACTGGAGACTTACATGCGCAGCGAGAGACCAAAATATCCAAAATATGAAGAGCAATCGATTTCCATCGCATTCCTCGATTTCGGCTTCAATCCGTTTACGAGGAGGGGAAAGGACCTGAAATCGGCGTTCGAACTTGGATTCATATCAAGGCGTGAGGCAAACATGGCATTCATGGAGCGTTGCATCACAGATTTGCCCAAAGATATCCGAGCCTCGGGTATGGACTTCCGAGAGTTGCGAATCGCCACTGAATTGAATGACAAGGGTGCCTGGGAAGCCCTCAAGTCGCTGAGAGAGGACGTTGGGGGCGAGACTGACCAGGATGACTGGAACATCGACCATTTTCTCTATCAATCGGAACCAAGGTTGGCTTTTGCCGACTGGAAGGGAAGCGCCATCGAACGGAATACTCGCAGCCCGATGTATCTTGTTCATCCTCAATCCTGGTGGTGGCTAAACCAGGACTATAAAACTCGCGTCAAGATTCTTGACAATGGTCTCGGGGCCACATTCGAGAGTGAGTTCATTCTTTCCGCTCCCTGCAATCTGAACAACTTCGCGCTGACTCGTGGCTTGTAGCCGGCTTCAATAACGAATGCAACACCCCGATGTGTCTCAGGGCTGATTCGGCCTTTCCCCCGAGAAAACAGGGCTTAACCTATTTCGAGATCACGATACAGGAGATAGATACCTTCGAGTCCACGCCACCAGACATCGCCATTGGCTTGGCTGGCGAGTTCACTAACCAGCTACGATCGCAGCCCGGGTGGAACGCGTGGTCCTTGGGCTACCATGGGGATGACGGTAGAATCTTCGAGGAGGCAACACAAGGGAAATACCCCACAGGACGAAAGTTTGGTCCAGGCAATACTGTGGGCTGCGGAATCGATTACGACACTGACCAGTACTTTTTCACCTTGGACGGAGAAGTCATCTGTATGCCTAAGAATCCCCCCGGAACTATTGCCTTGATGAGAACCCAGCTAACAGGTGATGCAGTCAGGGCTTCCTCCAACATTGTGTACCGGAAGATGTACCCTTGTGTCGGCCAGATGTCCGGATGCGCGAGGATCCAGGCAAATTTTGGAGAAACTGCCTTCGTTTGGAGCGGCGCCGAAGCTCTTTTTCCAGGCGGAATAAACCCCGAGAGAGCGAAGCTACTAGTAGGACGGACGGAAATGGACGCGGATCGAGGACGGGACAGCAGAGATTGGGCTAGATTTCGGTTACTCTCTTCCGGCCTTGGAAGACCTGCCCAAAGGCCGAGACGAAACTCGACCTAAATTCTCCTGACAAGCCGGTATCACCTGATTTGGATGCGTAAGGTAGGCTCGCTCAGAATTCCCGCCAGGCCAATCTGTCAATGGAAACGACGCGGCCCATGCTGCAGGCATAGATGTAATGGCTCTATTAGTTCTGAAATAAAGGTCACTTGACAGATGCGACATTTTATGACGAGCGCGATTGAAGCAGACTGATGGCAAGTTCGTGGTATCATTAGACCCTCTTCATCTGATGCAGAATCGAATGTCCTCGTCCTCTGTGTTCCGGGATTGGGCATGGCACAGTTCACTCAACTGTGCAAAGTGCAACGAGAAACAGATTACTAGTCATTCACTTGTGGTCGCATATTAGGCAAAGCATTCTAAGAGAAAAAGCAGAACATTGTAAACTTCGATCACTATGGCACGTGTCGTATAGAATTATCATATTCCAAAGTGCGGTTAAGTTGCATGATATTTGATCACTTTACCTAAGTGTTGGAAAGTGACCCTATTACGTACCTTTCACTCAGGCTTCTTACCCCAAATGAAGTAAACCGGGAGGTAGAGATGAATCGATCGGTCCTTGAGCTCCGACTTAGCCTGAGCCATCATGACCTGGATCTCCTCCTGGCTCCAACCAAGAACGGCTCCAAAGAGCTTGGGTGTGTACGAATCGATAGCTTGCGCCGATTGCACAAGCTGGCATTTGCCAATCTCCTTGAGCGCTGGATCCTTGGGCCAAGGGCCAATCGGAATCTGCACCATATGGTCAGTGGCTAGAGCTTGTAGATTGCAGGTAAAACATGATTACCTTGCGAACTTCCTCATGAACATCTTCGAAGCCCACCTTCTCCATCACCTCCTTCCATAAGTGCGCGCAGTCGATCGGCTTTCCAAACTTGCTGCTGCTCTCGAGGATCTTCTCGGCCCAGCTCTGAAGAGTCGTGGCCTTGTCGGCGGTGCCGTCATCGGACATGAAGCAACCGCGCTGGGCCTGCAGCTCAAAGTATCCCCCCGGAGTCAGGCTTTTGAGCGCTTGCCGGAACAGCTTCTCAGGATTCGAGATGCAGCCTTCAAGTTCGCGTGCGTGGATGAAGTCGAATGGGTTCTTGTAAACCCAATCATCCTCGAAGTCGTCGATTTCGAAGACGCAGTTTGGCGGAGTCCTGCATCGTACTTGTTAATTGTTTTGATTCTAGGTGTAGTAGTAGTGAGAGCCTCAGTACCAGTCGGGCTGAATGGGACTGAGATCTGTCCCGACAACTTCTGCTGACGAGTATATACTAAAAGCCCAAGTATTAGCAACGGCCCGCAATGACGCATTCACGAGACACGCTCACTCCGCAAAATCAATCGCCCAGATACCAGTGCCGGTACCTAAATCGAGTACGCGTTGAGGCTTATCGCGAATTGGGGCGAGGTGAAGTTTCCCTCGAAGGACGAGGCTGTAGATGTGATGGATGAGATCCATCCTGTTTTGTTCTTCGTCATCGTTTGGCTACCGACAACGTCCGTCAGACTGGTAGTCGATTTATCATAAGAATAATCAGGGTTCTGACCACTAGGTAAGTGCCTTCACGAAACGCATGATAGCGGCGTCCGTTCTAGCAAAGCCATCAGAAAAGGTGACTTAACCATACTTCTCGTATTTTAACCAACATCATATCTATTGATGCCTTTCGTTAGAGTCAATTGCAACTACGCTTGGATATCTACTCACCTGTAGTTGTATATACTTGACTTGAGAGACGACAGAAAGCTGGAAGATTGTTCCCTAGAGATGATTGTGAGCGAAGAGCGTAGTGCGAGAGGTGGTCAGGCTAACGTGGTGTCGATCGTAGAGTCACTCTCAATACCATCATCCTTTTGAGCGATATTAGCACCAATCACGGAAGCGGCTCTGATATGAGTAACCAACATCAACTTCGAGCTGGTTCTCAGTCTGCACAGCCTCTGGGCGAGTTGCAGGCTCCTCCGTTTTCTGACCTGCCTGCTGAGCTGTTTCGACGGCCATTTTTACGTGAGTTCATAGGATGTAGAAAAGAGGGGAGTCTCGAAATTTTATGAATCATCTGTTTCTTTTCATCGGGTGTGTGACCCTGTCCTCTCCACATTTCGTCATACGACGTTTGCGATTGCTCGACCAACACATTGCAAGTTGAGCCAATTGGATCGTGAGCCGCTTCAATTGTCCGCATCCCTGCAGATGGGGCTTGGTGTCCACGGGAGCTAATCAAGTTGATCGATTGTCCCGTGCTCCAGGTGCTTTGAGCAGGGGTGCACCCTTGTCTGCAGGTGGTAGTAATGATCCATGCCGTCCGACCAGACTTACGTGGCAGCAGGCAATGCCTAGCCTGTGTGGAGGTAACAAACAAAGAGGAGATACTCTTGGCGAACTGACGAGTCCCCTACTAACGAGGCCTTGGTCTTATGTCTCCACTCAATACGCCGAGTTCCAATAGATGGGGTAGGTTGTTTGTTGGACGAATAATGACAAACTCGTCGCATAATGCAGATTGATGGATACGTCAATGCGCGGCTGCTGCTTTCAATACTGATATCTCTCATGTGCCTTTCAAGGTAAATAAAGACAGCCGATAGGTCCTTGTTAAACTGAACCCTGGAACTGATCTCTATTAGGATTATGGACTAATGTTACGACCCTGAGAATAATCTCTCTGTTTGTCTGGCTGTTTTTAACTTGAGTATCTATTCATCACTGTTTTCAAATAGTCTAACAATTGTCCGAAACCCGTGGAACCAGAATTCAATAGTTCCCTTGACCGGAAAAGATTTCCAGATTGTTTTTCCATCATGGGCCTTGTGCCTTTTGTAGTCGTCATCGGAGAAAAATCTCACTCTCATTCGTGTCGGCAGTCGAGGAGGTCGGATGGGTTCTTTTGGGCGGTACTCATTTTCAGCCAAGCAAATTTGCGAGGGATTTACGACTGTGGTGACAGGGTCTAGGCCAAACCGACACTGTCCTATAGCTCGCTGGGACCCATTGGCGTATTCCAATATGATTCCTTGGCAAAACTTGTCATCTTTATCCTCGAACGTGTGTACCCGAGTGACGCCCTCCAACGGAGCTGAAGAGAAGTATGCTCGTTCGAAAGGCGGCTCTCCTCGCGGTCTGATGTGTCTGAACTGAAACGGGCGCTTTTTCGACGAATGCGTCCCTAGTAAGTTGTAAGTTGGCGATTGCAGCGCTGTTAAGTACTTTGCCGATGGGTGGATATAATGTGAGCAGTAATATGAGGGGTCATCGGAGTCTTGCCGGTAGCTTATGAGTGTAGGGTTGGGCCCATTGCCGAGGACAACATCTCTTCCTTCCGAAACAGGGAGCAAACCGAGAGCTATATCACCTGAAAGGGTCGTACGGAACTACCACTGTTAGATAATTGTAGATTAGGGAAAACTGCGTCGAAATACCTACAAGGTAACTGGAAGCATTTGAGCTCTTTGTAAACTCTCTGGACGGAGGTATCCGAGCCCCAAAGGTTTCAATCGAATCACCGGGAGGGAGTGGGAGGTACCCCCAAATAATACTTCGCTCATGAAGCTTGTATATTCTGTCGAAGATCTCCTTGGGATCTGGTCCTCTTTTCGTGTGTGCATGTATACCGTGTATAACTTGGTCATGTCCAATAAAAAAGGTTATTCCGGTGCAATTCTGAGTGTCGACAGTCGTCATTCTTGTGAAGGACAATCCGGTCCACTTGTGAATACCATAACAGTTCATCAAGTTGGGCGGGCATGGCCTATCCCAAACGTTCAAGTTTGTTCGTCGCGGGGTGTTTAGATGAGCTAGCCCAAACTACCAAATGTTAGTGCATATCCTGGAGGTCTGACAAGGGTGATACAAGCCTTGAAATCAACAGTAATGTTGCCCAAACGTTTCTCAGGCTCAACCACATATGCTAGTGCATTAGATGAACCAGTCTGGTGATTGGGTCTCTCCCTCAGTCGTTCAATCTTGCTCAGGCCCTGTGAATCGATTGTGAGGCGAATGGTACCTCTAGAACGGTCTGTTAAGACAGTCGGAAGACCTCCCCTCTCCCAAAAGCTTATTTCGCGCAGTGAAAGCGAGCGCAACTGGGTATCAGCTTTTGAGAACATCTTAAATCGCTCTAGGAGTGAAGCATATTGCCATATCGTCCCCAGCCGCGAGTAATCATGAATCAACAAGGCAACCTCTAGCGGGACAGATGATATGTGCTGCATATCCTTGAATTTTGCCAGCATGTATATGCCTCTTGGAACATTAGTTCGCGGATCGAGATGGAGAGAGGAGACAGCGGACCAGGGCCGGGTCCAGCTTGCCAATGTGTACAAGCGATCGAGCTTGTCGTGATAAGCAGATTTCTTCATGAACTTCATGAAGAGGTCGAAGCAGCCAGTGTGGACATTGACGCTCTTTGGCAAGGGGTCGAGCCGGTTATAACGCCACAACCCCAACCCGCGAACCGACTTACTGCCGTGGTCGTGGAGAAACACCCCTCGCTGGGCTGTACTCTCCTTGCTTTCGGGCTGTGGAAACGGAACCGCAAATTCGAGAAAAAAGCTCGAAGATTTTTTATCCCGGATGACTAATGGTAGAAAAGAGAATCAGCATGCCGTGCCATCCCCCGACTGGGATATTGCATTGAAGAGGTGGGTTCATAGCATACCAAAGACGCATTTGTCGCCCACTGAAATGTCAAAGCCGCAAGCACCACACTGCTGCAGTGTGCGGACTACCATCGGGGACTTCTTGCACGCCTTTCTGGAACATTTCAACTTCGTTATCGGCATTGTTGGGTTCGACCCGTAGGCGTTGAGCAGCTCGGGGACCTTAAGCGATTTGCTGGCAGCTTCGGTCCTTTGTGAGGGCGTTGTGGAGGAGTTGGAGTGTGGTCAGAAGATAAACTGAGTATAATAAACCACAGGGCAGGCCCTCGCCTTTATATTACGTGTGCCAACGGGTGTTACCTTGATGGTTCACCCCTATGATCCAGTTCAAAGGGGTGTAGTAGTTTGTCCAAACCCTATTTTGTTTTCCCTCTACGAGTAGTAAAACAAGACATGACCAACATGTCTCGGTAAGACGCATACAAGTGCGACAACCAGCACTAGGCCGACAAACGGTCCAAAAATGATGGACCCATGAACCTTTTGTGACACCTTCCGTCTCTAGCGGCGATGCTAAGGACTTCCTGCACTACATCAGTTTTCTAACTTTCGGTCAATCGGTCAGTCTGGGGGTGAGTCAGTTGGCTAGACCTTGAGTTCGTGAATTGTCAGTTAGGCTTTCGGTGAGCATTTGGCCACGGAGACAATCATGTTAAAGACCAGGCACGTATCTCCGGACGTATTATCTAAGATGACCGTGTTTCTGGACGAATTAAGCAAAATTGGTTAGAGTTTGAGTGATATTTCCTGATGTAAACTGTATGACGCATGATGAATATAGAGGCTAGAAGCTGCAGCCCTCACTCCATAGACCGCTCGTTGTCAGGTTTGCAAATGTACAGCCTACAATGATTTTAAATCTTTGCTCGGAACTTATTTTGATATTTCAGTTGGAATCACTTCTCTCTTCAAGACAATTTGAATCTATCCGCCTCAGGATACCGAAGAACTAACCCGCAGGTTGAGCTGGTCCACTGCGTTCGCGTCACGGCATGCTGCATTAAGTAGCCATAGAAACATCGTTACATTACCTAAATCCTGTTTCTTTGCCTTGACTCTTACTGTGGATCCTCACGATTTCCCACATTCTGGGCAGAACCACCAAAATAGCAAAGACAAATTGAGCATATGGTTGGACTGGGCACAAGCTAATTCCTCCTGGTCTTCGTTTGAGTTTCTACAATACGTCAATCAAAATAAAATGAATCGTTTCGGCTCATCAAACCGTAGGGGATTCAGCCCTTTCTGTCGGAGTTGACGCCTCCAGTTTGGCCATGAGAGATTGGGAGTTTAGGCTCTGACTTTTTCTATCTTACAAACATATGGCACTTCGTCTTGAAGAAACAGATATTTATGGCCCCTGGCAGCCGCTAATCCATGGGCAGGGGTCTGGTACAGAGGTTCATGACCCCGACGACTTGCGGCCTCCTAGGGTCTGAGGTGGCGATTTGGAAATGAAACGCCTGCTTCTGGTCTCCAATGATCGCCACAGACGTCTCACGATAGCCCCAGATCGTGACGACTCATAATCTGCCTCTGGCGGGATGGTAAAGCCCTGGCCGTTATCTTGAGACTGAAGTATCTGTTCAAGAATCCAACGCGACCAGACTGTATCGGGATGGGCAGCACCGAGGGCTTGGGTCTGTAGTTCCAGCGTCTCGTGGAGTATTGCTTCGGCCTCCTTATATCTTCCCTGCCGATATAGCACCTCTAATAGGGAAGCATGGGACCAGAGTGTGTCGGGATGGTCGGCACCGAGGGCTTGGGTCTGTAGTTCTAGCGTCTTGCGGATTATTGCTTCAGCCTCCTGGTATCTTCCCTGATCGCATAGCAGTCGCCCAATGAAAGAATTAGACCTGAGAGTATCGGGATGATCAGGGCCCATTATCTGGGTCTGTAGTTCGAGCACCTTACGGTGCACTGACTCAGCCTCCCCATGCCTCCCTTGTTCAGCCAACACAGTGCCTAGATGGGCACCTGACATGAGTGTGTCTTGGTGGTTGGCACCGAGCACTTCGGTCCGAAGCGTTAGCGTCTGCAAGTGCAACGCTTCGGCCTCCTTAAGCTTTCGCTGTCTGCGTAGCACACTCGCAAGGTTATGGTTCGACGTCATTGTATCGGGGTGGCGAGCACCGAGTATTTGGGTCCGTAGCGCTAGCGTCTCACCGTCTAGTGCCTCCGCCTCCTGGTATCTCCCTTGTCCAAACAGTGCATTCGCAAGATTACCTTTTGAACTGATCGCGCTGGGATGATCAACCCCGAGAGTTTGGGCATATAGCACCAACGACTCGCGATACAACGTTTCAGCCTCCCGATACCTTGCTTGCTCAAGAAATGCAGTCGCGACATTGTGAAGGAGGCATGCCTTTGCATGGTCATCCGCTGCATATTGTCTGGACTCCAAGGCTATCAGAGCATGCGGCATATACCTTATCCAGACGGTTCGGTTCTCGTATACTGCGAAAGGAAACTCTGTGTTGAGTTTTCGAATCAGCTCTGTGGCAAACCACTGTAGCTCCGGTTTCTCAGTCAACCAGTTTCGCATCGCCAGTCGGACAAGTCGATGCATGTCGTAAGACTCTTGGCCTTCGCGTTCGCTGATGAATGCATACGTTTTCAACAAACCGAGTGCCTCATCCATCTTCAATATATTGTCCCACGTAGGGAGGAGATTCCGCGGGATATCTTTCTCAGCGAGAAATGATAAGTATTTGAGGTATTGGATTGATAGAGGGTTGTCCCGGGAGATGAGGTGGAATGATACCAACCAAGTCGTTGCAACTGGATTTTGGATGTTTCCATACCGGCCGTGATCGTCGAAATCCTTGCTCAGAAGCTCGACCAGATTCGCATCACTGGACCGACAAAGCTCAAGATAGCGGGTGGTTGTTGTTTGAGTCTGATCCATGTAGGCAGATGCCTGTTTGATGGCAAGCGGGAGATCCGTCAACACTTCGAGCAGTTCCGCAGTGCTTTTGGTATCCCTTGTCTGCTCCACTGTCAAATGTTGGTGTAAGAGCTTGACAGCTTCAACTCTGCTCATTTGGGCTAGGGGAACACGATTCGCATTTCGGATAGCAAGCTTGTGGACAACGTTGTGGCTGCGTGTCGTAATCAAAATGGAGCCTTTAGGGTTAGAGGGGAGATAGCCAGCTAGATGCGACTGGCCAAAAAGGAGACTCGAGTCATCGATGTTATCAATGACTAAGAGCCAACTGGTAGCATCTTCACGATCCAGTGCAGCCTTGGTGAGTGTCATGATGTTGGCTTGGTCTCTGTCGAGCCCTTCAACCTTGAGACTTTTGCCGATGTCCAGGTAGGCATTCTCGATGCTAGCCTTATCCATGGCGGGAACCCAGAAGACCGAGCAGTCTTGGTGTTGTTGGCGGACTCGAAAGGCAGCTTCGAGGGCGATCTGAGTTTTCCCAACACCCCCCAAACCTTGTATGGAGGTTCTTTGGCAGACACCCTCATCTGCAGCTGGAGGTACGATCATGAGAAGCTGCTCCAGAATAACTTCCCGTCCAACGAAGTCTTGGTTGCGTTCGAAGGGAACAACCCATTTGGGTACAGAGATCACGACAGGAGGAGGCACAACTAGGAGTGGATCAGCCTTCGGAATCATTCTTAATATTTGCATTCTTCAAAAGTTACATACTTGTCATTGAAAGTGTTTCGATATTGAGGTGGAAGTCGGGATAAGGCCCTGTAGGAAGCTTCCAAGGCAACATCTGAGGTCGTCCTTCGGAGCTACCCATCTCGACCGAGTGAGAAGTAGAAACCTGGACCAAGGCAGTAGAGTCATCTTGGCCAGGAACTGCCTTAGATGCCAACAATGACGTGACCACTGCATCAATGTGGGAGGATATTGTATCCTGTTGCATATATCCTGTCGTGTACGTGCGGACATCGCCGAGATTTTCCCACTCCTCCAGCTTGATACCGGACAGACCACGATCAACGTTGAACCGAAAGTAGGTACCTTTGATCTCTCGGAATCGCTTTTGAACCTTTTCTGCTGTCGTGTCAGATTCTGTGGCCATTTTGGTGAGTGCGGATATCAACTTCGTAGGGCTTGTTTTCGGAGACGCGGGGAATTGAATGGCGCGAGCAAGGCCGGTTCCTATGCTAACGACGCAGGCAACCTTTCTTCCAGGAAAGATTCGGCTCGCCTCTTCAAGCACCTGTTCGATAGGATTGTTGTACCCTAATCCGCCATCCACGAACGTCTCCTGCTCCCCTTCATCCCCGATCGCGATAGAGTCGAAGTATGTAGGCGCTGCAGAAGTCGCCCGGCTTGCCTCCCAAACTGTGCAATCAAACGTCGGATTGTTGCGGACATTATACGTTCGGAATAGTCTGGGACCGGATCGAGCTCGAACGTCCTGTTGTGGCACAGCGCAGACGAAGCTAAGAATAGCGACATTAGTGGAAGTTCGTCGAGAAAGTCGAGGAGTACGTACGCTTTGCAGGCGGGTCTTGAAGGATCAATCATTCTCTCCTCCCCAGAGCTACCCACTGATTGTTCTCGAAGAAGTTGCTTCACCGCTTCTTCCAACCTTTGACCATCGAATTTGTTCTTTTTAACGTATCTCGGAACAGAGAAGACGTCCTTTGCAATTCGGACATATGCTTTCCTGGCCTCAGGAACCGACAGGCGTAGCCGTCCCAGTAATAGGGCGATCAGGCTGCAATAGCGCACGAGTCAGCCATGGAAAGAGGTACGTCGGCAAGGTCTTACCCTCCTGTAGATGTCCCGCCGATAAGATCGAAGAAGTCAACCGGTAGAGGGTCGTCGGCCATGTTCAAATCGTGCTTGACGCGCCGCATGATCTCTTCGAGGATTATAAGCTCGGAGAGCCCGCGGATGCCCCCGCCATCTGCCTAATGTGAGCGACACCAGCTAATGACCAAGTTTGTTGTAGAAGTTTACCTAGGGCGAGTAGACATAGGGGTCTATCGCTCATTTCGCTGTGTCTCTTGTGTGCCACGGATCTTGCTGAACTCGAGTCCTGTCAACGAGGTGGAGGATTGCGAGATCGAGAGAGGGACGGAGATATGAAAGAGAAAGAAACAGCGGGGAATCCAAGTTGTTTAGTAAGAGTAAGACACTCCTTGGCGACCCACCGAAAGAGTGCTCATTGGGACTTGAAATAGATGTGCTGGCTTCAGCCGCACGAGGCTGGCGGCTATATGCACCAGTGAATGGTCACGAACGGCCGTCAGATTATGTCAGATAAGCCAGGACATGCAGCCACGAGAGAAAACAACGAGGGAACCCCGCATTAAAAGTGATATACCATTCTCAGGTTTTACGAAGCAGGGCGAGTGTTTTGCTGCCAGCACTGGTGCTAACACTATACTGCTATCTTCACGTAACGCATCCCTTCATAAATCCAATATGAGCGTTTGAGAAGCTTACAGTGAACTATATCATCCACCCAGAGAACTTGATAGGTTCAGGATCTGAACGGAGGTATGAGGAACGTGCATGATGATGTGTGGGTTGAGGGATGCCATTTGACTGTTATTTAGTTTTGGAGCAAATTTGAGTGCGATGCTGATATAACCGGGCCTTGAAAGCAACCGAGATAACAACTAGCACCCAGTTTTAAATCGGTGCAGTGTAACTGAGATTAGGTTCTCTACAACAGTTCAGGCGTGACCCATACGAACTCGGTGAGTTCTAGGTCTACGGCCACAGGCTCTGCTTTTCCCAGTTTTGTCCATCAGCCGCTCGCACATATTGTAGCCTCTCGTGGAGCCGATCTTTCTTTCCCTGCCAAAACTCCACAACATCAGGCGCAACCGCATAGACCTTCCAACCTGGCATGTGATGATCTGGGGACTTTTCCAGAGTCGCCTGTGCATCAGCAAGGCTCTTGGCAAGTTCAGCTGGTCCGTTAAGCACCTGGCTTTGCTTCGAAGCCATGGCGCTGATCTTGGATCCTGCCGGGCGGGCGGTGAAATCTTGAATGCAATCTGCTTCAGGCAATTGCACGGCTTTTCCCCGGAGGCGAACTTGGCGAGCAAGCTGAGGCCAGTAGAAAGTGAGTGCGACGTGTTGATTCTTTTCAATCTGCTGTCCCTTGGGACTGCCGGCTTTGATTGCGAAATGCCAACCGCGATGGTCAATGTTCTTGAGAATCAGAACGCGGGCATCTGGGCAACCATTCTCGTCAACAGTGGAAAGAGTCATTGCGTGAGGCTCCGTGACACCTTCAGAAATGGCGTTATCCAACCAGACTTCGAACGCCTCTTGCGGAGTGTCGGGGAGAGCGTCCAGGTGTGCATCCTGGGATGAACCTTGCAGCACAGCAAGATTGCGGAGCTTAGTCCTGAGTGAATCGGAAGTATTCCCCATGTTGTAGATACGTAAAGTTGGTTTGATTGGCCCTGGACGCACGTTAGTTGGCGTTGTCCTTGGAACGAAGGATCGCAAGCCGAGTTGCAGCGCAGGAGAGTGTAAGTGAATTAAGACAAAAATGTCATGCATTCTACACGTACAATCAGGAGAGGGAACCTAAGTAACAAATTTGACTTGTTGCTACTGTGATTTTAGCTGCCTAGAAAACTGAGGAGTTTGATGGTTTGGCCGCGCCCTTTTGTAACAGACGACGACCGCCGATCGGCACGAAAACGAAAGTGAGTCACACGAATGACCTCATTCAACAGCACCAGGACCCGGCATAGGCTTCATCTAGATCTTCAACAAGTAGCACAGTAGGATCTAAATGAGTCACTATGGAGGATCAATTATATTTGACCGGTCCAGATTGTGTATACCGAGGTCTCGCACGATGGGTCACCTGCTTACAGTTTTACCATAGATTGGTGATTTTCTGTTGTTCTTCCCTCATCCAACATTTAAGTTACATGAAACTGTTCAATAGATCTTGTACTGCTATCCGGTCTTCGCCCTCATTCTCTGCCTCCTTTGCCACTTGAGTTGCCGTCTTGCCATTCTCATCTCTAGCATTGGGATCAACGCCATGTTCGAGCAAAATCTTCACCACCCCGACGTATCCTCGCTTGGCCGCTAGATGAAGCGCAAAGCCAGCCTTCAAGGGGTAAGGATCATTTGCGTGATCAGATCCTCTGGTAAGGAGATGCTGGGTCATGATTTCATTGTTTCGGGTCGCGGCAGCCGCAAGTGCGCCCGACTGTTCAAGTTTCGCACCATGCTTCAGTAGCAAATCAACAACCTCGGTGTTTGTTTTGTAGAACGCTGCTACCATTGCAAGTGGGGTTATCATCATGCAGCCAGGATCCTGATTAGGATCAGCCCCGGCCTCGAGCAGAAACTTGAGGAAGTCAAGAGGCTTCTGGGCCATACAGGCTACTACAAGAGGAGTGCCACGTCTGTCAAACTGCATGTTGATGATTGAAGGATCTCGGGAGAGTAGCATCGAAAAGAGTGATGTTGAGTCCGCATATATTGCCGCACGGACTGCCTCTTCCTCGATTGAATGAGGCGGGTGATTGCAGAGCATGAACTCGACGACGGACACCCGATTATTCCAGGCTGCAGCCGCAAGTACGCGTTGGATGGCCTCTTCAGTGAGGGACTCTCCAGTCGCAATACACTGCTGGATCTGTTCGAGGTCGCCCTCAGAAGCGGCCTCGATAAGGCGGTCGTGTGTTTCTGGTTCTGGGTTCATAATAAAATTGTGTTGATGTTTATTGGAGAAGTTTGATGAAATGTGTCAAAGCGAGAAGGATTCAGAATTGCTCCTGTACAGCCTCAGTGCAGCCTGAATCAGCTGACGTATGGACCAGGCCTAGTTGCGCCCATCACTGCCTAAAACCCACTCAAGATCATCGCTACAGGTTTCATATCATTTTTTTTAACGATCATTGTCGCATTTTCCCATAAAGTTGTTATGCTCACAAATCGGGTTCTAGACCAACAAATCAACCATACATAAATTGAATCAGGACTCTGAGATCTCTCCATCAAGGCCCAGCCCCTCAACCATCTGCTCCAGAATACGTCCAAGAAATCTCTCCATATATCGCGTATCATGCCAGTTCGAACCGAAGGATGCAACAACAGTGGACTTTCCCTCCCACGTACCCAGGAATAGGCCTACACCAGGTCCGATGGACTCTGCGGCAACCCAGGCGTCAGAGACTAGCAGCGCGCCGTGCTTTGGGGCAATGACAGAATCAATGTTCCCGATGGAAGAAAGTGAAACTGATGAGAAAGACGGCGCCGCATTATCGTCTTGTTTAGGCGAATTGGGTTCTAGTTCAGCCTGAGATGAGGTCTCTTTCGCAGCGCTCTTCGACGAAGGTGTAATCGACGCCCACACCGAAGGACTCACAGCGATAAGGTCTGAAAGTGAGGCAGACTCCGAACCCCGAGCAGAGGCGAAGAAGTCTCGGACTTGGTCGGTCACTGTCGCGAACTCCTTCATCCTCGTCTCTCTCTCTTGCTCCGCACCAGAGGTAGGCACGACGACATCAACGGAGATACCCTCGACCGAGAGCATATGATATACAGCTGCAGCATATGCTCCGGTATTAAATGGCGGGCTGCATGCATTGCGCAAGTTGATGAGTGCTTGGTTGAAGTATCGCATCGGCATCGCTTGGTCACTTCGGGGCTGCAGATCTCGCAACGCAAGAATAAGGGCAGCTGAAAAGGCATGAGTGACGCTCACGCCACGAGCCTTGCACTCTGAGAGCACTTGCGCACTCAGGCTATTGGAGAGTGACAGAGGCAGGTATTGTCGCTTCCCAGCTGTACCTTTCTCAGCGCTATGCGGTAATCCAAGTAGAGGCATGTTTGTTTGGAGTGAGGCGTTCCTGTTCTTGATCGCATCAAAGTAGCGAAGCTGCTCTGCCGTTGGGGTCTGTGGCAAAGAAGCCGCAGTGCGCAGGGGAGGTGAGAGATTCCTGGCTTCATTGCCGAATACGGGCATCATGTAGGCATCTTCCAGTTCGTATGCTTTTGCAGCGTAAGCCAAGAGCTGCTGCAAAAGATGGAGGATGCCGATACCGTCGGTGATTTCATGAGGACAGCGCAAGAGGAGGGTGCGTTTTAGGTGACGATTGCTTTCGATGTCGGTGGTCGAGGGTCTCAAGATAAAAAGTGTAGATCGTTGGAATAAAATAGGGTCGTCATTGAGCCACTCGATGCCCGTCATGTCGGATTCAATCGTGACGAGAGTCGACGCCAGCCTTTGTTGCTGCTCGCCAACAGTATCTCGGTCGGGGCTCGGCAAGGGTGAATAGAACCTCGTCCACTTGTCGGTTTCCTTGTCGTAGTCGGTCCAGGATGCAAGCGAAGGGTGCTCGTAGCGTAGAGTAATCCAGGCCTTTCGTATGGCAGATTCGATCCGATCGTTGGCCTCTTCGTTGGTGACACCATCAACAACAGAGGCTTGGATATTCACGCACGCCGTGACTGGGAAGCAGCCAGCGCCTGCGTCTCTGGTGAGCTTGGCAACAGACGAGTAAAATAGTTCGACTTCGTCAATATCCCGCTCCCACAATCCAGAGGTGGTATACTTCCACTGGAACCGGTCATCCACGCCTTCATTGCCTCGAGGGATTGTCATCTTCGTCATTTTCGCCAAAATGTGTGGTGTTGGAGAGAGAATCGTGGTGTCTACGAATCCCTGGCAGATGTAATAGGAAGGTCGCCACGCCAAGCTCAAAAGTGCGCCAACTTGGTTCCCCGCCAGTCGAGTCAGCATTATTTATAACAGTCCCGATTTGGAAAGTATCCCCCGAAAGTACCACCATGTAACTGTGCCTCAGCCCACAAGATGATCTTGGACCGAGATCCTGAAGTTTCGTGTGACGATTGTTTTTATCCAAAATCGCGTGGCATAGGATAAGCGGGATGGGTTTGTCTTTTAATTCGGTAAGGTCACGACATCACAGGAAGCAATGGACATTTACAAGTCTTGACACATTTGGCAGCATATTAACAGTGACAAATCTATGCCCCTGTTGTTTGTAACTGCTGAATGGCTTTGATCAATCCATGCTATTACTGAGTAACCCTAACGAAAGAAACATCCCATCCCCTCATTAATTGTGAATTCCAAGCTGGCAATCGTCCTTAACATGGCCCTCACGAAAGCATGCCCCGCACCACGCTTCATCCGGTGAGTGGGCATACGGACAATCTTTCCCACGGTGACTGATGTCTCGTGTGCACATTCTCGTTTTCCAATACTTGAAGTTCAAGTTTGGCCACTTCTGAAACATGTCCTTTTCCTCGTTGGTATGTCTGGAGCCACAGTCGCCTCTCTTCTGGCAGCGGATGCCGTAGGAACATCGCTGCGTTTTGAGTATGTCGCGGCGATTGCGTCTCTCCTGGTTGGATCGAGACACTGCTTCCCAGCCACCGCTGTCGTCAGGGTCGTGGGAGATTTGGATGTCTTCATTTTCCTTGTGTCCACCTTGTAGTTTCGCAGTCTCCCAAGGTCTAGGCTCGGGATCCGCGGTGCTGGGAAGCTCCGCTTTGCGTCCGGCAGGCTCGTTCACTTTTTCAGCTGTGGCAGAGGTAGCATATTCGCCAGGGCCATCTACCAAGGGCTCATATATGTTCCCAGTTTCGAAAATAGCCGTGCTGATGTTTTGGAAACGAGCTGCGTATTCAGGCCATGCCAACACCGTCAAACTTTCCTTGAACAGCCCTCTTGTCTGCAATATTATTGCCTCCATGTTTGGCACTCTCGGAAACTCCACGAAAAGCTCCGTTCCCGTTTGGGGTTGACTGGCGTAGAACAAGCGACCCAACTGCATAAGCTGCCCTTTGACGGATGAATACAGGTTATTCTGGTCCGGGTCAGCAAACTCGCAGAGCACAAGTGTTTGGCTAGGCTTGGGCCATTTAGCCTGTCGCGTGGAGCTGCAACTAGTGAAGGAGATCTGGTCGAATATCTCATCAACGTAGTATATCGACATCAGGTCGCTGGTGGAATTCATTTTGATCAACTCCTTGGAGAGCGCCGACTTCAAGGCCCAGAGCTCCACTCGAATGCCACTCTCCAGTACTTTCGAGACCGGCGGGCATATATCACGGTCTCCGGTGATGACGACAAACGTCGTGTCGGCTTTTTCCTGCTTGAACTGCGGGTCGTACTGGGCTCTGATTGTGAGTTCGGTGGCTTTGTAGCTCAGATCCGTTGCGATGGAGTTGTCCACCTCCTTCTCTTTCCCGTGGGCGCGGTCGTGGACCTTGACGTCGAACTTGTGTTTCTCAGCCGCTTTCCACACCAAGTCATTCGGCGGTGGGCGCGATCCGTAGAGAATCGAAGGGCCGAGGCTACGGCGTTTGCAGATCGTGTCGACTAGTTTGCCAAGGTTTATTCTGAGGCGCGGGTCGCGGTCGCTATCTGCGAGTTTGGGGATGCGACTATTGCCCGAGGCGGCCAATTTTTGCGCCTCGATCCAAAGGTTGGAGTCATCGACGAAGAAGAGGCAGGTTTCGGTTGGTTCGTCACTCATTATGGTGGTGTCTGTCGAGTAAGTCTAGCAGCTTGTTAGATTAGAGTAGTGAACGGGAGTAAAGATTAACCACGAGGCGAGGATGAGCAGGAGAGAGTTTGATAACACGTCCGAAGGGCTGGCATACCTAGTAGAGGATGTGAGAAACTGCTGTCCTGAGCTTTGAGGAAGCTCAACGTCTCATGACCTAATTAAGGAAACGTTGCTCTAACAAGGACGTGAATTAGATTGGTTACGGCTAGCAAACACGGAGAATAATCACACCGAAATGACTTCACCCAGTTGTGCTACCAGAACCACTTAAATTCGAAACCTGTGCAACATTTCAATTCGGTTCAGCTGACAGTGCGTTTAGAGATAGTCTCGCGATGGCTGACGTATTTTGAGGCTTCACAATGTCTCAAAGATCATTGGACTTTGGGGCCATGACAGCTGCTGGCCGCTACTTCAGCTACAGCTGTCGCATCGGGGCACATGATTATTCAACTTGCCCATTGTATTAACTATCCACTTGAAAGATATTCTAAATAAATCAAGCCTTGATCACATCTCCTTTCTCGCTCTTGTAACTGTCTGCCGGGGCGTCCCCGACATCTTGACCAATGACAACATCAACCTTCCCCTTGAGATCATTGGTAGGGTCGTCAAACAAAGCCCCAAGCTCTTCCAGCGTGTATCCTTTTGTCTCCGGGAATGTAAGATAGATAATGATGGTGCCCAGTACCAGAACTCCAAGATAGAAAATGAAGTAATAGTAGCCAATGCGGTCCAGGGCGATCGGGTTGACGTACTGGTTCACCGTCAGAGCCGCCTGACTCACCACGATCTGCAGCGCGAGACCGCGATTTCGGATGCTGTATGGCAAAATCTCGGGTGTGTAGCAGTAAAGCAGCGGGTTGCAAGCCAGGTTGAACGCAGCGTTGTACAGAAAGAGAAATACGACCGTCGTGTACGCTGCGGCCTGAGAGCCACGATTGGCGTACATGGCGCTTGAGATGGTCAGGGGCACGTTGGCGCAGATCATGCCGATGAAACTGGCAAGCCATAGTGGCCGTCGTCCAACCTTGTCGGCCAGCAAAGCACCAACGACGGCGCAGATGAGATTCCAGATAGCCATGCCGCCGTTGATACCAGTCTGCTGGGTTGTGCCGGTGATGCCGATGCTGTTGAGAATGGGCGAAAAGTAATACGAGATGACACCCTGGCCATTCCACAGCGTGAGGACAGCGACTGAGATGACAATACCGAAGCGTTTCCGGTTGGCCTTGATGGCAAATACATTGCTCCAAGCTGCAATATGAGCCTCTCGCTCCTCAATGAGGGCTTGGCTAATCTCTTCCATCTCGACCTTGACAATATCGGCGTTATGGTCGCCGTTAGCGTGATACGTCACCAAGATTTCCTTTGCTTCGTCATAGCGACCCTTTGAGCAGAGCCATCGAGGCGACTCTGGCATGAAGGTCACAGCAGTCATGACAAATAGCGGAAAGCAAGTCTGTACGATGGATGGGATTCTCCAGGACCAGTTGTTGTCGAGGTGTCCGGTACCGAATGAAAGCCACGAGGCAATGATGGATCCCACATACCACAGGACATTGAACTGGTGCGAAATATGTTAGCAATCCGCAGTTATATCTGAATGCTTCATCCTCACCATTGATGCCATCTTGCCGCGAAGGCGAGGATGGCTAAGCTCGTTCAGCAGGCTGGGGCCCGCGCAGGTCGTGAAGCTGATTCCAAAGCCCAAGATAAAACGGCCACCGATGAACACATTTCGGTTCGGGGCGGCTGATTGCAAGGCAGAACCAATGATGCATAGCAGGGATCCAAACTGAATAGTTGGGCGACGTCCAAACTTATCAGCGGGGTAGGCCACAACCAATGCTCCTGCGAAGCCTCCAACAAAGACGAGGGCAGTGATGAGACCAAGAATTCCAGGGGTTGGGTTGCCCATAGCTGAGAACAAGTTAATAAGTTGCTCATGAGATTGTGTGGTGCACATGGGCATGGCACCAGAGTTAGTTGTTCGGGCCAATGTCTCACCTTTCTGCCAAGGATCCATGGCCTGGAAAGTACCAACAATGACTTCGTCATATCCAACAGTCATTTGGGAGACAAGCATCCACGATTGCCAGAAAACCAGCTTTCGGAGACCCCCATCTCGCCACCACGGTCCATCGGGGTTGGCGATGGTAGCGGCGGCCGCAGCCATGCTCCCATTGGGGAGACCCATGATGAACAATGTAATAATCTTCTGAGAGATGGATGGGAGTAAGGCTGAAGCTCAAGAGGCACTGGAGGTCTGGATCTGGTGATCTAAACGTCAAAGCAGGAAGTTCCATGCCAATATATACAACATTTGGAAATGACTAGTGCTATCTGCTTATCAAGTCCGTTGGTTGGCTGGAACAATGAGATGTGGATATGACTCGTCTCATCGGCCGAGTCACGGCCGACTTTCGCTCAGTGTGGGGAAACTTCCCATCACATAGCTCGACTATGAACCAATGCAGGCAAGCTCAAGCAATGAGATAACACTCTGGGGCGCGCTAGACCTCGCGTGAGATCACGACTTGTCGGGAATTTTCCCCTCGGTTTACACATCTTTGGGATTGCACAATCCATATTATTGAGGGGATGTACACGCGGAACCCCCACCTGGTGTTCTTGGATCGCTTGGGGGTGGAGTTGCACCGGTTTCTATAAAGATGGCTGCTCCCCCGGAGTCAGGCCACGGACTGTACGCCCGTTGTAACTGGAATAGCAGTCCTCAGATATCATGACTATTTCCAAAACACTTCCTTCTCGCCCCGAGTACGCCGGCGTCTTGCCAGCGGACTTTCTCCATGGTTACGCGTACGTAAACCCGACACTGGCTTGCATCGTTGCTAACAATCGAACTAGGTCAGCAGCGTACCAAGTTGAGGGTGCTACCTCCAAGGGTGGTCGCGGACCGTCTAATTGGGATGAGATGTTGAAAGACTACCCGGACAATGGCGATGATGCCTGTCGCTCTTACGACCTCTGGAAAGACGACGTACAGCTTCTCAAACAGTTCGGTGCCAAATCTTACCGGTTTTCGGTTTCATGGCCGCGCATCAAACCACTCGGTAAGTCAATGACTCCCTGGTTGAAGAAGGCACGGAACTTCAATTTAGTTATAGCCATACTAACCTGTACAAGGCACCAAGGACTCACCCGTCAATGAGGAAGGTGTTGCGTATTATAACAACCTGGTATGCATTTGCTTCTCTAGCCTGTGGATGACGACACTGACTTTGTTAGATTGACGGTTTATTAGCAGTCGGAGTCGAGCCGACCATCACGTTACATCACTATGACACCCCCCTAGCCTTGGACGAACGGGACCGAGGTTTCGCTGCTGTTGATGCAACAGAGCTGATTGAGGACTTCGTTGCGTACGCGAAAGTGTGTTTCGAGAGGTTTGGTGACAGGGTCAAGAGGTGGTTGACAATTAACGAGGTGAGTTGAGACCATTTCGGTTAATCCCTTGTGCCATGAAGGACATATAGCTGAAGAATGGGTAGCCTTGGATCTTTTGCTCTCTGGGAGCTGAAGGTATCGTCAAAGATTATACCCGGGCCGACTTTTTCAGGCAAGTATTTGGATCACAGCTATACAAATATGGAAAATCTAACCGTGCGAGTACAGAGTTGGCCACAACACCTTGCTTGTTCATGGGCACACTGCGCATCTGTACCGTAAAGAATTCCAAAAGGTGCAGGGCGGACAGATTGGCATTGCACTGGTAAGAACGCCAAGGTCCGTTCATCAAATACTATATCTAATTTCCCACCACAGAACTACGACTGGGCGGAGCCAGTTAATAATTCCCCCGAGGCGATAGAAGCTGCCATGATTTCGGAAGAACGGTCCCTTGGCTGGTTTGCAATGCCCATTTGTAAGTTTGTTTCTTCACCTGACCAAAAGCGCACGTACTAAACCTCGTAGTCAAGGGAATACCAACGAAGTCGTGGGATCACTACGGTGATGCATTCCCACGCCTTACGGCGGATGAATTGAGCTTGTTAAAAGGCTCGGCAGATTTGTAACCATGCCCCATTCCCGCCTCTGCAGTCTCTTCTAATCAGTTCACAGTTTCTCCATAAATCACTACGGCACAATGTACACTACTGGTAAACAGCTGGCACCAAATACTGCCACAGATTTCCGAGAGTTGGATGATATCCAGAAAACAGTCTACAGAGATGGCGTTTTAATTGGCAGACGGGGAGAGAATGGCCATCCACACACTGGTAATTATTACCAGAATCCACCTTGCAAGGCCTCGATGTTAACGCTGGGTAGTCCCATGGGGTTTCGGAAAGCTCCTTGTTCACTGCTGGGAGGTCTATGCCAAAGACCTGAACATCCCCGTCATTGTGTACGAAAATGGCTACGCTGTGGAACACGAAGCATCAGCGCCATTGAATGAGATTGTCGACGATAAATACCGCCAAGAGTTTTACGACCAGTACATTCAGGCAATGTGCGACGCGGTCAAGAATCACGGCGTTTGGGTGAGTGGCTACCACTGCTGGAGCTTGCTTGAGTAAGTCAAAAATATTCTTCCAGAAAATACAGTGACTGATATGATGGCGTAGCAACCTTGAATGGAACAATGGATACACTCCTCGCTTTGGAGTAACGTATATCGATCGTGAGAATGGTTTCAAAAGAGTTCCGAAAGATTCTTCGAAGACGGTTGCGGCTATTTGGAAGCACGTCGTGCGCAAGCAAATGTAGGGCCATTTTATTGTAGATATACAGCAAGCTCTGGATGGATGCAACATGTAGTTAAAGGAGCAATTGATCATTGATGAACTTTCGGGTTTGGGTTTGGCTTAAAGACCCCTAAGAAGTGCTCAATGTTGCCCTGAAAAGTCATAAATGAGCAGTGTACCTAGAGAGAGGTTTTGGCGAGTACTAAGTCATCCTGCTCCAATCTCGAAGTTGATGCGACCCCTAAATTTCAGCAGCTTAAACGAAGCACAAGAGTCGCAAAAATGCTTATAGAATAAATTAAATCGTATTTTACATCATTGTTGGGTGTGGAAGCCATTGCTGTTGAAGACGGCCGGCTCCGAAGGCGACTACCCTAGACTAAAAAAGGCACGACCCAATATTCTCGCCACTAGATTTTGGGGTGTCCCCTCTTGAACTCACTTTTGACACGACCTCGCTCTCAGCTACGAATTCTTCCAGGACAATCGCTCCAAGGTGATGTAAGTTTCACCTTCAATTCGTATCATCATGTCGTCACCAATTCGCTCCACACAACGTGCTCCGAGAGCCTGCGCCGCTTGCTACAAGGCGAAGGTGAAATGCGACAAGACGATACCCTGCAGTCGATGTGTTGGCCGCGGAATCGCCCAAGACTGTCGGCGGGAAGTTGTTCGTGTTCAAGGTCAGATTCATGGCGCGATAGCGACTTCTCCAAAGCTCAGCTGGGATGACTTGCTCCATGAAAACCACCGCTTGCGTGCAATCATCACGAGTCTTCCGAACCAAGATCGAGAGGCTCAGCCAGACACAGAGGCTCCTCTATTAAATCCATTCGGCGCCGAGGGCGAAGATTTTGAGACGCAGCTTTTTACAGCTGTTGACCACTCCTCTACGCCGAGAACTGTGTCAAGCACGGCAGCTATTGTGATGCCCTCTAGGGAGAGCAGCGATAAAATCCTGGCGCATGCATTCGAGTGGACGTTTTGGCATCACTTTAGTTTACTCGTCCCGGAATTCAAAGCCGAACACGATACATTTTGGGACAGCTATTCCGAGACTCAATCACTAGAAGCAGCACAGCCTCTCTGGTTGGCTATTTACTTTAGTGTCTTGGCCTCCGAGTTGCTGTTTCTGAGCGACGACGACTTGATCAGTTTCGACCTTCCAAACATGGAATATGCCAGTCTGTTGAAGAACTGGTACGACTCGGCCCTCTACTTTCTCGACAAAGCCGATTTCGTGCAGAACCTAGATATCCGCTCTATCCAGGCCATCTCTATCCTTGGCCTCGTTTTCCCAAGCGTGGGGGACTCACAGCGCCACCGCGCTTTGTGGTCTCTTGCGGTACGGCACGCCCAGGATCTGAAGTTGGGAACCGACAGCGCTCATCAGGACGAGTCGTATGTTGAGCAGCAAAAACGGAGACGGCTCTGGTGGACACTTGTCATCTGCGAGTGGTTGCCCGTCCCGCACCGGAGTCCATGCATTAATGACAATGATTTTGACTGCGAGATTCCAGATGAGATCGATGATGCCGAAATTTGCGATGTCGCCATTCTCGGCGGTAAATCAAGGCTACCAAAGAGCAAGCCGCGGCCAGTCCAATACCACATCGCCATGATCAAGCTGGCAAAGATATACTACCAGATCAGATTCCGGCTTCGCATCCGCAGGTGGCAAGCCGCTGAGATCGCAGAGTTCGTATTCACAGCGGACGAGCAGTTGGCCCTATTGATATCCAATCTGCCGTCCCACCTTCAATTTGACGAGAAGCAGTCGGAAGTGTCGATCGGGAGGGATTGTCGACTTCCTTGGATTCCTTGGCAGCGGAACAGCATCACAAAAGCCCTTTTGTATTACCGCATGGTCATCGGCCGACTGCTTCAGGCACATTGGCTAGATGGGTCCATCAGCGGCACTAGGACCCGGGCTATATGTATCTCTTCAGCCCAAGGATTGGTCAATACCACGCGAGGAGAAAGCGTGGACCCTTCAAAGATGCGACCTTGGTACGTAATTGGTCTTCTATATTTACTACATATCTCTAATATTTCTCTACCGCAGGGCCGTTGCAGTGACTATCTATGCCGCTGTCATCACACTCATACTCGAGTCGTCCATCAGCAACACAGACTACGACACCGAAGTACAGCACGGGCTGGATTTTCTTCGATTGATAGAGCCTCACAACTCCATTTCAATGCATAGCATACGAATCATCGAAGGTCTGCTCCACAATAGCGCGGTGAGCTCTGGGAAGTAGGGGTGGTTAGTGGGAGGATTGGCAAGAAGTTCATGTGCCATCGTCATCGAAGGAGAAATGAATCTATGTTAAGTTTAATTTGTAGAATGTGTAAACCCTTGTTTATATTAATATTACAACCCTAGCTTATCAGATCAGCCGTGGCGCCCTTCTCCATTCTGCCAGTGGCATAGATCCTGCATCAAGAGGTTAGGGTGCCCTAGTGCACACGTACTCAGAGGGTGGACTAGAAGCTCGACGGTGAAAAAAGAAAACACCAACAATAGTATCAATAATATACTCTATGTACGCAACTATCAGCGCCTCCCGTTGGAGTGCGAATTCTGGCTTTGGTATGACTACCTAGTTAGAGTGACAAAAGACAATATAAGTAGCTAAGATAGGCAACAAGGACAATCAGCACTCTCAAACCCATCGGATCAAAAGATTCATTCAAATACTACAAGCTCGGGCCAAAATGCTAATACTTGAGCAAGGCAATAAGGCTTCCAATACACCTCACCGTATTCAAAATCTCCACGCCAAGCTCCAAGATTGACTGATTGGGGTTGAACCAATAGTCCAAATACAAGACGGAGCTTCCTGTTGAAGGCAGCCTGTCTTACAAAATAACTCTATCCATAATACAAACAAAGTCTCTGCCCTTATTTTATCACCAAGGACTAATGATCGCCAACATAGTCCTTAATGTCGTGAGCGCCCGTCCTCCTTCTCCTTTTCCTTCTCCTTCTCTTCCAGGTACTCAGCAATTCTCCTATGCTTGTAATGTTTGGCCACCGAAAGTGGTGTTCGTCCCTGGTCATCCTTGGACTTAATATTAGCCCCCTTCTCGACAAGCAGTCGAACAACAGCAAAATGAGTCTTGTCCGGTCTCCTAGCTGCCAAAATCAGCGGCGAAGCCCCCTTTTGATCCTTGAGCTCGAGATCGGCTCCCTTCTCGATCAGGCATCGAGCAATATTCACGTGTCCCCATCGCGCTGCCACCGTCAGAGCTGTTTTTCCGTATGTATCCTTGTGATCAACCATATTGTCATACTTGAGTAACAACTCGGTTAGCTCCTCATGTCCCTGCCGAACTGCAAAGATTAGAGGCGTTCTCCCATGCTTATCGGTTTTACCTGGCGAGGCATCTCGCTCTAGTAACAGTCGAGCGGTATCCAGATCTTCCTGTTCCACAGCCGAAATAAGAGGAGTCGGCCGATATTGGCTTTCACATTCGAAATCCGCGCCGTTGTTGAGTAGTAACCCAGCGGCACGCTCATGTCCGCCGCTATTTGCCAACATCAGCGGAGTTGAACCGTCTGGGCTTCGACACTCCGTATCGGCATTGTTGTCGAGCAACAGCTGAACGACGGCATCGTGACCGCCTCTAGCTGCCAACAGCAGCGGAGTTAAACGGTCTTGGTCTCGACACTCGGTATCAGCGTCGTTCTCGAGTAACACCAGAACAATGTCTTCGTATCCGCCTTTAGCTGCCATCAGTAGCGGAGTTGGCATATTCGGGCCTTGACAGTTAATAGCAGCGCCCCTTTCGACTAACAGCCGAACAGTGGCAGTGTGCCCTCCTTTAGCAGCCAGAATGAGTGGTGTGTTTCCGTTGTTATCGACAGGTTCAGTACCAGCTCCCTTCTCAAGCAGCAGCCCAACAAGATCAGCACGACCAAGCTCAGCGGCAGTCGCCAGTGGCGTTCGAACACCAGACGGATAGAACTGGATATCAGCCCGGGCTTCCAGAAGATGATGGAATATGGCGTCGTGTCCTCCCCTAATGGCTGCTGTGAGGGGTGTCTGGCTATTGACAACAGGTTCGGTGTCGACACCGAAGTCAATCAACACCTTGGCAACGGATTTGTGGGCGCCTCCGATGGCCCACCACAGAGGCGTCCGATTAGATTTGTCCGGTCTATCGGCGTGTACCTGTTTACTCTCCAATAATAACTTAACAATTTTGTCATATCCATTGCGGGAGGCCCATGACAGCGGAGTCATCTGATCCATCTCCACGAGATCCAAGGCAGCCCCTTGGTCAATCAAGGACTTCATGCGAGACTCATAGCCCAGTTCTGCGCAATGTGAAACTGCCGATCTCCCGACGTCATCTAGACTGTCCAGGTTCGCATTCATCTCAGAAAGTTCGGCAATAACCTCACTCCAGTCATTGCGGACGGCCAATGGGAATGCTTGCTGTGAATCTGGCGAATTCAACAAGTCGGAGGTCATGAAACAGAGATGGTATAGTGTCTCTGTCCGGTCTCTGTCTGAAATTGCTTGCACTAGTTGCTGTTGTACACTCTTTGTATCGTCTGAGGTTGATTCGATAGTCCTGGATCGTTGACTAATCCTTTGAGCTACCTCCCGATAGGAATCAAGAATCTCCTTGACTTCTGGGTTGGTCTTGCCCATACTGTCGTATGTCCTGGTCATCCACTCAATACCATTGTTTCCCATCTTTCGACTGGACTGTTGATTCAGTGCGTGACGATAAAGTTCACCTAGCTCGCGCAAGGCGTCTGTAGATAGTTGTCCGGGATCTTCTGAAGACGAACCAAAACTTGCACAACACCATCGCAGTAAGATTTCGGCACGTCCCCATTTTGACTTCTGGCGATAATAACTTGTCGCTTTGGTGAGAACTGACAAGATTTCCTCGGAACTGGGAGAGGGAAGCTGTTCTTTCAATGCGGGTATGATGGACAATAGTAAGTCGGAAGGAGATCCCAAATTGTTCTCCACAAAAGCCTCTTCGATGATGCTAATCGTTGTGTTTCGTAGCCGTAGCGTGTCGGCTCGCTCAACGATAGTCGTCTTGCCAATGGCATCGCTACTTAGGAAACCAGCCAATGACACCAGGAGTGCCGTGAAAAGCTCTTGCGCGCAAAGATCAAGTAGTGAAGTTTTTGGAAGCACCGGAGCAAGCTGAACCCGAATGCTGACAGCGTTGCTGCTCGAGCCATTTGCGGTTCTGTAGACATGGTTCCATCCACAAAATCGCTGCCATGTGGAATTCATTATATTCTTTTGGGTTGAGACAGTTTCCCAATGTTCCTTGTCGCCATCCATGGGCTGCCAAAGAGTGCCGAGGCCATTGAGATGTTGCTTATCGAGGGTGAGAGTGGCTTTGGAAAATTGTACGGCGTTGGTGCCCAGCCACAAGTCCATTTCGCCTTGTATGTTGCCAGCTTTGTCATTCCAGATAGGATCATCCGCAAAGCCAGCTGAAACAATCCTTGCTCGCAATAGTTTTTCTGCTGGTGAGACGGTATGGGCGGAATGGTCATCGGTTGGCCTGAGACGCTCATCAGAAACCAAAGTCCACATCCAGAGACCCAGAATTGCCTCGATTCTTGCAGAATCTACACGCCAGCTCGCCTGAGAAGATTCAATCGGTGCCCCAAGAGTGACGTTGACTTGATGCTCTGGGGCAGGTGAATCCTGCTCCTCGGTAGTGGCGCGAATGCGGAGTACAATATCTTGTTGGCGTCTGGGAAAGAGTCCTGCTACAGCTTGGCAAAGTGCAGCAGAAAGTTTGTTTGCTTTAACGCGGACTTTGACAAACTCGTCCTTCCACAGCTGATATTCGGTGTCGTTGATATTGGTCAATGTGAAGTGCCCAGTCAAGTGGGCAAGCCGCACTCGGATTCGAAGTAGGTCTTCAAAACTGTGCTGGCCAGTGCTGCCAGCGCCGATTGTGAGAGAAGAATTAGTCTCGGGTAATGTCTTCGCACTTCGAGATGAGCTTGACGTCCGTCCTGCGGTTTCGTCAACGTCAACGTCGGCTCGTCCGTCCTGACCAGTAACGTGCCAACAGGACCAGGACCCGGCAATCCTGAATGCCAGCCAGTCCAGCTCGTGACCTGCCACTAGGTCTGGCATTTTCGCAAACTCGTTTCCATTCCTGTCAAGTCTTTGCATACGGAGACATCCACGCAGAATGGACATAACGATGGTGATCCCCACCTGAGCGAGGGAAATCCAAGCGCTCAGCCCGCGGAGTCCGATAAATTGTACAATGTAGCCAGCCAATACAAAGAATACAGCAACATACGTGTACTTCTCGAACTTCTCCTTGAATATCTTTCTTGACGACATCCATACCTGGAGAGGACCCTTTTCTGGGTTTTCAAGATGTGCGAAAGGATCGAAGCTTTGATCCCCGATGACTTGGGGACCAGGCTGCAGCCAGAGAATCCGGGACTGCGACGATTTGGTGAGAGAAGTGCGTTTCAAGAGACGTTCATGAGTTGTCTGGCCGATGAGGGCCGCGCAGAACCCCATTCCGAGGCACATAAAACATGTACCGGCAATGAACATAATCGCGGCAGAATTTCCTGGTGAGGCATCTTGTTGCTCATCGGGAGTCCAATTGAGAACCCAGACGCCAACGCCAGCCATCACGAGAACACTCACTTGGAGGATGATTCCCGTCGCAGCGATGACCATGAAAACCCAGGGTGGCCGCTTTACGATACCGATGTTGAGAGAGAGATTCGGGTTTGGAGAAAATCTGGTTGCTGAGTCGGTTTGTCTCCTCTTAACTTCGTCCCAATCTGGACTCCCAGAGTTTTTGTAATGATGACTGAAATAATCCCGAGACAGATATAAGCCTGCCCTGTCGTTCTCGGACTCAGAAGCTGGCGTTTGCAAGCCCTCCTGGCGCGGAACATGGATGAGCTCCAAAATACTCGGCCGACCCAGAACGCGTGTGATGCCGCCTCTATTGAACAGCTCGCACACATCTCTGCTTGTAGACGTGCACAATTCTGCCTCAACTATGCCATCCCCTTCCTGAGATCTGCCAATGAAGGCGCGAAGAGCTGAATGGCCGCAGACTCTAATGACAGAGATGATCGCGGTCATAATCCCGACTGGTGCCATGGCGAAGATGACGTAGTCCAAGGAAGATGTGCTCTCACTGAGATATTGCTTGGTCATAGAGTCACCAAACAGAGCAAGAAGAGGACCCAGGTCAGTGAAGAGATTGTTGGAGAAATCGGCGAGGTCGTCGGCTTTCGCCCCCACGAAAGCGAAGGCAAAAAGGACCAAGAGCCAGCGTTTGGCCATGGTGAAACGTTGATGTGGTCAGAAGCGAATATTTGAGGAATTGAGATGACAAGTTTGGTTTATGGAAGAGATAGAAGGGCAAATATTTACCAGATAATATAGCCTTCAATATCCAGCGATGATGGCATCGTAATCAGGCTGTGCTAGTGTCACAACACAACGACACAAGCGCCAGCCTTATGCGCAAATGTCACATCTCGACGCCTCTCGTCCAGAATTCAGTTGTGGCGGCCAATTAAGCGACATCTGGTCCACAATCGCCGTATTCCGCGTCAAGAGGAACATGAACCACTGGAGATGTGCAGATCTATTTGCATGAACGAGTTCAGGTGTTCGGCAATTGTTCTTGGCATTTCTCAGCTGAATGCCACGAGCCCCATTTCAGCGCCTAAATACGGCTGACACTCAGCTGAAATGGCCAACTACATAACGAGTCACTCTCAAGGGCGTCTCAATTGTCTCAGATTCTTTGCGCGAGGCGTTGCGATTGGCCGACTTCAAACGACCCCCACGCAGCCCAGTGCAGCCGAGCTATTCTAATACATGATTTGTTTTCGTGCCGCTGAATGAGGTAAGTTTTAGGTTGATTGGGTGTCCTCTCGCAAAGCGGACGAGATAAGTTACTGAGATGACAAAGACTGCGTTTAAGGATCGCAGGCGAACAAACAGGAGAAGCGATGAGAGACGAAGGCTCCACACCACCCCCAACATACCTAGGCATATTACTGAGCCGTTGACCACGAATAGGCTGCGTAGACGCGGCGTCAGTATGTAATGAATCTCTAAATGGCTCATTCACTACGCTTTGTGTGGTGGTGTAGTTGTCTGCTGTTTAGAATCAGGGGATCCATAATTCTTGTGTACTGTTAGAGGTTTACCAGAAGGATTTTAAGAAACTTGCTTGATATGAGGATATATAATTGGGATCTGTGATCACAACAGTGGGGTGGCGTTCTACAGCTCAACGTCTCGATCAGCTGGCTTTAGCTCAAGCTCCGGCATCTTCAGCCTTATCTTAAAGAGCTCAGCGTGAAACAGCAGCGACTGTTGTGGGCACAGAAATATATTTAGGCGTACTGGAATCTCGCCTTCGAGCTCTTTGTTATTTGAAGCATCCCAAAAGGTACATTACAATCATCAGAGAATAAACAAAGATCCAGACTTTCCAGACATATCTTTCCCGAGTAGTCCACGGTGACAGAGAAGTCACGCTATCACCATGGGTAATTGTGTACGTACAAGCGCAACGCGAGTTCGGAACCACCCCTTATGCGCAGTGTTTTTCGATGAAGAACGACAGTTTCTGGAGCGTCTCATCGACAGACCAGAATATCATTGGAAAGTAATAGGAATAGAAATTGAATTGTGATATCATTACAATGATTTTTAACAATCTAGCAGAATTCCACCCGATGTTGACACACCCTGTATCGCAAGCTTTCTAGATGTTGCAATACCCACAGGAGCTTGCTCACGAGTCGTGGCACACTTCTCCGGGGCTAAGCCCATAGATTTTAAGAAATTGACCGTTTGTAGCCACTCGGCTTGTTTGCGCGACTCGCTCCAGTCTAGCTCATCCGCCATGATATCAATGACGCGTGGAAGTGCCTTGAGAGCCCCTTCAACATCGAGAAAAGACAATCGTGTCCGCCGTGAAATGATATCTTGGACTGTGCAAGCTGACTCGGATCGGACTCCGTGCTGAATCTCAGCTTCCAAAATGGGGAATGATGGTAACAGGCGCGTGTATTGCGATGGAGAGTTGGCGAGAATGGACCAGGCGCGATCTCCATAGTTGGTGGCAAGGTGATGGGCAACATCGACATCGATGCGGTGAAGTTCCATTAACTGTGACGCCAACGCTGGTGAATAACCGTGGGCGCCGACGACAGGGAGTTTTTCTGTAGAGCAATTGCCATTGGTAGTGAATTGTGGGAGATGCGCACCGCTGATGTCGGGAAGAGTAGTGGCCTGAGATGTCAGATTGAAGGTCTTGGTAGCTTCATCAACAGTCTCTTCAGCCATTCGGCGATAGGTAGTCCACTTTCCTCCGGCGCAGGTGAGTAGTCCGGAGGGAGAGACAGTGATGAGATGGCTACGAACAAGGGACTCTGTATTCTTGGCTCGAGGATCCATGATCAGAGGTCGGATGCCTAATTGTTGTTAGAAATTATCACGCTGAGGGCGAAAAAGCACTCACCCGACCAGGTTGCAAGGACATCAGACCTCGTGAGAACTGAATCCGGCGACAGTAACTTGCTGACCTCTTTCAAGACAAAGTCCACTTCGTCATCTCGCGCAGCCGGATTTCGCTCAATCTCACAAGGGTTGTCAGTTGTCCCTGCAAGAGTGCGTCCCTCCCAGGGAAGAATGAAGATGACTCGTCCATCTGAAGACGCGTGTAGCATGCCCATTTTGTTAGGGCACAATGACTTGGGAAGTATGATATGGGCTCCAGAGGACGGAGCCACCAAATCCTTCCGAGACGGGTCGTCCATATGCTCAATGGCATCTGCGAATGGTCCGGTGGCATTGATAACCCCCTTTGCTCGGACGGTGAATTCCTCGCTGGAAGAAGCCAGAGTGTCGCGCATCTTCGCACCGTGAATCTTGCCGTTCGAGTCCTTTTCCAGACCCGTAACCTCGACATAGTTGAGGACCGTAGCACCGTAGAGCGATGCAGTCATTGCTAGTGAAATGTTCATTCTCGAGTCATTATGCTGACCGTCATGATACACCACGGCGCCAACTAGACTGTCGCGACGCAGCATAGGAAATTGAGCGACCGCTTTGCTCTTGCTCAACAAATACGAACGTTCAAGACCTCGAGATCCAGCGAGGAGGTCGTAGACGAACGTGCCGGCGTACACGTACGGAGCCTGCCACCAATGTTGCATTGGCAACAGAATAGGCAATGAGCTAGAAAGATGTGGCGCAATTTCTAGAAAAGCCTTGCGCTCGTGCAAAGCCTCCATGACTAGCTGCAGTTGGGAGTAATCCAGGTTCCAGACGGCCTTTTCGAGGTAGCGGACGCCGCCGTGGACTAGCTTCGTGCTTTTGGAGCTGGTGCCAGAGGAGAAGTCGTCGCGCTCGACGAGAGCGACTTTGAGGCCGCGAGTGACGGCATCGAGAGCAATTCCGGTTCCTGTTGCGCCGCCGCCAATGACGAGAAGGTCATACTCCTCCTGAGTGTCGGTCGACCCATTGCGGCGTAGGTCGGCGAGCTGCTGAGCCCGAGACTTGGGCGTGGGAAATGAAGGCGGCTGGATCTTGCCATTGTGATCGCGTTGGATAGCTGCAAGTGGCATCTTGACGGGCTCGTTGCCGCTGCGAGATCTGTAGGCAATGCCGACTCCGGTTACCGTGGCGAGAACTGCCGCAGAGGCGACCAGTGGCCGCCTGATACTGGCGAGCCGGGACGACATGCTCGGTTGGGCTGGACCTTGCCAGAGGTTGTTACATTCAAAGGAGGCTCTTCGCCTTGTTGAGATTTCCAGCGTTGACGACTTCTTAAAACGAGACTAAACGGACATGAGGGAAATAACGCCGTCTGTGATTCTAATCAAGGACTGCGGAGAAACAAATGACACACGTGCGGTCGACTACAGGACCAGAAAAGTCAGTATCTGGATGGAGTAGTGACGCAACAGTCCCATAATCGTTTCAATCCAACGTCGTCTGGCCCACAGAGTGCCACGAAGGACCGCATGGCCTCGTGCTTCTCTTTGCACCTCAATGCTACCGGGACAATACGGATACGCCCCACAATGCGTGTCACGGAGACTCCAATTGCCGCATGGTTGAGCCGGAGCGTGTTTTCCCTCGAGACAAGGCATTGGATCTGGCCCGGCTGACGTGGTTTACGATGCTCAACCAGGACGATGCTATACGCAACTCGCAACAACCCCAGCCGGCGCTTATGCATCTCGGGTCTCCACCACCGAGATCTGCAGCTCGGTGTCGGTAGAGCGAACCGAAGCGGCACGAACCACGCCCCTCCGCATCTCGGCCGACGCCAGCGACGCTATTCCCGCCACCAGCCCCTCCCCAGCAAAAAGCCAAGATGTAGGTTGCATCTGGGCTTACGGGGTGTCTACTAATCGGACCGTTTGAGCCCCTCAGGTGACTGGCGCATGGCAGGCAGCAGTTTGATAAACCCTGAGAGATCCCCTTTTGGCTCGCCTTATTCCCGGTTGGCAACTCCTCCTCACTCTGGTTTTAGCCGCCGCCAACCAGTCTGGGCTTTAGCTTGGCGGCAGATGGGAGATGGTGTGCCGAGGCTTGTTCTGAGGGGCACAGGTGACCTCCGGCAATGGTTTGATACTGACCCTTGCCCAGCACCATGTGTGAAGAAAAGTGGGATTTGTTTAATTGACAAAAGATAACCATGTGTCAGATACGGAAAAGCCCGCGAGAACCTAACCTACAGTGCTTTTTCTCGCCGCAGTTGGCCTGAATTGCACAGCTCGGGACGGCCGGAAACGGTGAGGCGTCTCGTGTGCAATGATACTCAGGATACGCCACCCCGTGTGCTGAGTTTTCCCATGCAGCCGTGTAATTAAGGTAAGACATGTCGAATGTTCTTGTCAGAATGCTTGTCAGAATGCCAATTTCATCCTCCACGAGACCCTTATTAAGGCGTCGCATCATCTCCACCAAGCTGATGAATTTTCCCACTAACACGGTTCTAGAATCTGGCAGGTGGAGCTGGATGGATACATATTAGCGACAGCCGACGCGAACCGACCGTTCCCTTGCAAGTCATGTTCTTAATAAAGCTTCTTTTGATTTAATCCACTATTAGATCTCACAATCTGGATACAATGCGGCTTCTTCCAAGATGGATCTGCATGAATTCGATATTGAGATAAGTTCCGTATGTTCCTTGTAGCTAGACTGGTTCCTTTTAATCCTCATCCGTGCATAAGCAACCTGCTTGTCGGATGGGCCTCTGTTGCCATAGTTCCATTATCCGTGCCATTTTGGTAGAGCAATTAGACGTGAGAGTCAAATCTCTTCTTGTACGTGTTCGACCACACATCCCGTCGAGGCTTGAACAACCGCGCGAAGCCGAGATAAGGTGTGTTCACGGGGCTTTCGCCGGTATACATGAGGACATCGTAGAGGAAGCCTCCAAAGGCGGTTCCGCAGAATGGTGCCACCATCGGGATCTTTGGAACGACGTTAGCCAATGTCAAAACAAGCATAGGGATTTAACTTACCCAGAAGTAATAACCTCCAGCAGACCACACCCCGTGACCGTATCCAATCATGTACGAAACAAGACGGGGCCCAAAGTCACGAGCCAGGTTGATGGCGTAGCCGGTCTCCCAGCCGAAGCACGCGCCAATGCCGAAGATCAGGAAGAACAGACACAATGGAAGGAGAGGTCCGGCGCCAATGTTGCCGTTGTCGACCAGGGCGAAAATCACAAACTGCAGGATGGTGCTGGCGACGAACTCGGAAAAGAACATTCCTGTGCGCGTCATGAAGGCGGCGGGATACGTGCAGAAGATACCCGCGCTGGAGGTGTTCAGTCCCACGGTCCGGATGCCGCTGCCTCCCTCGAACATGTCAATGGCGGACTTGTAGTTTGCATAGACAATCGCAGCTCCCGTCATGGCACCGAGGAGTTGGCCAATGAAGTAGACGGGGAACTTCCGCCACGGGAGACCGCGGTAGAGGCAGTTGGCGAGCGTCACTGCTGGGTTGAGGTGGCCGCCCGACTTGCCACCGCAGTAGACTCCAAGCATCACTCCCAGACTGAGACACCAAAGTTAGCTGTGAAGCCCAATTGGAGATGACCGATAAAGAATGCTTACCCCCAGCCCCAGGAGATGCTCTGGTAATCACCCTTCGTACCACTGCTCAGCACAACCTGGGCAACGACGCCATCGCCAAACAATATCAAGGTCATGGTGCCCAGGAACTCGGAGAAGCCATCCTGGCAGACCTCGCGGATCCTGCTCCAGGCCAACTGCTCCCCGACCGACGACGGCGGCATCGACTCGCTGGAGACCTCTTCGTGTTCCTGGATCTTGGGGCTCCCCATCTCGATCTTCTGGACGGTGGTTGCCTTTTCGATGGACGAGTCTGACATTGAAGCGGGAAGAACGGAGATGGGCATTTGATGAGATGAGTTGTGGCGTGGTATCTCGACTCTCGACTCTCGGGGACAAGGGAGCATTTATGTTCTGTTACGCAACGATGTCGTCCCGCTAATGCGTCGCAATGGCAGTGAGGGGGTCTCTCGAGGCCTGTCGGTGCTCGCCCAGCCTGCGCTGCTCCGATGCTTCCTCCTCTCCTCTCCTCTCACCAGCCAACACGGCGTCCTCCAGGCCGGATCTGGCTAGGAACAGCCGGAACTCCTCTGGGGCGAATTCGTTCCCATCCCAGTGCCATCGAACGATGCAAGGGGGGAGCGGGCTCGGTGTTGACGGTATCGTGGGAACGAGTTGCGATGCATCCTCGGTCTGCGGAACCGAATACATGGCACGCGGACTGAAGAGCTGGCCGAGGCTGGTGTGTCAACCAACATCTCCTCCATCCTTGGGTCAGATCAAACCCCGAACACTCCGGATTTTCTCCACATCTTACAACCCGGGGGAAGAGAACTATTGCCAACCGGCCGAGAAGAGGAGAGAGATGCCCGCCCTCCTCGTTCCGGACGGTGGGTCGCAGCGGTGTTAGTCTGAGGCGTCAGCAATGCAACTCGGTACGCCCACCCCGAATGCAAAGCCTCAATGGGCATATGACAACCGTTGAAGGATTGTCACATGGGGTAAAGACGTCTCCAATGAGGTAAAAGCCCGGAATACAGGGTCTCGGTCTAGGCCCCCAGAACTCTGCAACCCCACAATCCGGGGATGGGGAACTCGTTTGGCTGGGATCAGCTTCTCCGAGCTCTACCCCGCGAAGGCAGCTCGGCCGACAGGGAGAGCTTGAGCTTGAGCATGGTGAAGGTACAAATATTATGAGGGCCCAATTGCTTGGAGTCCAGCTACGCCTCGATACGCTCACGCTCGATCCTCCATCTTCTCTATCGCGAGCTCTTCAATTGCTTCCCCAGTGCTTCAATCCTTTCTGCTTCCTTGTCTTACACCTGCGCAATGCCTTCTGCAAACGGGACCTCTACTCTCGCCTTCATTGGCGCCATTGACCAGGGCACCACCAGCTCGCGGTTTTTGATTTTCAACACCAGCGGAGAGGTTGTCGTCACACATCAGCTTGAGTTTAAGCAAATCTACCCGCACCCTGGGTGAGTACTGGTCTACACATTGCCATTGGTGCAAGAGCTGACCGTCGGCGATAGATGGCACGAGCATGATCCCGAGGAGATCGTGTCCTCGGTCGAGACGTGCATCGATGGCGCGGTGACGGAATTCGAGACCCAAGGCCACTCCCGCAGCCAGATCAAGGCCGTGGGCATCACAAACCAGCGAGAGACGACCGTCGTCTGGGACAGGACCACGGGAAAAGCCTTGCACAATGCCATTGTATGGACAGATACTCGATCTCAGGATCTTGTGCGTCGAATGAAGCGCCGTCTTGGTGCCGGCGAGCTCACCTCCCGCTGCGGCCTCCCCCTCTCCACATACCCCTCGGCCAGCAAGCTCCTGTGGATGTTGGAGAACGTGCCAGAGGTCAAAGACGCCTATGAGCGTGGTGTTTTGGCGTTTGGCACCATCGACACTTGGTTGACGTACAAGCTCAACGGCGGCCCGGCGCGCGATGTGTACGTCTCGGATCCCACCAACGCATCGCGAACCATGTTCATGAACCTGGAGACGCTCGACTACGACGAGGACCTCATTGACTGGTTCCGCCTCGACCGAAGCAAGGTCTTCCTGCCCAAGATCGTGCGGTCTTCCGACACCAAGGCATATGGATCCCTGGCCAGCACCCTGCTAGAGGGCACCAAGATTACCGGCTGCTTGGGCGACCAGTCGGCGGCTCTGGTGGGCCAAATGGGCTTCACTCCCGGCCGAGCAAAGAACACTTACGGAACCGGATGCTTCCTGTTGTACAACGTGGGGAAGAAGCCCGTAGCATCGACCCACGGGCTGCTAACAACCGTTGCATTCGACTTTGGCGAGGACAAGATCATGTACGCCCTGGAAGGTAGTATTGCCGTTGCAGGCTCCAGCGTCAAGTTCCTCGTCGATAACCTCCGCTTCGTCGAGTCCTCTTCTAAGATCAGCGCCCTCGCCGAAACTGTCGAGGATAATGGTGGGTGCACCTTCGTCACCGCCTTCAGCGGCCTCTACGCGCCCTACTGGATTGACAACGCTCGAGGAACCATCTTTGGCATCACGGCCTACACGCAGCGCGGCCACATTGCGCGGGCGACTCTCGAGGCCACGTGCTTCCAGACCAAGGCCATCCTGTCCTCGATGGAAAAGGACAGCGGCCACGCGCTGACCGAGCTGGCCGTCGACGGCGGCATGTGCAACTCGGATCTGATTATGCAGGTACGTGTCTCATGTGGATCATCGTAACATGTCGAGTGAAAGCAGTTAAATACATACACACAGGTGTGTGTGTGAGTGGCGTAGAACCTGGAGCTAACGGCCTTCTAGACGCAGTCGGATCTCATCGGAATCCCTGTCCTCCGCCCGGCAATGCGCGAAACAACAGCCCTTGGCGCTGCCATCGCTGCCGGATTTGCTGTAGGGATCTGGAACGACTTTGACGAGCTGGCGCATGTGAATACGGAGGGCCGGACCGTCTTCAAGCCCTCCATCACCAACGACGAGGCGGCCGAGCGCTTTGCGCAATGGGACAAGGCCGTCCAGATGAGCCAGGGCTGGTTGAGCTGAGAGAGCTGAGATTGAGCTGTGGCGCCCGCTGAGGCATTTATTTAGTGCTCTCGTGTATTCAATATCGCGCGTCGTCTGACTGTTGATTTCTTCTGGGTGGAGTTTTCTGTCAACTTGGGTAGTCAATTCCTCATTGTAGTCTGTACTCTGTACCAGGCCGAAATAACTATGGCTCTGCTTCCCCGTATTGCTCCCATATTGCTCCCGTAACATCCGCCACGGCTCCGAGGCGCATCTTTTCTCTCTTAATCTCTTGAGCGAGCGTCCCGAGGCACCGGCGATTTGCAGCTTCTAGCTTGCCGCTTGCAGGGTACCGTCGGGTCCGTCTCATTACGTATATCCGCCGCATCCACGCCATTGCTGACGGAGCCGGCCGCACCCATGCTAGCTGGTTCCTTGTTGGTTGTTGGTTGGCTGTAGATGAAGCATACGGGACACACTCGCGGGGGCTATGCCGAGCGTTCCCAGTGGCAATTCCTCTGCAATTGCACTGCTGGTGGAGATGAAGTGGAGAGCCAAGATGCAGTCTGCCACCTGCCTTTGCAGGAGTTGCATTTCCGCTTCGCCCCTTGCACCAACGTCAGCTCATCCAACCCCCCTCGTGCTACGTAGTAACGCCCGCAGCGCGAGGTGACATCGGGATGCGGCGTAGCGGAGAACCCACGTTTTGGCACTCCTTTGAGGAACCCCAGGGGGCCCCAAATGCCCCAAGGGGAAGCCAGAGAAAGACAGGGGGAAGCCAGGGAAAGCCAAGAAAGGCCAAGGGAAGCCATCCTGGAAAACTGGAAACCCGCCGGTCGAGCGGGCACTCCGAGCGCACACCGAGGCCCTCCCGACCTGTTTCCCATCAGCAATTGCCTCTGAGAGATGTCGTCTTCCCCAGAGTTACCCCACACGCCCGTCAACACGGGGGGTGATCTTCTCCCCAGCGAGCTGGACAGGATCCGCGACTCGCCTCGCACTGAAGAAGTCGGTCCGGCCCCATATCCCACATGAATAGCACGACAATCTGCCCATCAACGAGGGGGGATATGTGGAGGTCTCGCGACCATGGGACAGACATGCCACCGGCGAACGCACACTCGGTGCTGATGGCCGAGGAGGAAGCCAACTCGGCCTTTAGCCAGGACGACGCCTCGAGCGGTGACGACGCCCTGGCCGACTCGGCGACGGCCCCGAGGAAGCGGAGGAGAGAGACGCACCAGAAGACTTCGTGAGCGCCCCCAGCTACTCGCCGCCTGCAATATATGCCCTCTACTAACCCGTCCCGAAGATGCGAGCTGTGCAAGGCGCGCAAGGTCAAATGCGACCGCGCCGAGCCCGCCTGCTCGTGGTGCGCCCGGCACAACCGGACATGCATCTATCTCGAGCGCCAGAAGCTGGGCACGCGCGTCGGCTTCAATCTCGAGCTCGAGGCCAAGGTCAACCGCATCGACGCCCTCTTGCAGGCGCTGGGCCGCCGTGTAGAGGTCCATATCGCCCACGACCATGAGGTGGCTGCCCAGCAGCTGTCACCGTCCATCAGCAACAATAGTCCTGCGCAGATGGACGCTTATCAATCGAATGAAACTCAACTTGGCCAACCGAGTCTTTTGAGAGCCGCGCAGACGCCCCAGGCGAGGATACAGAGCTACCCAAGCCCGAGCTGGCGGGTGGACAATGGCCAAGAAAGGCTTGCACAGCGGGACACGCCATCGGGTCGAACCCAGATGAACTCGTTGGTCAGCGGTTCTTCTGCTCTGACAATAGCAAGCCCGGAAAGACCAGGAACACAGAGCTTGTCGTCGTTACGGTCTCCAAACCCAGACCTGCCGCCTCACTACATGCTCTACACCCTCGTCGACCTGTACTTCAAACACTGCAACACCTGGTGCCCCATTCTTGACCGGAAAACGACGTTTGAAACCATATTTGGACCGTCATCACTCGAGGAATCCGACCAAATCCTGCTCTGTGCCATCGTAGCGACAACACTGAGGTTCTACAAAGACCAACGGCTCACGCCCGAAATGAAGGCTCACTACCACAGAGTATCTCGACACCGAGTGCAGATCTACGCCATGGAAAACATCAGCATCCCGGCACTAAGAGCCCTGGTAATAGTCTGCCTGGACGAACTAGGCACCTCCAACGGCCCTCGCGGGTGGAATCTCCTCTCGCTGCTTGTCCAGAACGTAAGACAACTCGACCTGTGTAAAGAAGCCAGTGTGTACTTGAAAGCAGACTCTCGAGAAACACCACACACCGGCTCCCTCCGCAGAGTGGCGGCCGGCGAGCCAGAATCCTGGATCGAGGACGAGGGCCGCCGGCGTCTCTGTTGGGTCGTGTATCTGCTGGATCGATATGCTACCGTCGCTACAACCACGTTTGATTTTATGCTCGAGGACATGAAGATGAAGCGGATTCTTCCCTGTTCGTACGACTTGTTTTCTAGGAATCTGCCCGTCGAAACCCAGTCAGCGAATTCTTATACCGGACAACAAGACTCCACCACATACCTCACAACCTCGCCAGAGAACCTCGGAAGCTTCTCCTATCATTGCGCGATCCTGCGCATTCTCAGCAAGGTCCACGACTTTCTCAAAACCCCAATCGACATCACATCCTCCGCAGACATGGCGAACTGGCGAAACACGTATAGATCGCTCGACGATTCCCTCAACGCCTGGTTGCAAAACCTGCCCAGCGAGTACAGCAAAATCTCAGCCCTCTGCCACTCAGACCCAGCAAGTCGTGTTGCGAATTGGTTCATGCTGCATAGCGCCTACGTCACCTGTGTTGTTCGACTACATTCATCTGCTGCATATCCTGCTGTTCGCTCTCACATCCTCGTTCCGTCCCATTATGCCATGCAAAAGTGTTTATCAGCTGTCCAGAGCCTCGGCGATATCGCTCAGGATGTTCTGGAAGCAAATGGCCTAGACCTCCTCGGTCCGCCGTTTGCCTTTTCGCTCTGGGTAGCTGCGAGACTGCTCCTAGTCCACGCAGCAACGGTTGGGTCATTGGTAGACCCTCGGATTGTCTTCTTCATCGACACTCTTCGTCACGTCGGCCAGCACTGGGAGGTGGCCAATAATTACGCCAAGATTCTCGACCGAGTAGTTCAGAGAGAGCGGCAAAGTGATATGAGTTTCGCCGCCATGCGAAGGTGTGTTTTTTCATTATCTTTTTTGCCATTTTTTTTTTGAGCGATGTTAACCTCTTGCTAGAAGCGCCTACGATTTAGTGACCCTCACATCTGCGACCCGACAGTCTGGCGTTCAGCAGACATCTACACAAGTCACATCGCTCAGCGAGCTGGATAACATCGACGTATTTGACTTCTTCAACTGCCCCAAGGTTCTAGAGTCGGTTTCTATAGCCTCAGGGGGTCACATTAATATTCTGCCGACTCGATCAATGAACGAACTAAGCGGAGACGTGACAAGAGCAGCCACCACTGTGGCCAATCTTGAGTCCGACTGGTTGGGATTTAGCGCGCCTTTTAATTAAGAGCGTTGCTATTGTATACCTCTTACTACTATTTATATAACCTTTATTACATGACCCCAATCTTTTGCCCTATATTTCGTATATGCGACTGCGCTTGAATCGAATGCGAAGTCATCGAATTGAATGGCAAAGCTCAGGCTAGATAGCCAAGTTAGGAAACGGCCGATGAATTCGGGCTAGTTGAAGACAACATGCCGAGTGAACCGGAATCATGAGCCTTAGTGCTGACTTCTCAGCTAGCTGTCCATACAAACCCTTGTCGTTGAGGTGGTAAGCTGATCTCACGTCGATCCTTCGTCGCCATTCCTACAAAAGCGATCAATTGCCAAGGTTATCGCGCGGTGAAATTTAAATGTTCGCTGCTTGCTTTATTCCTCCTGAAGATGGCGACCTCTCATAGCCCGACGAGCCAGACAGTGGCCATCATTGGTGCCGGTAAGTGCCCAGCGCATTGCGAGAGATGAGGAGGAGGCCAGAAGCTAAGCACAATCATCTAGGTCCTACTGGTCTGTCCATGCTTAAAACGCTCCGCGCAGATGGATTCGATGCCACAATCTTTGAGAGACGGAGTCGAGTCGGCGGATTGTGGTCGTATACAGAGGATGAAACGATGACGACAGCTTTGCCGAGTATGCCCTCTCCATCAAAGATCCGAGAGATGACTGATCGACGTCACCAGATACCACAGCGAATATCAGCAAGTATACCTGCGGCTTCACAGACTACCCTATGCCAGATCGTGCGTTTTCTGCCCTATGCACCACCCGGTTTTCTATGGCTGTCCCCGCCACTAATTTAGGACAGACTATCCTCCATTTCTAAGTCAAGGCCAATTTCAAGAGTTTCTCGAGTCGTACAGCACACACTTTGGTCTTCAAGATCACATAGTATTTCGAACAAGCGTGACAGAGGTTGAAAGGAATGCAGAGAATTCGAAGTGGTGTCTCAAAATGACGACGGAAGAAAAAGCTGTTACCAGAGAGTTCGACAAAGTGGTTTGTTGCCACGGTTATCAAACCCAAGCCAAGGCACCAAAATTTCCAGGCCAAGAGGAATTCCAAGGCCGAGTCATGCATGCGCAACAGTTCCGAAGGTAGGTTGACTGGCATTTTGCTCTGGCTCTCGCTGATCGTAACAGACCCACAGACTTCGAGGGTCAGAACGTTATCTTCGTGGGAATGAGTTCCTCGGCGAGTGATGTTGTCCCCTTGGTCGTCCAGAATGCTGCCAAGGTCTACGTCTCCCATCGTCGCGGTACTTGGATTTTCGGGCGCTGGCGCAATGGGCTTCCTACAGACCTCCTGGTCAATTACACCCGTCGCCAGATGGGATATGTCATGCAAAGCTGGTTTCCAGACTTGTCTGCGAAGCTGAGTAAGATGGCAACGACATTTCTGATGAAGAAGTACGGGGACCTTGATCCATCGTGGCGTCTACTTGACGATGCGCCACCGCTTTCTCTCAATTTGACAGCATGTATGGACACGATGCTGGACCTTCTTCGGGAAGGGAAGATCACCTCTATGCACGGCGTCGAATCTTTCCTTGGGGGTAAGAAAGTCAAGTTTATGGATGGCACTGTCCTTGACGATATTGATACGGTTATTTTTTGCACCGGGTATCGTGCCGACTTCAGCATTCTCCCGTTTGTCGAGCACAGCACCCCGGAGAAGGACGCTCAAGGCAATGCTTTTGGCGGAGCTCCGATTCCTCGTCTCTACATGAACATATTTCCGCCACGGCATGCAGAAAGCATGGCAATTCTAATCGCGTCGACTTACGGCAAGAATAACGGATTCTCCTTCGCCGATGTCATCTCTATGGCCATCAGCAATATTTGGCGGGGAGTCAGCGCAGACATGATTCCCTCGGTGCCCGAAATGGAGCGCGCCATTGACGCGCACCACAAATGGATCGCAGGCCGTTGGGTCAAGGAGAACACAACTGACGTCTGCGCTGTCAAGCAATGGGAATTCCAAAAGTTCTTACACGAGGCTGCGGGCACAGGACTGGAGAATCTGGGATGGGGGTGGCAAGGGTGGTGGACGTGGGTGAGGGACCCGAAGATGAGCTATTTGATGCGTCACGGCGTGGAAACTGCGTATGCTTTTCGATACTTTGAGACTGGGAAGAGAGCTGTGTGGCCCGGTGCACGGGAGGCGATTATTCACACGAATGAGTTGGTCAAGAAGCTTAGAGCAGAGAAATTGGCTGAGACTAGGACGGAATAAGGAATTTCATCCACGTACGTAGGGTAAGATGCGGGATGGAATAACTTTTTCTTCGACAACTAATCATTCTGACTAGGCCGTACATGATGAAGCATGGTTAAGCTAGCTGAATAAATTTGACGATGCTTCACTAGACAAGTTGCCTGTACGGATCGGTTCGGTTCGGTTCGGTCTGTTTAGATACCACTCACTTGTTCTAAATGAGTATATAATGGCTAGAGAAGTACAAATCTCTCTAGCTAAACACAGAGAATATTAATTCATTCTCTCTATAATGATTCCGCGTCTTGCATGTCTTGTTAGCGTCCTCAGTGGCCTGTATAGCCATGGTGTTTCTTCCGCGGCCACTACCGATTCAAACCATCCCTCACGCATCGTTGAGATTGATGGCATTGATACAAGCAATGTCACTGTATTCAATTGCCCACCAGGCACACGGGGTGATGCGAGCCTCGAATCCATCCAATTGGCAATGGACGACTTTGCCTATACGTTCTACACTGAGAAGAACGTTAAGGCTGCCTTTAAACAGTATGTCGCCAGCAATTATGTCCAGCACAACCCTGGCATAGTCGATGGAAGGGATGCTGCCATTAAGGCACTGGAGCCTCTGTTTGGAAGCAGCGAACATGGGTTTAACGTGAGTCGAGATGAGTTACACTCAAATCTCTGTGTGCACTTACTTATCCCATATAGATTGCCCGAGTCATGGTGGGGAAAGAGTACACGACTATCCATATCGAGGCAACCAACAAGGGCGGGCCATCTTATAATGTGTTTGATGTCTATAGAACGAAGGGTACATGCATCGTTGAACACTGGGATTGCTTGGAGGAGATTTCTAACAAAACAGTATCGCCCCACCCGTACTTTTAAGAGAGGCTTGCAGTTGGGGTCAAGGTCGCTTTTATATGTCAATACACCTTTCCCGTTGACTAGTTTTCGAAACTAAACCTCAATCAAAATCTCTCAAACTCTTTCCAAAGATCAGTTACAGGTGCCGACGGACAGACTTGGATTGTACTCTTAATCAATCTTCCCGGACTTATACCTAGTCTATCGAGCATCTTGTAAACACTACTGTCGGTAGACCCGGTTTTCAGCAAGGATTATCTTTCTGAAAAGCTTAGCAAATTAACTTCCGCTTAGAGTAGATGCTTGTTGGTTGATCTCTTGTCCATCTCGATCTACTCCCCGTCCCAATTAATATTATGGGACGGCTTCAGGCATCTCCCCAGTTCCATTTTTCATGGTCCACTTAGTTTGCAAATATTCTGGGCCTCTCGTGTTTGGCGTCACACCTCAGCTGATAAGCGCGAGGAGTGATCGTCCTTCCTGCATAGATCTCCACCAAAGCTCGCTCGTAGGATCTATCAGACCCACGAGCTTCTTCGGTACTACTGTATGCCACACCCAGGGGTTACGATCGGGAGGGAGTGGACTGAGTACAGATGTACCCGCTCTAAGACCCTGCCTGCATCGTGCCAAATACCTGGTTGTATTTTGCGGGGACGGTGGGACTAAGATTGCGATTCTTTATTTAATAGGGTAGATCTCCGCTCTGCACATGCTGCAAGACAAAGAGTGTAACTACTCGGCTGCTTGAGTATGTGCTGCCCTCGGACACGGTATGACGGGCCGTGAAATAGCACCACCAAAGGCCTCCTCCCCAACCTGCTTGACCCATTGCACCCCACTCAATGTATACCGCGCCACTATAGATATGGTGTTGGCCACCACAGCTTTCTGAGACAATGGGTCTCGGATCGTGAGTCATGAAGTCAATTCATACTGCAGTGCCACCAGGTCCTCTTCCGATCTAACAATTTCCTCTACAAATGCCAGAGAAGACTCGGGCTTCTCCTCATAGCATTCCACGCCAACAATTCAGCCTATTGACGACACCCTCACTTAAAATACAATGGTGGTTGCAGAAACTGCCCCTGTTTCTTTCTAACTACGGTCATGAACGTTGTTTCTAGTCTCCAGGATAACTCTAATACAAGCAGGGGAGTGGTATGGAACACGAGTCCTACGCAATACCCGATACGAGGATGGCACTCCTGCCAAGGTTGACCAATTCCTCGGTATTAATTCCAAGTCGCCAGCAGCGGTCGGCGCAAAGCTTGCCGGCATAATCACCCGTTCTTGGTCATTGGTTACGCCTGAGATCACGAACCAAGGTGATGCACACGGCCAGACGCTCCATGGTATCTAGCAATTGTGGACAATGAAACCATCTGGAAACTCCTTCAATATGTGCTTTACTCAATTTCATGCAACAGGTTTTCATACACGGTAGTGGGCTAGGAGTCTCCAAGAACTAGACATAGTAGGAGATTAATGTCTATCTAGACATCCCAATCCACCAACAGTCATGCCACTACTATAGTAGGACGTCAAGATAGTCAATGCACCCAAAATGCCTCGTTCATGGTAGACTACACAATGGACATGGTGCCTGATTAGAATTTTATTAGTTTGCCCCATATCAATTTTTCTGTTGCGGGGCGACATGTATGAAACTACACTATGAAATGTCGGATGGGATGTCTGTGACAAGAACTGACGCTTTCAGCGCGACACTACTAAGCAGAGCTATCGTGAGTCAACTGAAGCGTCACCCCCTTCTCGGTGTGGGCATCAGCGACAGACAGAGTTACGGTGGTAGCTCGAGAGCTGACGTTCGTGTTCGACGAGACGTTACTTTCGGAAGCGACCTTGACAGAGCTGACATTAGTCGAAGGATCATGCCAGAATACCATTGTGTATTCCGTGCCAATAATCTCTGACAAATCTCCATATCCATTCCAAGGGGCCTTGATTGTCAGAGTGCGAACAAAGCTGATAGGAGAGTCGCCAACGGCAACCATGGTCGTTTTCTATTGCCGCAGGTTAGTCATTAAATAGATACGAAGTGAATGTCCAACATCAACTTGCCTGCTCAATGAGAACATGACAGTACTTGTCTGCGGCTTTGCTGTCTCCGAAAGCTTTCTTAGTCCCGTTAGACTGCAAGTTCAGACTCGGAACATGCGACGATGGGGCGCTGTCTCTCGAGATTCCATCATCGAGGTACATGCTGTACGACTACGGATTGTTAGCTGGCCATCAACAAAGGCATAGTCATCTCATCGCTTACGTTGTTCTTTCCTGGATACACATGTACGGTGATAGGGTTAGGATCCTGCTTGGGGAGAGACGGATCCGGGATGTAATCCCTGACCTGGATCTTCGGGATGATGCCGCCTGTGGCTCGAGTCAGCTGGCGAGTCCTACTAATAGTTGTTGCAACATACCCTCTCTGATATACATGGGCGTGATGTACGGAAGTTGAGTATCCTGATCGCTGATAAGACAGCTATACTCGATCCGGCTCCCGCCATCGGCGGCGGGAGAAAGCGCGGCGCCGAGTGCTTCGTCTGGTCGCAAATTCATGGGGAACCATTTGTCTGGGTATGGTAAGTAGAGCTTGCGAGTCTGTCTCTTGCTCTCAGGCGTCAGAGCCGGCGCTACCAGCAAGTCATTCCTGACCATGTACTGGCTTCGGGTGAAACGTTGGTTCTAAGGATGTTAGGTAAGATGTCGGTCGATGCACGAGGAGAACTTACGTCTGCAGAGAAGAGTGTTCTGTCAACGTCATCCGTAATCACCTATCAAATCACAGGGTCAGTCAATGTTTAATCGCGGCCGTGTGGTTGGAATCCTACCATCGCTCGAGCAATAGGCAACCCCGTGATGATGTTCTCAAACATTGCATCATACATAAGCTGCATCAAGCTGTAGCGAAGTCGGATGTAGTACCGACAAACTGGAAGAACAGCGCGGTAGATCATGGCTTCCCTTCCTTGGAAGCTGTCCTTGTTATCGTCGTAGTGCTTCTGATACGCATATGGCTCTTGGAATAGCTTGCCATCTTTTCTCATCTGACCCTTTCTGGGACCGTCGACCCAGAAGCGCTTCTTCGTATAATGGTTCCTGGTGGATTATCATGAGTCGAGCTTGCAGAAAGCAAGGAGACAGAATTCTTACCTGAACCATGGCAGAAGGGAGTAAGCACAGTACCAGCGGATGATCAGTTCAGGGTTGGCATAGTCATGCTCGGCCTCCATAAACTCGAATCCACCGACATCTTGTCCTGAAATCGTGATTCCAGACATGCCGAGGGCGAGGACTTGTGCGACCGAGATATCAAGGAACTCCCATGTCGATGCGTTATCTCCCGTCCAGAGGCCGGCATAACGATGGCTTCCGATAAAACTTCCTCGTCCGATGATGAAGTTGCGCCGGTTCTCTCGCCAAGCCAACTCTGGGCTGAGCTCAGAAAGGCGGTTCAGGCCGTGGTAGGTGGCCTTGTGCAGGTTGTAGCTGTACAGTGACCAAATCTCAATCGCTTTCCTCTGCTTGGCTCGGTTAGGGTCGCCAGACCAGCCGTCAGAGTCAAGCAAAAGTCGGAATGGCAAACTAAACACCAACGTTAGCTTCAGTCTCAGATTCTTTCGAATCGTCTAACTCACGATTTCATATCTCCGTACTGTTCCGCAATGCAGGGGGACGTCATATCCTGCCAGACGAAATCAAGACCGCATTCAAAGAGATACTTGTACTGCTTCGCCCACCACTTGCGGACTTCCTTGTTGTTCAGATTCGGGTAGTGGCCTGGGTGTCCATTTCCCCAACCGTAGAACACTCCGCCGTGGAATGGTTGCTTGGTGTTGAACACTTGCGAAAAGTCGTAATTATCCGGTTCGAAGTAGTCAGGTCTGGCAGAAATCGGGGCCTGGAAGTACTGCGATCCAGTGCCGAATTCCAAGTACCGTTGCTGGTGTGGGTACGGGGCCGAAGGATCTATGTCGCGATTGTCTGCCACAAAGTACCCGTTCTGGAGTCCTTCGTTCAGAGTGCTGTACTCAGCTGATGGAGTGCTGTTGATGTAAGGAGTGATGTTGGTGGAGCATTTGACACCTTTTTCCCTCAGTGTCTTGAACATGTTGACCGGGTCAGGAAAGTGAAGATCTCTCTTGTCGATGGTAAAGGTGCGGTAGTCGTCCTGCATGTCCACGTCGATATGCATGCCGTCAATTGGAAAGTTGCATTTGCGATATTCGTCGATGGCTTCGACGACGGAATCTTGGTTGTCGTAGCCATAGCAGCCCTGGTGATATCCCAGCACGTATCGGGGCTTGAGTTTGGGCTGGCCGACAATGGACGTATACAGCTGGACGAGATCTTGCATGCTATCACCTGCAACGACCATGCAGTGGAAACTGTTGAACCTGGTTGCAACGCGCATGGCATTTTGCTCCTTCATGCCCACGTCGATGCAGACGTGTGAGTAGTTGTCAATGAAGGTCGCGATCTGGGATCTGTATCCAGGATGCGAGTCTACCTCGATCCAAAACGGCTCCGAGTGGTAGAGCGGCTCGCGGTCATCAAGGGGCCCTTTACCGTAGACGTTTTGATACCGCATGTTGTCATAATCTGGGAAGAAATTAGTCCATGTCCTCAGGGTAAGTCATTGCCCACATACTGAAGTAATTCATGTACGTCTTTTTCTTGAAGAGATTTTTGCCGCCTTGTTCTCCGAAGCCCATGTAGTCAGCGGTGGCCGATTTCTCCACGGACAGAATGGTCGCGTTGTCTCGGTACTGGAGACCTCTTGGCTTCGTTTTCCAAACCACTGCAGCTTCGGCACCCTTGGATGTTGTGAGATGCAGCTTCTCAATTGTACTGGAGTCAAAACTCTGCATCTGGGGCAATTTCTCTGCTAGGACTTGGTTTTCCAAGACTCGAACAGCAGTGATTTGGAACGGGTCCCGCTGCACCCAAAGTTGAAGCTCGACCTTCCTCTTGTCCGTGTTAGGATTCATAACGGACTGGAGGATGTAGTACTTCGGGTCCTCGACCAGCTCCACAGCCCAATTGATTCCTTGAGCGGCATCGAGGGTGCTGATGAGAGTGCTGAGGGTGTCCAAGACGATTGTGCGACTAGCGGTGTGAGCGGTCGCCTCGGCAGGATACTGACAGCGAGACTTACCTGTTGTAATCGGTGAAATCAGATCCCTTCTGGTTATGCGGATCAAAGCGAATCCTCCAGACTCTTGGACGCATGAATTGAATCAAGAGGAGTGACCCGTCATTGAAGCGGAAGATGGTTCCATGGCTGCACGCGGGGTTCTTGGTGCCATCGTCCAAGAGCTGATCGGCCGCCTTGTAGGAGACCGTTGCAGGCTGGTTCACATTCGCAGACGGCGCATCCAAACCTTGGAAAAAGTCATCCGCCTTGATAAACAAGTACGGATCTCGAAGCTTTGTCGCCTCGAACTCATTCATGGTGATTGATGCAGTGCTGGGAGCGGTCTGACTGAGGGGTAAGGATCTGAGTGAGCTGCGTGGCACCTAGTGACTTATATATGGAAATCGTGACTTTGTGTTACCCACCACCGTTGGCCGGAGGATCAGGATAGTCCGGATAGTCCGGGTCAAGGTCCCCACCGCTCTTCTTAGCTCTGTCTGAATAGTTGCGGGGAGTTGCGGGGAAGAGGAATGAGGACGATCCCGTTCATTCCAAGCACGAGTCAGTAATTGCATAGGTGGATTCTATACGAATGCGCGTTGACAAGGCGCCAGACGCAACCTAATAATTTAACACATTCGCAAAGTCTAGGGGAAGCCATAAACGTATAAATGACGCGTCTCTCATTTACCCTCAAGCCACAGATCGTCATTGTTTTCAGCCAACGCATACTTTCACTGGCGCATCTCCAATTGCATTCATGTGGGAATGTGTGAGAATGCCATTTCCAAGCCCATGGCCATTTTGAGGAGATCCAACACCCAGAATGGCATAATTCTATTCAAAATGACCCGGGACCTCCCGATTACCGTGTCCGTAGCTCTTCGAGTGACTGACCTGGAATGTTTCCAGGGCCTTGCATCGGCTCTACACCGCCAGGAAGAAAGCCTAGAGTTCGCAGGGGAGTCTTGGGTTCATGACTTTCGGCCCTACGGTTTTGGCTTGTTTATATTAAATGAATTGCAACTCTATCGATTGGAGGATGCACTTGCGTCCTAAAGGAGAATGATCGACGGAACATGTTAGCAGAAAGCATAGTGTCTTGGAATGCAAACGCTATCGATCTCGCCTCGCCTATTGCTCGATCTCTACTTCCAGAGAAAGTATCCGGAATACAGAAGATTATTTTCGGTGGAGCGGCAATACATGTCAGAGATGTAAAGCCCTGATGGGAGATCACGCAGATTGTCGGTCTCTATGGACCATGGGAATGCACGCCAGACAGTAAGATCAATTGCAACCCACCAAGTACTAATAAGACTGCCACGTAGGAAAGGGACCCTCCTCCACAGTCATGACAGCCTAGATAGCGCCGTTGCTATCAATACTGCAACTTGGTTAACCAGAACTGCATTTATTTATTATTCTTCCTGTCTCTAACCAGTAGCAATTATAGAAAAATCTACTTTATCTAGGGTAGGAAATGTGTAGGTCTAGCCGAGGTCAGCGCGATCCCAACTATGTCTTGTCAGATAAAGCTTCCCTCCTCGAGACCTCGCGATGCTGCAAGATCGACTCCTAAGCCGACTCATGCCTAAACAGAACTAAATTACACTCTTGTCAAATCGATGAGCCAATGGTCTTCCATAGCGTCCCCATCTATGATTCCGTGGGCATAAGCTTCTCCAATTAGCCACAGTTTGCCGTGTACATCTGGACGAAGAATATATGGAACATGTGCCCCAATGAGAACGTAGAGAAGCCCCCCTGGTGCCATTTCGCAAGGTCCAATCCCGATGTGGCCTTTTGATGTGTAGAACGGCCGTTTGCCATTGGCAAAATTCGGGAAATTATGGGTGTCATTCCCTAGCCCCAACGAGACAAACGTTTGTTTATCCACGGTGCTCAAAGACATATTTTTCAATGAGTTGTGTGCTTTTCAAAATTCCTTTCACTCAATGCTTGATCTCTTGATCTGCCACTGCAATGTGCCAGACAGCCTTGAGGCGATCTAGCTCGTCAGTGGTTGAATCGAGGTAAAACCATTTTCTTAGGTCTTGCAGTCACCTTGGGAAAGATTGTTCTTCCCAGGTAGTATCCATGCACGCACTCCACTTTATTCAAAAACTTGGCATGCAAGAGTAAGGACATTGGAGGCGTTTGCATAAACCCGTAGGAGACGCTTATATTAGGATTGTCTCCGGAAGCGCTGAAAGTGGGCTGTAGCACGGCTGTGACGGGCACTACTTTTCGATCCATTGCGCTTTGCTGAAGGGGCACCCTCTGAAGTATGTTGGTGAAATCAAGATCCCAGGAGGGAAGATCTGGAATGTTTTTGTCGACTTTGCAGAGCGAAAGCATGTCGAAAATCCCGTTGCTGACTATTGATACTGTGGTCTCAAGAAACACCTCATTCCAGGATTTCTGATAATCTGGACGGAGACCTATTTTCGGCAGCCGGACATAGCCAACGTATCACAACGGTGCTTGCGTGTAAATTCTATGCATTTGCTGCACTTTCTGTCTTTTTTTTCCCACTGCATCGTCCTGGTCAACAGAAAGAGAGTCGATCCGGAGTGTCAGCGGCGCATATTCTGGCGTCAGATGAATAAGCGCAGCTTCAATACTGTTCGTGACGTGGAGAACAGTGTCGCCGACGAAAAAATCGCTTGAATGACCCCATGTGTAAGAAAGCCCGAAAGAAGGAGGCGGTTGATCCGAGGAGACATGGGAGTTGGTAAAGGCGACACGGACATTCTTGGCAACAATCAAGTTAAATATAGATTCCCACAGTGGACTATTCGTCTTAGGCCCATCTTTTATCTACATCAGCGACCAGCCTGCTCCAATAACTCTTTCAAGTCTGATTCATTAGCTATAGATTTTAACTATTAATTAATATGTTAAACTGCTAAATTTATTTAAGCTCCAATTGCCGAATAACTAGTATTAATACACAGATTTACACTGAAAATATACTTGATAGCCTTTATTAGAGCGTTATTCAATGAGCCTCCGGACGGTATTAAAATATCCCACTAATTATCCTAACAGATTTGAAGTTAAAGATATCTTTAAAACCCTGTCCTCTCTAGTTGTATTCTCCTTACTGTCACTATTCAGTAGTGTTCACCAGTCTATAAACCCACTCGGCAATTTGAAAAAGTCAGTAGAATTGCATATATTACAAACAGATTGATCGCAAAGTGTAGAATCTCGGGAGTAGCGTTCAAGATTTCTGTTTCCGGGATTTGGCTCAAGCTCGACAAGCCTGTTGTGATCCGCAACTTGAAGGGCAAAGAAATAGGAAACGCGAATCTTTCGCAATCTATTCTCTTTGGCCAATATCCGAATCACTTATGGACCGTAATTATGACTAACATACTAGATTGCTCTGACGTGTGCGCTCGGGTCTTGTGATGATTGTGCTATTTCCGTTGCCGTGGCCGACTTCGTGCCGTCTTTGCCGCCGCCGCCGCCCTCGCGATAAGGTCGCGGAAAAATTGCCTATTTGAGCTGTGGGATACCTCTGATTAGCCCCCGATGCTCCGTATCAAACGATTGATGGCAAGATACATATTTAAATAGTCCTTGGCGGTATCAAGATGCTTGGTATATCAATGTTATTTGCGACTCCTCGAGTCTTGTATCTGCCGACTCTCTTGTCATTGCAAATCCACTTTCACGTAAACACCGGTGGATGATATATTTTCTTCTCGTGGCCCTCCTCCCCGTCTTTCTTTTTTGGACAACCATATTAAGATGATTGAAACACCGGATCCCTCGAACCCAATAGCAATGCCATCCTCTACCGAGAAAGTAGCCTTAGACGGCAGTCACGGGACGAAAGATGCGCTCGTACATAGATACAGTCGTCTATCCGTCATAGCCTTTGCCTTCACGACAACCAACTCATGGCTGGCCTTCGGGTCGGGCATTGCCGTACCCTTGATATCTGGGGGAGGGCCTGCTCTCATCTACGGGCTCATTGTCAGTGGTATCGTCATGGCGACCATTGGCGCGGGCTTCGCCGAGCTTGCCTCCGCGTTTCCGTCAGCAGGTGGCCAATATCATATCGTCTACATGGTGTTTCCGCCAAAGCATCGTCGCAGTGCCGCGTTCGTTACCGCCTGGATGAGTATCTTGTCAACAGCGCTTGGGCTGGCCTCGTGCAACTTCTTCGTGGCAAGTTCAATCGCCGACCTGGCTGCCCTATGGAACCCGGGATATGAGCCCCAGGCATGGCAGATCTACCTTCTACACGTCCTCCTTTGCGTCATTGGCTTTATCGCCACATCTCACTTCCCCGGTGCGATTGGTCGCGTCGGCATCGCCATTTTCTGGCTCTCTCTCGTCGGTTTTGCGGCTTCCATTGCATCTGTTTTAGCAGTCAGCCCAGAGAAGCAACCGGCTTCATTTGTGTTCAAGGACTATCCCAATACGAGCGGGTGGTCGGATGGCTTCGCATTTGTACTTGGCGTCACCGGCTGCCTCTGGGCTTACAGTGGTGTTGACGGGCCAACTCATCTAGCAGAAGAGGTGCAGAATCCAAACCGCAACGTGCCTATCGCTATTGGATTGACCATCAGCTTGGGGTTTATTACCGTTGTCGTATGGAATATCGCGCTGCTCTTTGCCATAACCGACCTCGAGGCGATTGTCGCGTCTGGTGTCCCGATCATCGAGGTCTATCGCCAGTCGCTGAACTCAAAGGTCGGCACAACAATCTTCACCATTTACTATATGGTCATGTTTTACGACATAGTTCTTAACCTTTTCATCTTTGGTGGGAGAATTGCCTGGTCTCTCGCACGAGATGGAGGTGTTCCCTACCACCGATTCTTCACGCAACTCGACCACGCAAGCCCTGTTCGGGCGACCGCCATGATCCTTGGCATGGAGATTATTGTTGGGATTTTGTTCGTGGCCTCATCGACTGCATACAACAGTTTTATTGGTCTCACTCTCTTTGCCCTCAATATCACTGTTGCTCTTCCTCAAGCAGCTCTGCTCTTCCGCGGGCGGGATTGCCTCCCACGTCGAGCATTTTCTCTTGGCAAGTTTGGTTATGTCGTGAATGGGCTTTCCACAGCGTTTGTCATTCTGTTCTCTGTCACATTCTGTTTTCCAACCTCTATTCCTGTTGCTCCCTCCTCAATGAACTACTTGGTCGTGGTCATGGCCGGCGGGTGGATCCTGATTGCAATTTTCTGGTGGGCTGGGCTACGACGATCTTTTACTGGGCCTACTGTGACTATCGATGCCCTGGCACCGAGCGACACAAGTGAAGCCAAGGACGAGGAGGAGCCAAAATATTGATGGATAAGAGTTAGATCTGGCGCGTCCCATGTAATTGTTACCTGTCTTATCGGGGCTTGTCTCGTTGGGCACAAAGTTTACTTAACACTTGAACAAATCGTTAAAAGTTGAGTATCGCTATTTGCACACATAACAATATTCAGAATTCTACTAATGAGTATCCAAAATCATCCTAGAGGTGTTAAGAAGATACTTTTTCTAAAAACTAATATTTAGTCTTTATTGTTTTTAGTAATAATATTTTATCTTACTTATTTAGTCTGATTAATAACAAAAACAGACATTTAGTCCTACCTTCGACTACCTTATGCATCAGGCATATGGATACCTGAGTTAATTTAACGCTTTAGTAAAGAAACTGGAGCCTGTGCGCAAATAGCGATACTCTCAAAATTATGTTTTAGTTTATTCATAAGGTATAAAAGCAGTAGTACACTTTACAATATTGCAGCAGAAAGGCATTAGTGGAAGCTTCAACTCTGGACAGTAGGCAAAGATTGGTTTCATTCAGCACATGCAAAAGCATTATTTGCATCTCCCGTTCTTCACACAACTCTTTACTCGTTTTACGGTAGTGGTTGTTCAATATTTATGTTTGCCCCAGCTCACATAGGAAAATGTGGTTACAATGCCTGTATACGGTAGCAACAGAGGACTTATATCTTGTATCTATTTAGCGCCATCTAATTTCATGATGTACTTCCCTTGAAGCTGTAAAATGTCAGTTCAAACTCTGTATCAGGATGGGGATGAAGGTCTTACCTGACCAAGGGCCATTTTTTCCATCAGCCCTTCCAAATCATCGAGCCTAGCCCAGATGATCTTGGGAATGACAACCCGCCGCTTGACAAACTCCAGAGCCTCTAGAATGTCAGTCCTTGTGCCCACGGACGAACCAACGATCTTCCATCCATTGTCAATCATCCAAAGCGGGTGAAAGTTCACCTTGGCATCTTCTGGGAGAATAGAGATGCACATCAGTGTTCCAAAAGGACCGAGCATATCGATGGCCTTTTGGTAGGCTGCTGATGCGGTAGCAGTGACTACTACAGCCTTGGCACCATGTCCTCCAGTCAGTTCCTTCACCTGTTTACCCGCGTCCTCGCCTTGAGTGACATCGATGTAGTGCTCTGCACCCTGTGACTTGCAGTAGGCTGCTTTGGCCTCACCAGCATCCACTGCTATAACGCGATATCCCATAGCATGGCCAAAAGAAACGGCAAACGCCCCAACTCCACCGCCTGCACCAGAAACAACGACCCATTGTCCAGGAGTCAGATGGCACCCCTTGAGCGCCTTGTACGCGGTAACGCCGCCGCATAGGATCGGGGCAATTTCCTCGTCCGGCAACTCATCAAAACTCGGGGGAATGCGGGCTAAATATCTGAGCGGCACCAGCGTGTACTCGGCAAAGGTGCCATCGTATGCTTTACCGGAGTGAAGCGCCTCTGCACATCGTGTTTCTCCCTCGTGGGCCAGGTCCACACAGAAGTCACAATTGCCACAAATATCTCGGGTCCAAGCCACGCCAACTCGCTGGCCAACTTGGACAGATGGGTCGAGGGCGGAGACGTTAGAGCCAAGGGTAACGATACGACCGACACCCTCGTGTCCTAGGATATTGCCAACGGGCCCCATATGACCCAAGGCCATGCCGTAGTCAGATCCACAGAGGCCGGTCACGGAGAGACGTACGAGCACTTCGTTGGGACCAGGGATTGGACGGGGTACATCTTGGACTGAGAATGTGGGTTTCGCGTCAGGGACCTGCGGAGACTGTACGTTTATCATTGCAATTAGCTTAATCCTGTTGTAGTTTGACAAAAGAATGAGTGTAGGTCAGGGCAACGAACCGTCAAGACTGCAGCTTTATGTAATTCGGCAGACGTCATAACTGCGTTGTTGGAGGATTCCGTTTAATACTTGTTGTTTGATGTCTTTTTGCGGTCCTGCTTATTGGAGATCTTCTGCGTTGAGGCGATAAAGAACTCCGACTCTTGTTAAAGTGATCACCAAGCTTGACTCGTCAGTTAAAGCTCGGGGGCGAACCCGACATTTTGATGATCAAGTTCGACCATGATGCAGACTTGCGGCATCTTTACTTAATCGGTAAAAGATTCCACATCTGCAACTTCATCAGCCTGCCAAGAGATACTGAGAGTCATGCAGCGCGGGGTTCCGCACCATCCAACGCCCTTGTCTCCTTGGCCGTTTCGATTCTAATCTTGCATCCAAACCATGTGATGTGCTCCTCCGTACTCCCCCGTGATTCATCAACCGTCATTCCCCGCTGTCTGTGGCACCACATCGTGTGGGTTGAATGTCGGGGAACTAGAGACTAGGCCGAGGAGAGAGATGTTTCCGCAAACTTGCAAGGGATCGATCGAGACTAGGCGGATGTGGAAGTTTTACCGCAGAGCAGCGATAGCAAGATAGGACAATCTGAGCGCATTCTCGCAAACGGCGGGGGAGTAGAAGCCAGAGGAAGAAAAGATGCATTATCAATATCCCGCCACCGGGCTCCCTATAGTTTATTAATTAGGCCTAAATGCGAATGAAGTAATACGATAGCGACGACATAGGGCTTTCAAATCATCACCTCAATCTCGGAGTTCTAAGTCATGCTAGTAATCCACATCTGGATCAAACTCCTCATCGCTAGCTTCTTCGATGGGAGCCTCAACCTCGTTACTAGACCCCGCGTCTCCTTCATCACCTTCCTGATCCTCTAAACTAGTCTGTTCCTCCTTTGAAGATGAACTGTCATCTGGCTCGCTGTGTAAGGAACTAGGTTCCTCCTCGTAGAGAGGGCCAATATCCTCAAAGCCATGGTCTGGATCATGCATGTCGGCTCGGCTGCCATAGCACTTGAAGCACAAAGACACGTCGTCGGAGCACTCGATGCACTTCCATTGTATGCCAATGATCCGCTGCATAACTGTTAGTCTTCCAGTTCATCTTGTAGCGAGGGATTGTTTGTTACGTACCACCCAGCAGCTCCAGCAGGTGGCGTCCTTTTGGTGCCCAACCTTGCTCACATGGAAGTGGGCGTTCCACTCCTCCTTCTGGCCATCAGGCTTGGTTCTAGTGAGCTCACTTGGGATCAAGGTTGGTAGTATTGCCCCGATCCCGCCATTGAACCGAGCGAGCTTCAAGGCCGACCACTCCGGTTTGGCATCGTAGCCACGGCCTCGAGCCCATAAGCTAGCATCCAAATTGAGAAGATGCGTAATGGATGTGGAATTACCAGAGCGGGCTGCCCACAGCAGAGGAGTCCAACCGTCACCGTCTTCCACGTCCACGCTCACCTTGGCCTTGCTCATCTTGCGAAGGAGATACGCCAGGCAGTCTCCGGGTTTTGCTGATGCCGCGTAGTGAATAGGCATGCGGCCGAACTTATCCTTGGCGCTGAGATCGGCTCCGGCTTTAGCTAGGGCACGTATGTAGTCATCCTGCTGAGCCATGGATGCAAAGTGAACTGCTTGACGGCCCTGGTGGTCGCTCACCTCGACAGAAGCCTTGCGCCGGATGAGGAACCTGAACACTTTGGTGCGAGGTTCTGGGTGAGATGAGTTCAATGCCTCCGCTGCTCTAATAATGGGATATGCGAGCTTCCCCCCGAGTTTGTTGATATTCACCTTGGCTTCATCGACGAGGTACCGCACCATCTCGGCAGAAGACGAGACCGAGTTGATGCCCAGCGCCGTGTATAATAGCGACGCGCCATACTCGACATCGACCAGGTCTGGGTCTGCGCCTGAGCTTATCAGCAGCTTGACGGTGGTTAAGAAGCCATGAGAACAGGCCAGATGCAGGATGCTCCCAAAGAGCGGACTAAACAAGTTTACGCTGGCGCCTTGCTCGATGAGATACTTGGCTACACCGTCGTTTCCCTTGCTCACCGCCATCGCTAGAGGAGTATAATTATCGTCGTTCGGCTTGTCCAAGGGTGATCCTGCTTCAACCAATAGCTTGACGACAGAAACAGGCGTGTGCTTCTCAACCTTGTGCAGGAGCGTACTGCCATCTTTGTCGACGTAGTGAACCTCGATTCCATTGGGGGCGGATAACAGCAGCTTGATGCATTCTTCGACATCACTCACGTCCCCAGACGAGTCATGTACGACACGGAGCAAGATGCTGGCAGAGTCGTCGCCGTCTTTGTTCCGGAACCTGGCATTGGCGCCGCCGTCTAGGAGGAGTTTGACGCACTTGGGAGCGCGATCGATGCAGGCTATCTGGAGAGCTGTGAAGCCAATTCGGTCAGGGAGCGTACTCTCGTCGTTCATGACAAGGTCCACGGTGGGCCCAGGATCGATGGCTAGAAGAGCCACAATGGATTCTGGTTGATTGCTTGCGACCATGTGAAGAATGGTCCCGTGTGCGCTGTGGCTGTCGATATCAATGCCTCGCTTGACCAGCTCAGGTAACAGCTCAGGCATATTCCAGGCCGCATGCAGCGCGTTCCATCCGTCGCCGGCGGTCCAAACAACCTGGCAGTTTTTCTCGAGCAAGAACTGCGCAATCTCCAGGTTCCCATGGTAGGCGGCCGTGAACAAGGGAGGATCCGAGCCTGGATCGTCTCCGCTGAAGTCGATATCGGCTCCCTTGTCGAAGAGGAACCGGACCATGTCAATGTTGCCTTCGCTGGTTGCTCGTGCCAAAGGCGTCTTGGAAAAGTGACCTCTCAGATCAACAAAGTTGATCTCGGCCCCGTGTTCAATCAGTAGGGACACGAGCTCAGTGTTGCCGGTGCACACGGCTCTGATCATGAGCATGTCTTCGTCCACAGGCTGAATGTTTAGATCGGCCTTGGGCTCGTTCTCAAGAAGCCTGCGGACTAGGTCGATACGGTTGCCAGCAACGGCGCAATACAGCGCAGTGCCTCCATCCCAGAGAACGTTCGGATCGGCACCGTGAGCCAGTAACGCCTCAACGCATCCCATCGAGCCCATGCCAGCTGCAATAACCAACGGGGGCCTCGAGAGTAAGGGAGCTCCTTTGCTTCTGTCGCCGCCTTCGCAGTCTGTCTTGCCGTCGATCAAAACGCCGACTACTTTGTGTCTGTTCCAGTTCACGGCGATGCTTACGAGCCCTGTCTTGCCATTTATTTCTGTTTCCGGTTTGTCGACGCTTGCGCCCTTCTGTATGAGCAAGTCCACCATGGCAGGATTACCAGATCGAACGGCAACCACAATAGCAGTGTCCTTATCATTATCGCATATGGTCAAGTCAGGTTTGGGCTCTGAGTCTAGCAGCAACTTCATGCTAGAGACCTGTCGCCACCAGGCGGCAACCGTAACTGCTGGCGCTCCCCAGTACGTGCTAGTTTTGTCAATGTTGCAGCCGGAGCGAAGAAAGACGGCGAGCAGGCTGTCAAGACCAGAGGCAACGGCTCGGTACATGATGTTGTCGGGCCATGGAAATGTTCTGGCATCTGGTATCTTGTCGACAAGGAAGTCGATGGCACCACCCTTGCCATAGGCAGCAGCCCAGAATAAGGCATTTGCAAGCTCTTTCTCATCTAGAGTCACTTGTCTTATGAGCTTTTCGACAAGTTCTTTGTTCCCAGCCCTGGCTGCCTCTGCAATAGCATACCAGCAAGTCTTCTCAAACAAGGGCTCATCCTTCTCTGAGCTGCACTGCTCCTCAACCAAGTCCTCCAGCCCCAGCATGGCATATATAGGCAACGGTGAGAGGTAGGACTGGTGTATCCGCGTAAATGGATTCGAAAGCGTATAAAAGGGGACCTCCCACGCTGCCCGAGCCTTCTTGCAAGCAAACAGCTCACGTACAAGGCCCCTAGGCTTGAATCGTCCACTTGACCGGTAGTGGTGGGACCAAAAGCGGACGGCATACTCAGCCATACTCGTGCGTTGATGAGCAATGATGGCTGCATCTTGTAGCTCCCCCCAGCACCCTCCTTCAAGTTGCTCCAGAGACAACATAGCCAGGTTGTCTTGCGCACCCTCGAGCCAAAAGTAACGCAAGCATGTCTCGGCGATGCTGCTGTGAATCTTATCTGCTCGCTCCTCCGCACTCCCTTCGATGCCCATCTCGGGAAGATCGTAGAGAGAGGGGTGACAGAACTTGAAATCCCGACCTCGGACAGTGATGAGTCCCCCAAATGCCTTCTCGATCCAAGTTACCAACTCTAAAGGATCAAGATCATCAAGCACTGGCTCCTCTCCATGACAATCATGAACCGCAAGCGCTTCGGCTAGTGACTCTGGCGTCCAAGGCTCTGCCGCGTGTTTTATCCAGTTGAAGCAGTTTTTGGCCCGGGACTGGCCCTCGGCCGGCAAAGAATCGACGAAAACTTGAATCATGCCCTCCGTGGTGACTGATGAGAGCTTGTTAATGGTGTCGGCAATTTGAGAGATGGATCGTCCTCGCCTGTAATGCTCAAGCCAGCTTAGAACAGCGTGTGCTAGATGCGGCGCATGAGAGTATCCCGCCAGGACTTCATCAAGCTGTGATCTAAAGGCCTCGTAAATTGGGCGTCTCGCCACAAGACCATCCAAAGCTGACCGGAGCTTCGTCGCCTGTGAATCGTTGATGATTGTCTTGTCCAGTGTAGGGCACTCCTCAAGATTGACGGCTGCATCGCTCGGGAACGAATCCACTCCCAACCCATCTCTACCACAAGTAGAGAAAATGAATCGGAAGTCCTTACAACCGTAGCTTTGCTCCTCTAGGATCCGTTCCAAGAACCACTTCCTTTGGCTCGCAGGGCACTGATCAAAGCAACCGATGAATAGCGTCATCTGGCATCTTGTCTCTATAGTGCCGAAGCTGCTGTATAGGTGATACAGATCTTCCAATGAGCAGGATCTCGTATCACTGATGAATTTGAGCTCGGAGGAAATTATTTCATTCATGCCGGGCCTGCGGTCGCAGAAATGCCAGGCGAGGATGTTGATGAAATAGAGTAACATGGACGAAATATTGTTGTATCGAGAGTCTGTCTCGTCAAACTCAAAGTAGGCAACGCTCCCCTCGGGAACTCTTTCAGAGCCGGAAACTCGAGTGGCAGCAACACGATCATAATCGAGATACAGACGTCGCGAGAGGTCGACAATATCCAGGGAATGATTCCCGTTGACGTGTACGTGAAGGAGTCGGGGGCTAGTGGTCGGCTTGTTGAGTTGCTTGTATGCTTCATGTTCGTAGATCCAGCTCACGACTGGGTGTTTCGGCATCTTCACATCGAAGTGTGTGTCCAGAGGGCGCGTTGGGGGACATAAGGATAGTAGGCGTCCTTGTTCCTGAATCGTGGTGTAGTTGACGTTGATATCTAAGCAGCCGCTGGTTACGAGACGGCTCGGGGTACTCCTTGAGTGTCATGGGTCAAATGTACTTACACAATCCGCTGTTGTTCAACATACCCAACACCTTTTCGATCCACCAGTCCGATGACTCGGCCCGCACTAGGTCCAGGTGGTCAGTTTCATCCCATCGGATGGCCGTGACTGCTTCGAGCGGATGGCTAGACCGATGCACGAATGGTAGGAACGGAGTCACTGGGCCCGGGAAGTCGTCGTCTCCATCTCCAGCTCCGACTTCTTCCCCGTCCTGGATTGCATTTTCTTCTTTAATGTTACGGCCCTTGTCGGCGACTATGTTGAAGATGGTTGTCCGAACTAGGTGCTTGGTTGTTGGAAATTCCTGGTTGACTCTGTTCACCTGATGCGCCAGATTCTTTACCTTCCTCAACACATTGCTCCGGATATTAGGGCCTGGCAGGAGAATAAGCTTGTGCAGCTGGTCCTCTAGTGAACTCATGGAGTGAGTTCGGTGAGGCGTTCCTAGAAAAACCTGGCTGTGTCAGCAATCAAGAAGATCGCATCTTAAATCATGGGCTCTTACGATAGCAGTGGTGAGTATGGCTATTTTTCCGTATTTCTTGGGTGAAGCCGAGGCCAGTGACAGTGCCTGATATTGTTAGAAGATACAATCGTTGATAGCTCGTCACTACTACCTCTTTTACGATTGTACCGCCGAGGTCGTGACAAATCCAGATCACTGGGCGGTGAGTTTCGGTCTGCCGTCGTGTCAACAAAATGCCGAGTTTCAGTAGCTGTTCTTGGACATACATCCTCTAGCTTTTCACGAAGCTTGGCGTACTCAGTAGCCAGTGTTTGAGCATGAAAACGGATCCCGTCTGGTCTGTAGATTGTAGAGTTCCCATCAATAGCATATGCATAGTCGATCTGTCTTATGTCCTCCGATGCGAAGAGCTGTTTCTTCACCCACCATTCGTTCTTTTTGTTGATCCAGGCAGTGTTGCGGTCGTCACGTAAGCCATGAACAGTGATAACGCTAACCTCTTGGTGAGTTCTTTATTATAGCTACACAGGGAAGTCAAAGGCTATGTGCTTACTCGTAGTCATCATACTGCGAACCGGACCAGCCATGTTGACCATTGATGGTAAGACCAAGTTCTCGCGTTGTTGGACCAGGATCTAGCGGTGATTCTGGCGCAGGGGCAGCAAAGAGATCACTTGTCGAGGCTATCGAGGCGCCATCCGAATCACTGGCGTCGTCATTTGACGTTATCAAGCCCGTGTCGGCACTTTGGAGCCCTTTTCCTGGCGATACTGAAGCTTTAGCGTTTGCGACATCGTCTTCCATCGTCGCTTCAACTTCAGTTGAGTTCGCAAGACGCTTTGAGGCTTACTGCGAGGGCAGACGGCGATGCAATGGCGAGGTTCAAGTTCGAACGTCGGATGACTACTCTTCGTATTGCGTACGATGTGGTTGGGGGCGGTGATATGACTGGGGGCACAGTGAAGAGGGGCCACAACCCTAGTTACTATGGCATCATATCATTGGTTCTGGAGTGAGCGATGCAGCTAGATCCTTGTTAGGCAGTTCCAATATTGTTCAGCTGCCCAGTGCCGCTTTCTTATAAACACTGTCAATACTAGGATGCTGACTCTTCAGCCTCGTTCCTGGAAAGAGATGCGTGGCTGAATACTTTGAAGGACTTTGAGCATTTCCGACGTGGGACGAATGCAGGGATTGAAGATTGTGATTGTGATTTCCCACCAACAGTGATAATCTTTTCCGTTGGGGCCGTGAGGCTAGTCGGAGTGGAATTGCACCGACCGTGATGAACAAACACGGCGGACAAAGAACTGGCCTTCTATATATGACCAACACAGATAATGGGGGTTTCAATTCAAGACCAAGCTGGGCAGCGATACCATCGCATCTATCTGGCATGATGGTCTACCATTTCCATGCTCATACCACAATACTCGTCAACGTCCACGCTTCCCAACTCATCGTCTCCGTATGTAACGCTTCTGCTTGGTCGAGTCCCCTTTTCCCGCGGGTTTGGTTGCGCAATGATGGAGTCATCTTTGGGAATCTATCTCCTTAAAGAGGCTCCCTGCCACAGTCTTCATAATGTATTCGCTGGTTTTTGGGGGCCAAAACCATCCCTGTCCCTACATGTCGCGTGCACTGTGTAGTTTGCATGGTTTCAGTCTCACCACCGTAATCACTTGGTTCAGGGACAGGGGTGATTAAAATACCGCATCACCAGACATGTCCGCAATTCGCAGGGCTGGGAGCTGCATGATCCCGTGCAGCCCTATTGTTGGCGGGTCATATTCCTCACGTCGCCTCTTCGCGTTCACATGCGGCTTGGGAAACGACCGAAAGCTCAGTCGACATCACATCCTACCCAATGGCGCCAGAATGGGACTCCGATGGTGCTTTCGAAGACGACTTTGACCCCGAGTCATTAGACGATATCCAAGCGGAACGAGAAGAGAACTACGAAGAGCGCTTCAGGATAGCAGGTAAAGCAATCAAAAGAAGAAAGAACTTCTCTCAAGACGACGTCGAGGACTTCCTTGCCGAGTTTGGCGACATTGCTGGCAAGTCGTCGGCCAAGGTATCAGGAAATCTGCTCCATACACTGGTCGAAATAGTCAAGCACAGCGACGATGTCGAATCAGAGAACGTTGAACTCCTCGTTCGGAGACTTGTTGGAAAGTATCCCGATCTCCTCGTGTACCCAAACAAAGATGGACACAACCCCGTGTACATGGCTGTCAGGGCCTCAAATCACCAGCTTATCAGCTGCATGATATCTGCTTGCGAGGAACGCCAAATGCAAGACGCTATTGGTCCGGACGCTATGCAATGCCTGGACGATGCCCTTTGTATGAAGGCCCAGGAGGGAAAAACGAGCCTTCATATCGCGCTCAAGGAGAACTTCAACGCTGAAACAGCCAGGATGATGATCGAAAACGCTAGCGATGAGGCATTGGGAATTCAAGACGACCTAGGCAAAACGCCAATGCATTATGCAGTGTCCTTTTCGCAGTGCACCAGCATTAGAGCTGATCTCATCTCCCTGTTTATCCAGCGAGACTTGAGCGCCATTCAAAGCAAGCCGAGGCCCGAGACGACCTTTCTCGACTTGGCCGACAAGAGCAACTGCTCGGTGTTTCGGGAACATCAAAGGACCAGGACCATAGTCACCAAAAGGTTCAACGAATGGGCGGCAAAGAAAGCTCAATCGGCAAATTCGGATGAAGCTGGCGAAGCCGCAGCGGGCGATCGACCTGCCAAGGGTACCAAGGAAGCCCCCCAGCCTCGCATTAACGAGAGGGATACTTCCCATGCGGTAGCCAAACCTGACAGCAATGAGATTGCGAACAACAATCATGTTGAACCTGAGATCGAAGAGAAGACGACCGATCACGAGAAGCTGCGCCAGAGGAAGAAGGCAGAAGAGGCGATCCGCCTGAGAGAAGCAGCCAGGGAAGCAGCAGAAGCGGCAGGCCGAGATGCCCGAGGCGATCATGCCAAGTTGGCTACTCGACTCATACCCCCAGTTCGACAGATAGAACCTGCGCCTAATACTCCGATAAAACGCATCAACTCAGCACGCATCGATGGAAAGCCAAGCCACAGCAGGCCGCCTGCAAGGCCTTCGCAACTATCTCGGAAGAGCACCACCGCTGACAAGGGCAACATGACGGTGTGGAACAAGAACTCGGAAGACATCCTACTCAACCTCAAACTACACTACATGAGGACGAGGAGCACCGAGATGGCCATATCCTTCCTGTACGGACTGAATATGAGTGGTGAGCCTGAGAACCCATGCAATGTGTGACTTGTTGCTAATGTTCCATTCCCAGATGTGCAAATCGGCTTCGACTATGACCGCCTTCCACGCCGAATCTTCTGGAACGACTTCATCAAGCGGTTCGGCGCAGACGGGAAGTCTGGTCTCAAGTTCGACAGCGTGCTCAACTACGTCAACTTCCCGCACGTCGAAGTGCGCCTCAAGGGCCGCTTGGCTGATAACGAACGCGATGCTGAGCTGCAATCTGGAGGAGACCAGCTAGGGGCTCTAGGACGCAAAGATATGACATACTTCTTCGATTGGCTTTACAAGAAAGGAGTGCGCCATATCATCAGATTGTCCGTCCAAGACCCCGGAGACTCGGGCGAGAAGGTCCATAGTGAGTGGGCTATTCAGCAAGCCCTCGAACGGTTCGTTGTCGAGCGCCTCGATTGGCAGAAGACTGACCTGGACCCGGAGACTATCCTGCACGTGAGTAGCAAAGCTCTGGAGGTGGAGGCTCCAACAAGTGAGGATCCCAAGCATATTGAAAGGCTTCCAAACAGGCAGATAAAGGAATTATGTTTGAGGTGGAGTGGTAGCAATATTGTGCTTCGAGCCTGGAGTGAGCCAGAAGGGTTGCCAAATCTAACTACACTTGAAAGGATCTATCTTTTCAAGCCACCCTTGGACAAGGTAAGTCGATGCTAAGGTTTAGTTGCGTTCATCAGCTAACCGGACAAGATGCTTGACGGTCCCCGGTGGATCAACCAGAAAGTTCTCGAATTCCAAGAGAGACTCAACAAGAATGCCAAAAGAACAGAGGGTACACAGTTTGAATCAAGCGAACAAGGCAGTCAGGTACCCCTGGAGCCCCGTCGGATCGAGGTCATAACTCGAGATGTAGGGACCGATGACCAACGCAAAACGGCATCTCGCGGCGTCCTCCTTTCCACAACCTCTGCGCCGGTAAAGGGCGTCAATTCTCATAGGTGGCTAGACTCTACATCCAGGTTTGCGAGTGAGATGATGTCCTTCTGGGAGAATACCCTCAAGGACTTTAAGGAGGCAAGGAGGGGCCGAGGCACACCAGAGCGTGTGGAGGACGACGTCGTCATAGCGCTCATTGACGACGGGATAGATATGTTTGATGCATCGCTATCTAATCATGTTCTCGAAGGGAAGAGCTTCGACTACCATGATGGCAAAGTGCGGCCTCCATTCTCATCAGCAAGAGGTCATGGTACGGTCATGGCCAGCATGATCTTGCGCATATGCCCTATGGCCAAGGTCTATCCGATAAGACTTCGAACATATGAAGGTCCTGATGGGAAGAGCCAGATTGATAGGAAGTATGCGGCCATGGTAAGATGATGAATGCCTAAGAGCAGGTAAAGGGAGTCAACTCGGATTGCTAACAAGAGTTTTAGGCTGTTCAAGCTGCACTTGATAAGAAGGTAACCATTATTTCCATGTCGTGGACGCTCCCGATGCCGAAGGGAAGCAATGACACTAAAGATACATGTAAGCTTTTTACTTCGCTTAGCAACCCCGGTGTATTGCTTTATAGGTCTCAGTACCCGACTCTGAATGAGGCCGCAAGGAATCTTGTTTAACATGGAAGGATATTTGTCTTCAGTCAATGCTAACCCGACAACTCTAGTACACACCGTTCTACAAAAGGCTGTAGACGCCAAGGTCCTCATGTTCTGCTCATCGCCCGATGAGGGCAAGTTCTCTATACTCGACTATCCTAGCGGCCCCTGGCCCGATGATTTCTTCCGCATCGGTGCTGCGCGTGCTGATGGCACTGTATTTGAGTGGACGCAGGACGATGGCATCACATTTGTGCTACCCGGCGTCGACGTGGTCAAGGACCAGGTGGGCAACAGCTCCTTCGACATGCCCTCATCCGGAGGCGTTACGAACCGCGTCGTGGACTTCAAGTACGAGACGGGCTCCAGCGTGGCCACGGCCCTGGCAGCTGGACTTGCAGCCATGATCATCTATTGCGTCAAGGCGAGCATCCTGGCGGTCAAGACTGCGAACCAGGACACGGGACCGATCGTAGGCATCGCAATCCCGGACAACGGCGGCGACCTAGTAGCGAAGCCTGACGCGATGCGAGCAGCGTTTCGGAGCCTGGGCAAGAAGACTCACAACAACTTCATACAGGTCTGGGAGGAACTAGACAAGATCAGTGATATGCTGGAGCGTGCGCGAGCCCGGGGCTCTAGCCCAGAGGCCAAGCTGGCCTGTGTCAAGCGGTTTGTCGAGTTCGGGGTGAAGCTTGCTAAGGGTCACTAGACTTGGAAGAAAGCCATGAGTTGTTGACGATGGCAGTGAGATGGAGTTTGCCATTAATCTCCTTAGTGCCAAGCAAAACTAGATAGCATGGCGAGCTGTGGCCTCTACGAGAAGTCGGAAGTGTGATGCTGTATACGGCGTGTTCTCTTGCCTTCAAGTATTTCTAAATCTTAATGATTTGTTTCTGCCTGATTGATTTATTGACTTATTATCTCAGCTACTGTTTCTTCTGGTGCCGGGTGTAGCATTCACTGTTCGTCTTGACTGTTTGAGAATACAGTATAGCTTTCATCTATTTGATGATATTAAGTAAAGCTCAAAAAGAAAACATGAGCAAGCCTTTGTCATTGTTGCCTCATTAATCAGAGCTATGAATATAATTAACAAGCGTTTGGAAAGCTCTATCGAGATTTTCACTTCGGAGAATCAAGTCATATACCCCCGGAACGCGAGCATATACTAGCTCAGCTTCCTTCACTTCCTCGGTAACGTGAGGATTACCCAGCTCCGCCATTAGTCGCCTCAGGGGCTCGTAGATTCTTGTAGTTTCCATCCCTGAATAGCTTGCCCTCAGACGGGCCTCAGAGACGTCAAGACTTGGCGGTATGATGAATACGTATCGAGCATCGAATCCAGGGATGGCCTTTAGCTGCTCAACGCCACGCATATCGACTTCCATAACCACTATGCGCCCCGTTGCTGACCCCGCCGCAATGGTTTGCCTCGATACCCCCAAGGAGTGGTCACCGTACGTATTATATGTGGCGAATTCGCCGCTGGAGGTCATGTTGAGGAATTCATCGGAGGATATGTGGTAGTGACTATTCGAGCTGGTTTGTCCGTCGGGCGGTCTGGACATGGTATGGTGTGGGGCGATCGCAAAGGAGTCAGGTAAGAAGTCCCAGAGCTTGCGCATGAGGGCATCCTTCTCTAGTACTGAAGGGCCGCATAGAATCAGAGGCCGTAAGTCTCGAGGCGACGCTGATGAAGGCATGTGGTCAACAGATCTATCTATAGTAGCATTCGCCGATGAGAAACGTACCATTTGCAGTCGACACAGCATTTAAGGTGCGCTCCATACTGTCGAATACGTTGAACCACTTCAGAGCCGGCTTGGCTTGAACATGAAGAGAACGTCGATGGGTTAATGTAAAGGTGAATAAGAGCCAGGTCGGGGACTCGCTCTCACCTATATACTTACTCAATTACAGCGAAGAGTTTTAGATGCGTGATAGCCGAGTCATACTTGTTTGTTGAGGAAAGGTGAAAAACTTGCTAAAAGTCTATCAGATATAGCTGGAACCTACTGTCAGAAACGCATCATGGAAAGTTTAAATCCATGGGGGTCAGTCAACAAGGTTGTAGAGACGATATTGAGCTAGAACATGGTGTCAAGATTAGAACGTGTCTTGTTACAATATTGATCTCAACATGTGGGGAGCACTGTGATGTCTCAGCGCACTGTGACCATGTCCGGCCTCAGATTGTCATAGCTGTTAGAGACGTGTTGCGCAAAGCATGTCTTCGTCAAAACCAAAATCTTCAAACATACAACAAGATGTCCAATTTTCCAACACAGCTCCATTTGTGCAATTTACTTTTGCTTCAAGGTGGTTTTGTTGTGAACAAAAGTTGTAACGGCTCATAACGTGTCCAAGATCAACAATTCTTTTACACAACCAAGTTGAAAAGCTTGACATTTGGTCATCGTGGCAGCATTGGGTAACAAATGCTTGAATTGTGGATAAAACTGTGTTTTTTTGACCTTGTGCCGGCAACTTGCTCACCTTGAGGGAGCAGACAGAAGTTAGATTAGTTTTTCACAACTTGCCTGTACCAAACCAGGAGCTCATGGCTGCGGAACGAATAGCCCATAGCAGACACATTTGCTACAGGTGGCAGGATGGCAAGCAAATTCTACATTTCACAATGCAAAGCTCCGAGCCTTTGCGGCTGGCCTTTTCGCCTACCGTACCGCTTGCAAACTCAGCGCCAGCGATGCGTTTTCGTCAGCTGGGAGAATGAACTAGCAGACTGCGGACAAGGAAGCAAAGGATCTTACTTGGTGCCACGCAATGGAGCTGGTGGTAGAGACATACGAGTGCCATCACCATATGATCTTAGCGATGCTCCTGCCTCATATAAAACCAAGCTTCGGGGCTTATCTTTGCGGTTTTCGGTGCAATAAGCAGGTGAAGAACAGGCGGGGTAGGTCACGGTTGTGGCTGCTCGGTTTAACCTCGGTTATGACACTAGTCCGAGTACTGTGGAGTCGAGAAGAGACGACTCAGCACCATCCAAACTGTGACACCTGAGGCTCCCAACAATTTCAACTTTACAAGTTCAACTTGAATGTGTTTGATTCAAGCCCCGTAGAGTCCAATATGACTCAAATTGAACTTAGAAGTTTGGACACGTTAATTCAATTCAAGTTAATCTATTTTTCGATTTTTCATAAGTTTAATCAGTGCTCTTATCATTCTCTCAAGTTACCTTTTTTGCCTTTTCCAATTTGCTATAGGGTACGCAGATGACTAAGCCCAAAGCCAGTAAACCTTGGGCATTTACAGCGCCTTTGCTACGCGTAGCCCCACAATTGCAGCCTGAGCCCTCCATCTAAGAGTGCTATGGCAACGTACCTAGAGGCAAATGTAGCCCAGAAATATCACCACTGTACGATGGACCTTCTGAAGCAACTGAGCATAGAAAACACATACTCACATTTTCGACTGCTGGCTTACTGAAGGCATCATCAAGTAATTCGATTTAATCTGGACCCTCCTTTATTTCAAGCCTGAAGGTCTTGAATTCAATTTCCATCTGAATGTAGATCAGCTTGAATTGTTGGGAGCTTTGGTGACACGAGCTGTTGTACAGTGGATATTTTAGTCCCGCACTTCTCCTACATTCTCCCTTCATTCCCCACTTAAATCGTCATATGTGTCTTCACCGCCTTGATACCACTTCGTCGTCTTTTCCAAGATTCCCATCTAATCGACTTACTTACCAGTAATTCATTTCTGATTGCGGTTAAAATTCACAATCCGGTTCAAAGCAACAACGAGCAATAATCCACAATGCCAGCCTCCGCTCAAGCAGCCATGGATGTCAGCGAGTTCGAGAAGACGCTCCTCCAACTGCGATGTTTCGACACCATGTTTCTGGTCGACGATTCGGAGCATATGCAGCCTTACTGGCCCGAAATCAAGACACTGATAGAGCGCATTGCACCCATTTGCGCCAAGCATGATCCGGATGGAGTGGACCTGTACTTTGTCAATCACCGACCTGGAGGCGTCTTGGCCAAGCTGCCCGGAGTGCAGTCCATCCGAAAGTCGGGCTACACGCACATCGGCGGCTTCGTCGGCAACATGCTCTTGACGAGCAAGGGAAAGCAGGTCGGTGCCATCTTCGACAGCGTCAAGCCGGCTGGCAAGTGCAACATGGGCGCCAGGCTCGGCGGCTTGCTCAAGTGGTACTGCGATAAGTTTACTGCGGGAGAGGAGAAGGCGGCTCTCAACATTGTCGTGATCACAGCCGGCCAGTTCGACGACGATATCAAATCACCCCTGATCCAGGCCGCCAGGACTCTCGATGAGGCCAAGGCACCGATTCATCAGGCTGGCGTCCAGCTCTTCCGCGTTGGGGGCCCGAATCTTGCACGACAGAAGACTCTGCAGCATCTCGATGACGAGCTGCACAAGGAGGCTAAAACGCGAGACATTGTCGACACAGTGACGTGGAGTGGACACGGCACATCCATGCCGGACGATGAGCTGCTCAAGGTCGTATTAGGCGCTGTTATCAAGAAGATCGATATCCGTGCCTCTGAGTTGCACTTGGACGACTTGGCTCCGAGTGCACGCGCCGAGCGGGAGTATGATGAAGAAAATCAAATCTAACGTGCGGAACACTGCCTTACGCACTTTGAGACATTACTTGTATTCTATTCAGTTACATCAACGAAAAGTTGTCATGTGTATTTCGAAGAATGCAGGCCATGTCAATTTTCCCTTGGTCCCTCGGATCTTAGTGAATGGAGAGTTCTAATCAGAAGCTATGCAAACTGTGATGGATCTCAAGTCTTATCATCCATTTATTGAAATAATGAGCTCCTGGTGCTAACAGAACTTCCTGATGAATAAAAGCCTCCAGTCTGTTCCTCAAGAGCAAGAAATGCTTCAATCCTGACTATCGCCTGAGATTTACTAACCCCAACACAGCATCTTAAGACCCATTCACCTAGCCTCTCGACGTGTGACAACCGAGAACAAATATTCAAGAATGACAGAACCAAAAAGAGCGCTTAGTTGACAAACTCAAATGCGTAGGCTGTGTACTGGTTGTCCGGAGTAACAAAGAAAGTAATCTTCAGATTCGTTAGCTATGCAGCCGAAAAGATAGAAAAGACTCAACCCGAGCTCCTTACCTGATCGTTGGATACGGTATGTTCAACAACACCCAGGTCGGTTGGAGCAGGTCCCTCCAAATTCCATTCAACGTGGTTGAATCGCTTCGTGCGAATTTTGACAGTGCCACCGGAGATGCCAACGGCACTCAGACCCTTGACCGTCACGTCGTAGGTCCGGACTCCAAACGTAGGTCTCAGGCCAGTAAGAAGCTTGACAGAATCCTTAGAGCTCCCTCGCGTGGCGTAGACTTCAAAGACTCCGTCTCCTGAGGAGGTAGTAGCCACGCGGTTCCCCGTCATGGATTTGGAATAGTAGTTGTACACCCACCACTGCGCCGCACGGAAGTAGTTGGATCCTGAAAAGTTGACCAGGCCAGCCATGCCGTTGTGAAGATTGTTTTCGCCCATCCCCCAATGAGCTCGCAGGCCTCCAATATTTTGTCTCTCGAAGTTGGCCAGGTACCACACGCTACCTGCGTTGGTCTGGTCGCCTCCCGCCGTTGCGCCGTACTCGTTGACAATGACCTTCTTGTAAGGGATGCTGCGGGAGCTGAGCATGGACTTGAATGTGTCTTGGGAGCCGCTGACGGTGAAATCAAGGCTGAGGAGGTGATAGGAGTAGAGATCAGGAACAGTGTTGGTCGACTTGACGTGGTCCAACCATCGAGTCCAGAAAGTGTTGCCGGTGGTGGGAGGAACAGAAATGGATGGTCCAGTGACAGGAAGAGACGACAGCTCCGACCTAGATATTTGTGTTAGCCTCCAGTACACAGCGGTTTCCAGTTGCAATATAACATACTTGAAGCGATTGTACATGCGTGTCCAGGTGTTGAGGTACTGCTGGTAATCGGCATTCCAGAAAAGAGTCGAGTCAGGTTCGTTCCAGAGGTCAAGCTCCAGTCCGGCCTGCATGTTGTTGTTCTTGATAAAGGCAATGACCTGCGTCAGGAAGTCGTCCAAGGCGGCCCAGCTGCCGCCATCACCGGGGTACTTGAAGGTTGAGCTTTGAACACTGTCCGCTCCCCAGAGATCGTGAACGAGCAACTGGAAACGAGCGCCAGAAGCGCGGCATGTCCGGTAGTTGGAAAGGAACGACATTAAACGACCCTATAACGCCGTTAGAGGTTGTTGTGGTCTAATATTGGGAACTATCTTACCTGCAGCTGGCCATTGGCGTATCCGAGACTCGGCGAGGGCAGCTGAGCGCCTCCGGCACGGCAGTAGTTGAAGCCAGAACCAGCGCGGAGTTCATTCGGAATAGCCGTGTTGGCGGATCCATCAGCGTTGTCGGGAAACCCATAGATGAAACCATCGCCCAGATTCTGAGGAGTGCCTTGTGTTACTGCCAAGTTCACAGTGGCCGTGCCTGAAGCACGCTTCTCAATAGTTTCACTGGCGCGCTCATTGATCGTACTCTCACCGGGAATAGCAGCGCCAGCAACCAAAGCGACACAGCCCAGGATAGATGCAACTCTCATTTTGAAGAGATCTTCGTAGAGATTGACTGGTGAGCTAATGTGTCAAGGAAAGCCCTGTATGGTATTTGTCCCAAGATTCAGTAAACAGTCCCGTGAAGTCGTCTGACTTTATACTACATGGATTTGCGCTCGGAGGCAGCTGCGCCGAACTTACGGGGTAAGGCTGGGGTAAGTCCGGGGTAGCAAGAATGTTTCTCCCATCGTGATTGGAAGGAACTAGTTAGGGTTTTGCGGTTAACTTGAAGGTTGATTTCTCCGTGATGAAGTGATCCGGTGGGATTTGCGGTGGGTTGTGAGTGGGAGTTCCGGTGGGCCTCCGGTGGGATCTGGGGTTCCCGGTGGGTTAGAGTGGCATCATCCTCCGCGGGAAGCTGATATACCGTCCGCGTTTATTAGCGTTAATTTAGTCAAAATCAGGCAATGATCAAAAAGTCGGTGGAGCATATTGGCTGACGAAGGGAAGGGAAACTTTAGAGACCCAGGTGGCTATCGCTGGGTGTGATATGCAGGAAGTTCTTAATGGCCTCCTCTAAATCATCGAAGAACAGACGAATCAGACAGATTTCCCTCTCTCTAGAGCCGTTGTATTCTCCAGATAATCTCAAAGAGATAAATAAAGTGAAAGAAGCAACTGAGACCCTGTGAAACTATATCGCTACCGCGAGAACCAATCTTTGTAGGGCATGGCATGGCATGACATACAATATTCCCATGTAGTACACTCTTAAAAACACTTTGAACCAATCACAAGTTTCCGGAGTGGCGATACATGTAGACCTGTACCAATATGTAGCTAGAGCACAAGAATATTCTGCTAGTACATCCACATCATCCATAATGTTGAAACAAACACGCTGCCCTGTCGCTTGCTGCACTTCTACTCCTTAAACCACGCGTTCTTGATGTACTCGGCCTTCAATCTCGGCAGCAGCCTGAGTGCATTACCCGCACGTATCAACTCAATCTCCTGCGGCGTATACATGCCACTTTTCTCCGGCCCGTACATCTCATCAAGCGTCGACACGACATCATCCTTGCCTGTAAAAGGCCAGTCACTACCTGTCAACACGTTCTCAGCGCGGATGCCCAAGCTCTTTAGCATAACTGTTTGCATAGCCGTGCCCTGCGAGCACTCTATGTAGATGTTGCCACCGCCGAAGATGCGCTGCAGCGTCTGTCCGTCGTTGTTGTTCGCGATGCGGTTCACCTGCTTTGCACCTGGTCCGCCGACGCCGACGAGCTTGGAGCCCGACAGCGTGCGGATGCAGCGCTGAAAGAGGTACGGGAATGAGCCGCCGTTGTGGCTAAAGATCCACTTAATGTTGGGATATTTTGTGAATGTGCCCTGATCAACCATGGACATCAGGCAGCGTGCCGTCTCGGTTGGGAACTCGATCATCTGCCAACCGTAGACCTTTGGATCTAGCGGCGGCATTACCGTCTCGTTGGGATGCACAAACAGCACCACGCCACGGCGGTCGCACTCGGACATGATCGGGTCGTAGGACGGGTCCCCGCCTGAACGCGCAGGCCCGCACCGCTAGCTTGCACGATGAAGCTGAAGACATCGCTGAAGACGAAGACGGTGGTGAGCCATCGGGGAGCAATCATGGAGCATGACTGACCGCCGACAGCACGGATGACTCTGCTGAGCGTCATGTAAAGCGATGCGGCAAACAGAATCGGGGCAAGCAGGAGCAGGGTGGATTGCAGGACATGGGGGATCAGCTTCCCAGTCTTGTCGTGTGCCAGGGCTCTGCCGACATAGCCCACTGTTTCAACTATCAACTGGGGTTAGCAAACTTAATAAAAACTCAAAGACAATCTAGAACTTACAACCACCGCCGACGACAAACGGGATGCAGAACCACGTCCTGTGTCGAACTAGCTTGAAGGCGTGTCCAGCCGTCAACAGACCGAACAGGGCGATGAAGACGACGGCAGCTGGAAACGAGGGAATGTAGTGCCACAGATAGTGACCATTATACATCTCAAGTTTGGCCATTTTCGGGAAGAGCGGATGTTATTCCTCAAGTGGGTGCTGTTGATTTGTGGGGTATAGATGCTGAGAGGAGTGTTTGAGATAGAAGACTGCTGAAGAAGCGAAGGCTGGTGATAAAAAGATACAAACCACCATCGACGAACAGCAGACATGTTTAAATATCTAAATTCCCAACACCCACCTTCCATCCATTCTGATGCGAACGGTTAACACGGCACCGAAAATGCAGGCTGAAGTCGACGCAGCAGCAGCACTAACAAAACGCACGGCGAGATACGATTGCGGGAGCGAGACCGCGACGCAACAAAGTTTGGTGCCTGAGCCCACAGCAAATTGAACCACTCCCGCGGACGGAAATTGATCGACAGCGCCAATGGGATTCTAGAACGAGGCTGCGGTTTTTTGCACTGACTCCCCACAAGTGAATTCATTGTGTGCTCGAATTTCGTGCCCCTACGTCATGAGGGATGTGTTGACTGAGTCTCAAAAGATATGGGGACGAACCCAGGGCTGTGGTAGTGCTACATGGGATGAGCCGATGGTCAGTGAATCGATAGCTGGTCGCACACTTTTGCAGAGCCGAGATGCCCAATACTGCTCTATTAATACATGGGAGGAGGCCCTAAGAGCCTTTCGTCACCTCGTTCCTCGTTCCTTAAGGCAATGGTGTAACACCCTATCAATTCCCTACTTTAAATCCCAGGTTTTCCGTCACTTTGGTATATCCCACGCGAGGGGCTGGGTGTGGTGGGGTCATTTGGTGTATCGGGTTTTTTTTTTTTGGGAACAGCCTGCCGGGTCCCCAAGAGATGGGAGACGGGAGACTTGGAGCATAAAAGTGAAGGTATCGCGGCATTAAGAAAATGGCCTGGGAAGTTCCCAGCCCTAAATCCAGCAGGACCGGCAATTGGTCAAGGACGACGCGGCCCCACTGAAGGTCCTTTCGCCAACGTCATCCCTTTCGATCTCAGCCCCATCTCCAACTTCTTTCGCTGACCGGAGACTGAGATCGACAAAAATTGAGATCAAGGCCAAAGAAACCGACATCATGGCAGAATCCCCAGTCCAAGAGACATTCGTTGTCAATAGGGAGGAACTTGCCACTCAGAACAAACAGCGTCCGGCATGTACGGAATGCCAGCGTAGGAAGCAAAAGGTATTCCCCTCAATACAACGCAGTCCAGGGCAGACGTGGTCCACATGACCAGACATCGAACCCGCCCCCAGATGAGAACAGACTGACACTCGGCAGTGCAACCGCGAATGGCCCTGTGTCCACTGTTTGAAGCGCAAGGTCGCCGACCAGTGCCGCTTCAACCACGTCGAGTCCGCCGAAAAGGCGGCTTTTAACGTCAAGAAAAAGCGGCACCTCAGTGACGAAAGTGAGAGCCCTGGCACTGTCAATGGGACTGGCGCTGGCACTGGCCACGGCGGATCTGTCGGTCGGGGCGAGACTTTGACGCAAGAAGAAGCGTCTGGCTTCAAGGAACTGGGCTACATGCCCTCCCATCGTCTCTACCGCCTAGCCCTGAATGACGACGTAGGTCCTCCTCGAGTCGAATCGTATGAGAAGCTTCCCCTGACCTAACATCAGGAAGCCGAAGGCGGCCAGAAGTACAATGGCGACCCATCCAGAACCGTGTTGGCTCAGTTGACACGAGCCCTCACGGCTCTTCCCCCGCGGCCCTACACCGGTATGACATCGATATGAATATTTGACCTGTTGACCATACTGATCCTCCCCAGACATCCTCGTTCAGACTTTCAAGGACAATGTCAACTTCCACTACTACATCCTCTACCCACCCGCCTTCCTCGATCAGTACCGCTGCTGGTGGGCCGACCGTATCGCCAAAAAGCCCCTGGATCTGTCCTGGACGTGCCTGCTGCTCATCGTCTGCGCCTGTACCGCCCAGTATCTCGACGCGGAGACGCAAGAGCAGCTCGAGTCTGACCTAGGTGAGACGCCTCAGAACCTGACGAATCGCTACCAGGCAGCCGCCCTGGAGCTTGGCAGCGTCGTGCCCTCCAGCGACAAGAACTTGGAGTACGTCCAGTATCTACTGCACATGTGCTACTGGTACAAGTCGGAGGCTCGCTTTGTTGAGTGTTGGCACACGCTCAACTCTGCTATTCGTGAGGCCCAGGAACTGGGTAAATTTCCCGATATTCTCGGCGTAAGATGGCTTGCTGACATTTTTGGCCAGGTATTCACCGCGAGGAGGTCACCAGTCTTCTTCCCGAGTTTGATCGGGAGATGAGGAGACGTGTTTGGTGCATCCTAGACACTTGGGACTGGTACGTCGTGGCCGTTGGTTTACAGCATTTCCGTCCTTCGTACTAATTTGCCCAGGCAAATCTCCGGCTGTCTCGCTCGTCCCATGATCATCGACAGGGACGAGTGCGACGTCGAGCTGCCCAGCCTCGCCCTGGAAAAGGACTGGCCGTCGCCCATCCTGCACATGAAGCTCCAGTCGAAGCTCATCGGCCAGCTGTCAAAGAAATACGGCAAGGCCGTAAATCTCATGGTCGCCACGCCTGCAGGCGCCCAAGAGTATCGCCAACACCTCGAAAATTGGCGCGCAACCTTCCCACCTCGATACGACGGCGACAAGCCCGACAACTCGATGGACAAGGACCACCCGTGGCTAATACTGCACCGCCACTACCTCCAAACCATGTCCTTGCTCATGACCCTCGACCCTTTCAAGTCCTTCCTCACCCGGACGCCCGCGAAAGACGCATCACAGGCCTGGATGGAGGCCCGCAGAACTGGTATCGACTACTGTTTAAAGCTGATGAGCGCCCTCAGCGACTTCTTCACGCACCTTTACCCCCGAGACGCCAAGTTCCACTTTATCCTCTTCTGCATCTTCGACGTCTCGGCAATCCTGTGTTCTGCCGTCCTTCACGACGAAGAGGGCGACCTCCCCCGCCGCAGCGAGGTGTACGAGAGCATCACTTTGGCAGCCGACATACTCTCCCAGCTCAACAGCGTCACCAAGTCGGCCAGAACCTGTCACGCGGTGCTCCAGAAGCTCAAGGCCAGACTACCGGACCGAAGACTACCCAGGAGAAAGCTGTCTAACCCGCCACCCATGGCGCCCCCAATGGCGTACCCAACGAAGAAACCGAAGCAGGATGCTCAGCCGACGCCACTTAACCCTACCTCGAATACTAGCGCGAGCAGTGTGCCGGTTGAGACGCTCTCAGTTAAATCTTCCAGCAGCACGGCCGTGGCCCCTTCAGCCAGCGATGTTGACCCTTTGCAAAGCATCGAATCTGCGACTCCTCCAACCGCAACAATCAGCAATAGCGGCGATGGTAGCATTCCAGATGTCACCAGTGGACCTCATGTCGCCGAAGGTCATCAACTCCCCAGCAATTTCCATCTTCCCCAAACGGCTGAAAACCCCACCAATTCCTACTGCACCAGCCTCCCGCCTCAACCCGATTACACCCAGAACAACGACATGGACGCAGCCAACGTCGATGCCAACCCCGTCCAACAACACGATTTCGGCATCAACCCCGCCGACTTCTACATCCCCCAACCCGTTGCACCCCAAGACTTTGCCGCTTCCTCCACGCCTCACAGCAGTAACTTTGAGGACCTAGGCTTCGGCAACATCACCCAGAGCGACTTTGGCGACTTTGGCGAGATGTGGAGATGGTCCCAGCTGGATCTCACCTACACTCCGCAGTTCATGTGCCAGAACTCGCCACAGCAACCAGGCAAGGGCCAGGGTCAAGGCCGGGATCAGCAGCAGTGACATCTTTGGGCATCGCATCGAATGTGATCTTATTATGTTTCATTTCGGAGAACCTGACGTTTCGGAAAATAGCAAGGTCTACAAGGCCCTTTTGGCTGGTATCTCATGGATCATTGTGAATTCAGGGATGTACGTTAATAAACATGTCAATTTCCCGGTGTCCCTTGCGAACTCGGTTGGCATTTCTGAGAGACACCTCTCCGTCAACATGTCTGGCTCAATAATGGGGCGAGCTCATCTCTGGGCTCCTCTTCCGCCGGGTCTCAATCGTCCCAATACTCACAACGGGACCACCAACGCCAGTGCTAACGGAGCCCAGGTGATAACAACCTCCGCCGAATGTTGATGAAAGGTTACTAAGAACACGTAGACTTCTCGGTGCACGTAGACTTCGAATGGGCGCATTAGAGGCCGCTGTCGAGCAAATCTCCGACAACCTGGAGAACCAAACAGAGGCCATGAAGCACAATTGATAGACATCTGCGACAGTCTCGTGTGGTTTTCCACATGTAAGTCATAAATTTGAAGAGTGACAAGGCACTTAACTTGGTGTCGAGTGCGACCCTGGCCACATACCGACATGGACCTCAGCAACACATGAAAAGATGACCCGGAGTCTTCGTACTAATGGTAGTGTAGTACCGGTTTGAACAGTCATATAATCATCTTATATAGCTTTTTATTCTACAAGCAGCAGCTCCAGCCAGGACCCCATTGCAATTCATCACACCCTTTTTTACTCATGCCCAATTGGCTTGGGGGCTTTTTGCCAGGCGATGTGAGCCGAAGAAGCGACCAAGGGCGGAGCGACACCCGTCTCCTTCGGGTCATCCTTGATAAAGTTCATCGGAAAACCAAGATCGAACTGCTTGACGCTTTCAATAAGTTGAATTTGCTCGTCGGTCAAGTGGATGCTCAGCGCCTTGATGTTATCCTGCAAATATTCGACCTTCCTGCCCCCAACCATTGGGAAGACATTCCTCGTCTTCTGCATGACGTACGCGAGGGCAATCTGTTGGATACTCTCGGTTCCATGTTCGGCAGCGACCTTCTCGAGAGCCTCACTTGCCTTGCGCTCATCTTCGCTCTGCTCAGAACCGAACATTGACCGGAGACCCTCGCCGGCCCTCTTGCGCGCCTCGAGTTGCTTCGAGGTCTGCAACTTGCCTCCGCCAAGTACGTCCCAGGGACAGAGAGCCATGCCGAATTGGCGCGCCATGGGGATGATGTCACGTTCAAAGTCGCGAATTAGAATGTTCCAACGGCCCTGGTAGACAGAGAAGGGCGTCTTTCCATGGGCTCGTGCGTAAGTATTGGCGGCCGACACAACCCAAGCCGGAGTATCAGAGACGCCTAAATAGAGGACCTTGCCTTGCTCGACGAGAATGTGAAGGGCATCCATCAACTCTTCGATCGAAGTAGTCCAGTCCCACCAATGGACGTAGAGGAGGTCGATATAGCTGGTTTGCAGCTTACGCAAGGAATCGTGAACCGAAAGAAAAAGCGACTTCTTATGGTTCCCCGAGTAATTCACCGTCTTTCCCGTGCCTAACTCCCACACGCGGTATTGCGAGGTGAATTTGGTCGCCACAAACATGAGATCGCGGTTGTGCCGAGCAGCCATCCACTCGCCAATAAACTTTTCGGACTCCTCGTTTTGATAGTTATTGGCCGTGTCAATGAAGTTCCCGCCCGCGTCGTGGAAGGCGTCGAGGAGCTTGAAGGATTGCTTCTGGTCCATGGAACCCATGACGTCGGACCAGGCGGAGCCAATCGACATGGCGCCAAGGCAGAGGGGCGAAACACGGACACCGGCGGTGCTGGAGAGGACGCGATAACGACCGAGCTCAGTCTCGGGTTCCGGGGCGGGCTGGAACACTGAAGACATCGTGGTGACGTTTGCAGCTTTGTTATGTAAGGGATGCAGAAAAGCGCAGGGAGTTGACTGGTAGTAACAATTTGCCAAATGTAAATTGAATCCGGAATGGATGTGGAGGAACGATGGCACAACTAGTAGCTTGAAGCCGATTCTACGGGCCTTTTATACCTAGACGAACAACTATGAGATCATAGTGAGCCAGCTCGAAGCCTCGGCTCACCTCCGACTGTGGAAGCGCACTGCGGTGTCCAAGAGCTAATTTCATCTCATGAGCCTTAAGTCCGCGTAGCTGCCTCGGAGTTTGTGGGTATCTCCATAAGCCCCAATGCTGGTAGACATACCCTTGTAAGCCTTCATGGAAGCATCTGAGCCATTAGGTCCGTTTTTAGTAACGGACTGATGTTCTAGTGAACTGAGGACATCTGCAGCCAGCTCTACTGGACCTGGGACTCGTTTATTATGATTTAGACATCGTCTAAGATTGATTAATTATTAATCGCTCCTGAATCGATCTTTTCCTTAAATCTAATCGTATCCTCTTCTCTGAAATGCCAATGCGTACTCAAAGTCGATAGGGACGGACCAGATAATCAGCGTAGCTATAAGAACACCAGCCCGAAAGAATGGCCTGAAGTTCGAGCTAGGAGCTTTCGAAACCGTGAACATAGAAGATCGTTTCCATTCAGTAAACTACCCTTAACTAGGGACAATATTTATTCATTCCATATTACGCCTTCATTGCGTTCTCAATACTTTGCCACCCCTCACAGATGCTTATCGAAGAACCAGAGCACAGTCTTATAGCCGCGGGTATACTACTCCTTGACGCGGGCGTCCTCGAGGTCAGCGCGGGCGGCCATCCATCCGTGGACCTGGTCCTTGAATGTCTCAACATACTTGGGGCCCTGGAGGGTTTCCTCGAACTTCCTGACAGCGTCTTCGGGCTCCTCCATGGACGCCAGTAGGATTAGGGGCATCCGAATGCCCTCGGCGTCCTTGGGGTCGACCATAGCCGGGTGGATGTCGGCGCCGACCTTGCCGCCCCAGCAGTACTAGAACACACATGCATGTCATGTTAGTCTTACACCCTCATATGGGGAGTCTAGCCAAGAACTGGAAACTCACGCCGATAATGGCCGATTCCATTATCTCGGGATGGTTAGCACTCAGCTGGACTCAATTCTAAGCTGTCTCCCTGAGTAGGGAGAAGAAGATGAGATGAACGAACAGGACGTGAAGCCACCAATCTCCTCGTAGGAGCCCTTGGCGTCGTAGCCCTTAGAGATGACGTGCGGGATGTTACAGCAGGCCTCGTTGTGGCCGTGCTGCGCGGGCATAGTCGATATCTTGGCGGCTTAGGCCTATGAGGACAAAGAGCGGGGGCTGGTTTGGGTGTACGGGTGAAGCTCCAGATGGACTGAAGCGGCGGTCAGAGGTTTGTGGCGACTATTGGAACCCCAGTTTAAGGTCTTCTCGCTCCCTTAAACCGCCACTGACAATCCCCTGACGACGACACTCAGTGGTCACCGCGTGGTCTGAGACAAAGAGTGATGTCACCATGAGCCCATCTTTCTCCTTTTGGGTTTCGTGCGGGGGATTATCGTTTGCTGAATCGGCCCTCCACGATTTTCGGCCCCACAAAGGTATCGCCCGACGATTTTCGGGCCCTTTCGGGACATGGACTTTACGGGCTATTCAGAAAAACCCCCAGTTCTAAAGATTTTTAGCGCCTTAACGTAGCGTACTCGCACCTATTGGATCTGACTTTTCTGTGGGCCGGCACCTCCGTCACTGCTAACGACTCAAGCAACATCATGGATGGCATAGTTGCCGCAGGGCGCGCCCAACAGTTTGGCTGTCGACTATCCCAACGCTCTCCGGAGTTAGGAAATAGGCAGAAGATAGCCTGAATGGGAGGACTGAGCAGCTCCGCCGGTACATCGACATGTGAGTTCCTTAATGCTGAATTTTAACCTTGCAGTGCCCCAAAGCGGCAAGATCCCTGCGAGCTAGAGCATCGTGTAGCAAGGCATATGGGAAAGTTTAGGCCATGACGTCCTTGGTGTGATGCAGCGATACGCTTTCTCATGCTTCTCCTCTTCTGTCGTGTTCAGCTAATTCGGAGTTAAGCAATGTTCGGATCCCGGATCTTCGTTCAGTCCAAGTATAAGAACACGAGTGTCATTCACTGTTCCGTCAAAATTGTACCTCAAATCATACAACTTACTTTTTCTAGTCAATCCTCTAAAGAATTCATTCTTAATAACCAATTCATCTACCTCTCTACGTCAAGAAAGATGGTTGTAAGGCTTCATATCACTTCAATAGGATCCATGACCTGACTCTAGTAAATAGTCCGACACTGTTACGGCGTTCGTCGACCCCTTTGCGCAGCTTTTTGCGCACAGCTTGCGCTCGCCCATTTTGCGCTATCCTTCTGAGGAAGGACTAGAGTTCGAGGAAGTCTGGTTCCCGTCTCTTGATGGCGTGGTCCTTGAAGGCTGGTTTATTCCCTGCAAGGGTTCAGATAAACTCATCATTGCCAATCACCCGATGCCTTGCAATCGCTACGGCTATGCTGGCCATCTACCTGGATTCACCCTATTCGGCGGCTTCGAGTGCAGCTTCATCAAGGATTACAAGCATTTGCACGATTCCGGATACAACGTACTCTGCTACGATCTGCGTAACCACGGACGCAGTGGTACCGGATCAGGCGGAGTTGTCGGCTGTGGCCAACTGGAGTGCCGCGATGTGGTCGGTTCCATCTTATATGCTCGCTCCCGTCCGGATACAAAGGGCATGGCAATTGGGCTACTCAGCCGTTGCCTTGGAGCCAACTCGACCATCATTGCCATCTCGAGGTATCCGCAATATTTCACTGATATCAAAGCCCTTCTCGCCCTGCAGCCAGTGTCAGCCCGAGCTTTCATTGGTAAAGGAGCTGAGAATGCTGGTGTTGATAAAGAGGAGGCATTGAAGGAATTTGACACCAACATCTTCCATCGCACTGGTTTACATCTCGACGAATTATCCCCCATCCCACATGCCAAAGACGTCAAGATACCCACACTTGTTGCACAGGTACATCGAGACTTGTCCACATATCCCGAAGACGTTCAGGAAATCTATGATAAGCTTGGGGCTAAAGAGAAGGAGTTGTTCTGGATTGAAGGGACTACTAGGCGGTTTGACGGCTACAATTACTTTGGCTCTCATCCAGAGAGAATGCTTGGTTGGTTCAAGAAGCACTTTTAGCTCGTTCCAAATAGTGAGAGGCCGTAGAGTAGTGGGAGTTTTTGCAACATGTGTCCTCACGGTTATGAAATCCAGTTCTAAGGCCTCGATAGTTCTTCATGATGTTACCTGGTGTTCTCTGAGATTAGAAACCTATGCAGAAAAGTCTAATCTAAATCACTTGTAATTGTGACGCGATGTCATTTAATATCTGTGTTGTGGCGTCGGAGTTTCATCGTGTAATCGCCTTGATGAAAGTGTTGTCTAGTGAGTGATATCATATTCTTTTGAGATCTGAGCAACTGCGGTAGGAGGCACTGAGCTGTAGGCGGCCGGGAGCAAAGCTAAAATTAAGGCAGTGAACAGGAAGGGAGTGCTTTACTGTTTAGGGATTGACTTCAAATTAGCTAGTCTTAGACCGCAAAATATGCCTGCGGACACGAGAACCCCTCAGTATATAGATAGCTCTTCAGATCGTTCGATGGCAAGATATTCACGGATAGGTCGTCGGTTGTGCACGGTATGCAACACGACAAAATCTTAGGCCAGCTCCGAAAAACAGAGTCCGCCTCAATCGAGATGGTTAATGACCCATAAACCGTTAATACAGGCTTGTTTCTGAATCCGGATGTCAGAATAAGAGGGGCCGAAAGAAGCCCGAAAATCGTCGGGTCATCCCGACAAACTTCGGGCGAGAACCCTGTTTCGCACCAACCGCTCTTTAGTCCATACCGGGGTTAGCGGAGATATCCGACCGGAATTCATCAAGGAGCTGGTTTAAATATGGAAAGAAGGAATACGTTATTCGTAGAACACCAGGCTTTTTCCCTAGCTCATCACCAAACCCGTTTTATTACTTCCAGAATGACTTCCATCTCTATTTCCAAAGGCTCGCTTACTTTAGCTGGGCTACTCTACAAACCTATCACGACAGCCTCGAGCAAAACCCGAGCCGTCATCATCGTTCACCCGGGTGGTGGCGTCAAAGAGCAGACTGCCGCGCTTTACGCCACGAAGCTCGCTGAACAGGGGTTCACCGCCGTTTGCTATGATGCGTCTTTCCAAGGCGAAAGCGGTGGCGAGCCGCATTTTCTCGAAGACCCTGCCGAGAGGGTAAGCGATGTCTGGTTCGTCGTTGATTACCTACAGCAACAAGATTTTGTCGATCCCGACAAGATTGTCGTCGTTGGCATCTGTGCTGGGGGTGGCTACGCGGTGGCTGCCGCAAAAGCAGACCATCGCCTGAAGGCTGTAGCAACTGTGTCCATGGTAAACATTGGTGCCAGTGGTGAGTATTCCAGACAAGGCCTAGCTTAACGACTTTTAGTTGATATGCTCTCTAGCGCGATTGGGCTGGTATGGCAAGGAGCAGGCTTCCCAACACATCAACAGTCTGGAACAAGCCGCTGCGCAGCTCACTGCTGAGGCTGGCGGAGCAGACAGAGTGTGCGCCCCGTACGTTCCACCTCAGATAGACAGTACTACTCCGGCAGACCTGTGTGAGGCAAACGACTACTATCTCACCTCACGGGCTCAGCACCCTCGGGCTGAAAACAAAATGCTTTTCAAGAGCTTCCCTCGCATGCTTGTCTTCGATGCCTTCCATCTAACCGACATTTTCCTCACGCAGCCAACCTTGCTGATTGCAGGAGAGAGCGCGGGCTCGTTGTGGCATTCTCTTGAGCTGGATCAAAAGATTAGAGGCAAGGCGAAGAAGGTTATTCTGCCCAATTGCGCACACATGGATTTGTACGACAAGCTTGATTTTGTCGATACGGCAGTCACTGAGATTGCTCAGTTCTTCAAAATTAGCCTTGTATAATAGACCTACAATGTTAGCTACCGTAGCCATGTTGTTTAGGGCGGGCATGCAAAAGAGAACGCTCGTGGAGGAACACCCAAATCGACTGACGTCGCAGCTCGTGCTCGCACTACGCGGCCTTCACATGGGGGACGAGGACGTTATCGAGGCCCTCTTGGCCAAGGGTCTCCCCACCTCGCTACACACCATCAAGCTTCGCGTCGCTACGTTTCATAGTGGTAGACGAAAAATATTCAGTGTTGAAGAAACGATCGATCGCGTTGTGACAAGCCCGAGCATACTAGGTCTTCTTCGGTTAAATATCGTCCTTCCTCCTCCATATACTATCGCTCAGTTCTTCCCAGCGGAGGGCCAAGTTATGGACGGATGCAGACATTGCCCGCCTGGTCGATGAGTCCCAGAGGTCTTAGTTAAGGGCTTTCGTCTTCAGTGCTGAGAACTAAGGGATCCAGTCGTCGCTGGTAGCTAGCTTGATAGGGGTAGCTGAGGTCATCGTCTCTGAGGGGTCGGCGAATAGTCAGCGATCCGGGTGAGAGAGGTGTGCGAATAGTAAGGGCACGTAGCACGTATCCTGTTGCATCTAGCAGATGGATAGGATCATATGTGTGAGAAGCTCTTGCTATTCTTCCTATCTAATTGAGGTCTGCTAGGTCAGTCTTATAGATGAAGATGACCTCGGATGACCTCGGACGGCCGAGAGGCTCCGGATGGTCCGGAGTCTTTGGCTTTAGCTAGCTACAGGAAAAATCAAGGAAAGCTAGGACTATCATGAGATCGGTGACGAGGCCGGTGGCGATGGTGTTACAGTGGTGTGATGCTGTAGATATCCGATATCCCGATACATGTGACATATCCAACTGTTAATTGTTAAATAGCTAGCTGCGACAAAAGCGTAAGGTTGCCTCACTTATATACCAGTACAGCAGGCTATTCTAGACCATAGGCCTCCAATTTAACAATATCATTTCATGTATATTTTCCAGTCATATCATATTCAATACTAATATAGTTTCGAAAATTACATAAGTAACTAGATATTACAGTCTAAATTATTTCTTAATTATAACCAAAATCCCCCATACTATAGAAACCTTATTTAGAACTTAATAGTTAATAGATAGAGCTTAAATTATTAATCTCTTCTTTATTAGTCCTTAAAATTATTTAGTTTTTTTTTTTTAGCTTTACTTAATATCATCAGATAAATCAAGCCATACAGTAATCTCAAACAGTAGGAATAAACAATAAGGGCTACACCCAGCACCAGAAGAAACAGTAGCTGAACAATAAGGTTGTTGCCCACCGGTCTCTGCCTGAAGCTTCTATTTAACTCCTCTGACTTCAATCCTATTGTCTGTAGTTAACAACCTTGCTATCTGCAGTCAATAACCTTGAGATAGTAACCTTATTCCGAGCAAAGGGATATAAGGGAGACGTCTCCCATTATCAAGGGGCCAACTTCCCTTCTAACACAGGGTGTTAGGTCGGGTCGTGGGAGTTTTCAGTGTATTTATTAAGGTTAGACTGGGTCGAAAAAGTTAGATAGGATTCCAGCAGAGAAGAAAAAAGCAGCTTAAAACCCAAAACTTGGGCCTTGGTAACTGTGACGTGCGCGTAACGAAAATGCAGTAAATTCAAACACTAGGTTCCCTTATCAAGGGAATACTAGGCTAGTATAACCTTTAAAAAGTAATATTAGTTTAATTTAGTATACTAAAATAATTTAAAAGTTACCTAACGTACATGATAAGCGAGTGCACAATACAAGCGAGTGCACAATTTTTCTTCTAACCGCCCTCTTCCCTCTTTTAACTCCATTTTTTCAACCACGCATTATGTCGTCAATAAGCAATGAGGCAAATATCAATCTTGCCCTTCAAGCCCTTCAGAAAGACCCTCAATTAACTCCCTACCGCGCCTCAAAGATCTATAAGATCTCTCGCCATACTCTACTACGCCAACGCGCCGGCATTACTTCGCGACGCAATACTATGCCCAATTCGCGTAAACTATCTGATCTAGAGGAACAGACTCTTCTTGAGTATATTCTTGACCTAGATTCGCGAGGGTTTCCCCCGCGACTGAGCGGTGTGGAAGAAATGGCCAACCGATTGCTCGCCGACCGCGACGCGTTACCTGTCGGCAAGCGCTGGGCTTCTAACTTCGTCAGGCGACAACCAGAGCTTAAGATGCGTTTTTTTCGTAAATATGACTATCAGAGGGCTAAATGCGAAGATCCAACCATTATTCGCAATTGGTTCCGGCTTGTGGAGAATACAATCGCGAAATATGATATCGACCTAGCCGATATCTACAACTTTGATGAGACCGGCTTTATGATAGGCATAATCGCAAGCGGAATGGTTGTTACAGGCGCAGAAAGGCGTGGAAACCCGAAATCAGTTCAGCCTGGAAACCGGGAATGGGTCACGGTCATTCAGGCGATTAATGCAGAAGGCTGGGCGATCCAGCCATTTATCGTGGTTGCAGGCCAATATCACCTCGCTAACTGGTACCAAGAAAGCAACCTCCCGGGCGATTGGGCTATTGCAACGACTCAAAATGGCTGGACTGACAATAAGATGGGTCTTGAGTGGCTTAAGCATTTTGATCAGTATATAAAGGATCGATTGATCGGTCGCTATCGTCTTCTAATCCTCGATGGGCACGAAAGTCACCACTCCGTCGACTTTGAGAAATATTGTGAGGAGAATCAGATTATTACGCTTTGTATGCCGCCTCATTCGTCTCACCTACTTCAGCCTCTTGATGTCGGGTGCTTTGGGCCGCTTAAAACAGCCTATGGTCGAGCAATTGAGCAATTGATCAGATGCTCTATAACCCACGTTTCGAAGACCGAGTTCTTCCCAGCCTTCTACGCTGCCCACGCAGCCGCTATGACAAGGAGTAATATTGAAGGAGGTTTTCGAGGAGCTGGACTTGTTCCCCTAAACCCAGAAAATGTCATATCGAAGCTTGATGTGCAGCTACGGACTCCAACACCGGCTGTAGAGGAGGTCGGCCTCCCCGACCCTTGGGTCTCGAAGACCCCAAAGACAGTGCTTGAGGCCAGTTCGCAGTCTGAATATCTTGAAAGACGAATGAGAAGGCATCAGAGCAGCTCTCCAGCATCAATTCTCGAGGCGCTTAAGTCACTTTCAAAGGGAACAAAGGCAATAATGCATCAGAATGCTCTATTAAAAGCTGAGAACCAGATCCTTCGATAGGCAAATGAGACTCTTAGCAAGCGGCGCAGAGCAAAGAAAACCCGCCTATGTAAAGGAGGGAAGATGACTTTAGATGAGGGCAGGGGTGAGATAGATCAGAGAGACGTTGATGCACAGGTAGCAGCTGAATCGTTGAGAAGTAGTGGTCGAGGGAGGTCAGCGATACCGAGGGAAAGGCGCTGTGGAACTTGTGGAAAGGCCGGTCATAATGTAAGGACCTGTCAGACTATAATTAAGACCTCTGAGGAAGAGCATAGCGATTAGTTTTAATTGATTGATTGTATTGTTGTGGTTTTATTGAGGTTTGAATCTTAGAGGTTAGGAAAAATTGTGCACTTGCTTGTATTGTGCACTCGCTTATCATATACGTTATATTATATATAAAAAGATATAAATAAATTAAATTAAATTTATTTTCTAAAAAAATTAAAAAAGAGGAAAAAAAGAATTATATTATAGAGAAATTATAAACTTTAAATATTTTTTAAGCCTATATTAAGCAAACTAGTGGGCTATATTTTGATGCTTTATAAGATAGATGCAGGCCGACACAACCCGAAATTCTAAGCTGTCCCTGAGCTCTCCCTGAGCTCTCCCCGAGCCGTCCCCGAGCCGTCCCTGAGACGTCTTGATTAGGATTTAGACGCTAACCAAATCGAGAAATTTTGCACTGCAAGTTTGGGAACGTAGAACAGCTACTGACGATTCCTAATTGGGCTGCATTGCCTGGGGGGTTCCATCAAGTTGGGCGGGGATCAACGAAGAAAGGGGGATGAGAGGTCCTTCGTAATCCTGTCCTCGAACACTACACTAGGGAACGTCGCCGATTTATATGGGGTTTTTAGAGCCGGAATTTCCGAATCTTGTTCGCTGTTAAATGGTAGAGTAACTGTGGAAATATAAATCTTAGGATAATTGGAACCTTGACAAAGCAATTCGAGAGATTAAAGCTAGTCAGACAGGAAATACAGATCAGCCTAATTTACCATCCCACTCACCTCCCAGAGCGCTTAATCTTTTTAATTGTGTTAACTGCCACCCGTCTTGACCATAATCCACCACTTTGCCTTCTCCATTCAATCGCACTCTACCCTATTACTCTACCGTCGGCTCCTTCTCTGTCGACAATCATCTTGATTAACACTACTGTGTTTATTTATTAGCTAGGGCTAAATTTGCCTGATACAAAAATAGCCTGTAATGAAAATGCATAACATTTGCATTGTCGTAGTAGCTTGATTGCTCTCCCCTTCGAAATGAGGGGGAATCTTCCCGGCCCCCCAACTCCACATACCGGAGTTCCCGTGCCACTAGAGGAACAAGTTTGCGGGGTCATGCATACAACTCCTTTTCGGTGCGTGATGATTGGCAAATCCAGGATTCTCGCTCTCGGCCTTGTAATCGAGCCCTGCACTCCGGACGCCACAAAGATTCGTAACATCATATCGCAAGCCGTTGAGAGGTTCATTTGGCTTAAATGCGGAGCAGCCTACTCCCCCGCACATCCCCAGAGCCGAGGCGTTCCGGGGGTGGAGTTATAAGACCAACTCTGTGCCCTCATGGGGAACGCTTATTAACATCCCGGCCCCTCCTCATTCCCGACACAGTCTCCCCTTCGCTTTGGGACCTTTACTCTGCTGTATTTGCAATTCCGGTGGCTTGCGTGCTCAGTATCACTCGGAGAAGCCCTTCTTTCTCTCGGAGTGCTATTAATTGACACTGACGCCATGGGTGATGATGAGCTATCCATATTCCAGTGTGGGTTATGCAAGCGCAACTTCAAGCGCCTGGATCACCTAGCACGCCATGTCCGTTCACGTCCGCTCTCTTCGCCCTTTCCGCCGGTACACAGCTTGATTACGGAAGATATGGATTGCTAACATAGCTTCCAGATACTCAATCAAGACCGTATAAGTGTCACATCTGCCCCAAGGCTTTCACAAGAACGTGCGTGGTACATGCTTCCTCAACTTGTCTCGAGCGGAGCGTAGAGCTGAACCCATTTGTGTCGCACTAGAGATCTTCTGAGAAGACACGTTGCGAGTCACGAATCTCAAACAAACTCACCAAATGAAGATACCCCAAGCTCCCACCGCGGTCTGTCTTCACGGGTAACACAGGCATGTCGAGCCTGCGCTTCCCATCACTTAAGGTGCTCCGAGGAGAAGCCATGTCGGCGTTGCAAGAAGAGGGGGATCAGGTGTATTTGGAACAATCCATTGGACCAGGATGACCCTTGCATTTCTCTTGATTGTGATCATCAATCTGAAGAACCGCCAGATGCTCAGAGTGCAGACCTGGGATTCCCAAATAACCTGACCTTGCCCTTGCTGCTTCTCGTGGAGCGAGGTACAAGTAGTCCGACCCAGGACGTCATTAATGCCCTGCCAGATTTGGGTGAATATTCCTGATCAAAACGAAAAACTTGGGCTTATCACTAACTGACCAACTAGATCCTTCGTTGAAATTTGACGTTGAGCAGTTCACATTCGAGTTTCCCGACCCAAACCTCCTCTCCGGAAGTTAGCCTTACCATGGTCTAGTCGATCTGGACATAAACGCTAGTATGGAACTAGACGACGTTGACGTCCAATTCTTGAACAACTACAACTCCAACATTCCTTTTGAATTCGACAGTATATCTCAGCCAGAAAGGAGCGCCGCGCACTCAACACCTAGCCCCCTCAGTACCGAAGCCTTCGAAACGTTGTACTGGCGCTTCCGACCAAATAAAAAGGATTGCCAGGGAAGCGAGGAGCGGTATCTATCAATGCCTTCAAACGGTCATACATCACCAGAGTCACGAGTCCACCTTGAGAAACGAGTAACCTGCAGTGAGCTTGGAATGGCTGCACGAGACAAGATCCTCGCCATGGTGGTTAAGTGCTGTCGTCCAGAGAACTCATTTCGGGCTGCCTCATCTTTTCCGTCCGTCAAACTGCTCGATACACTGTTGCAATATTATTTGACATCTCCCGTCGCAAGTGCAGCCTCATTTCTGCACCTAGCAACCTTTGATCCAAATACAAGGCGACCCGAGTTGGTGGCCATCATGGCTGCTGCCGGGGCTGCCTTGACATCCGATCCTGCCCTCACAAAGCTTGGCTACGCCATTCAAGAATGTGTTAGAGTGGCCGTTATAAGACTTGTGAGTATCATAGACAAACCAACCCCTCTTCTTCACCATTGCTGACCAGTCCGAGTGGGAGGAGGACAACACTATGGCCAGGGATCTAGAGCTATCGCAAGCATTCCTCCTTACCCTCGAGATAGGCCTTTGGAGTGGGCATAGTCGAAAGGTCGAGATTGCAGAGGGCCTCCTACAACCATTATTGACCATGCTTCGTCGTGATGGGAAGTTGAAGCGCTCGGCCTATCCTGAGATCACCATGAGCCACGACCTTGAAGGTGCAGCCCTCGAGCGAACCTGGCTCGCGTGGGTTGAGTCCGAGTCATACAAAAGGCTCTCTTTTAGACTCTTGTCACATGATGCCAGTTGCTCCATGGCTTTGCTAGCCAATCCCCTAATATCGTATGCGGAATTCTCTGCCCCTCTTCCATTGTCGGAGGAGATCTGGTCCTCCGACTCGGCCGAGCATTGGAAAGCAGCCTGGTTGAGTCGAACCAACGGCCGGATATTCAACATTGGCGATTTTCTGACCGATCCAGAGACCCTGATCATGCACCGCGATACCGTTGACGTGATGGCGGCTAGCTTTGCCATGGTATCGTGCTCTTGGAGTCTTTGCCGGGAGTTTATTCAACTCAACTCCCTTCAGCGATCGCGCAAACATCAGTGGAACGCACTGGTCATGTCGTCGAGGCATGAGGAGCTCTCAAGATTGGTCGACAATATTCGAACGGTTGCCAGCCTCCACCTCACTCCGGCTACCAAGGTCACCATGCGGCTTGAACTCGTGCTGTTGCATCTCCACATGCAATTTGAAGACATACAAATTTTTGCTGGACTCGAGGGGCCAGACCAAGCTCGTTCTATGCAGCCTTTCATATGCGAATGGGCTCAATCCGAGTCTGCAAGAAGATCTGTTTACCACGCCGCTCAGATCATCAGAGGAGCCAGGGAGCTTTCGCGAGCTTCGGTCGATCCCATCACAGCCATCATGCTCTACCACGCGAGCCTGGCTTTTCTGGCTTATGGGCTCCTCGCAAAACCCCAGGTGGATAATTGGGGGACCTCATCGACGGCTCCAGATTCTGCCGAAGAGATATTTCTGGATCAGCCAGAAGACCTCACCATGCGCAGATTCCTTCAGCATGGACACGGCAGCCCGTGTATTCGTTCCACTGGTTCTGGGACTGTGCACTTGGCAGATCCCAAAAGCATTATGAGGGTCGTGATTGACATTCTCCGATCTAACTATGACAACCGCCCAAAACCTCATCTTACTGAAAAACTCATACAACTAATGACGGGTCTAGAAGAATCATTAGCTGGGGTGACTTGTTAATTGTGTTTTTATACGACGACAATACAATTATATGCCTGAATCATTCATCTACACCATACAACTTGGTCTAGTTCGTACGAGTGAGATGCTGTGATAATTGGATGTTATCTACGGAGTCGCACGGCTAGGCTAGATTTAAAACAGGCACCAAACCCTGAATCTGCTGTCAACTAAATAGAGATATTAGATGGATGCCAGAAATAGCTATGTGGAAAGACTCACCTTTTCCTAACCATTCTAACCAGGTAAGCCCCGGCTCACGGTCCCTGATCTCCCATATATGACGCAAGGCGCCAATCAAATCACCGCGGTTGTAGAAAAGTCCTTTGCGCACACGGAGTCTTCTGACTATCGCGGCTCTCATTGACGAATCTACGGCCTCACACCCGGCGGTGAAGAGTGGGAAGATGATCGCATACGATGTACGAGAGTCTTGGTCGATGTTTCCGATTTTCCCAACAACGATACCCACGTGATGGCGTATTAGTGTTGCCGTAGAAGGCATGCCCTTAAGCCGTGCGTATAATAGGATGACTGCTGCAGAATGCATTGACTCGTTGAGGGACCCAAGCTCAATAGGATCTGCACTCCTGCTGTGTGAAGTCACGAAATCGCGGGTTCGAGCGCTCCGCAGTGAAGCCTCTACTACCTCGACCTGTGCGTTTAAATTCGGATCCGACAGCTCGAGTTGGCCGGTTGCAGCCCATTTTGACTGCTGCAGCTCGAGAAGCTGACCTAGTCTGAGAAGCGGGTTGATTAGACGTGGTGAAAAGGCCAAGACGGGATGGCTGGTCCAGTTCTGAAAGTCGGCGCAGAAATTTTGACCGATTTCTTCCTCGTCCATTTCAAGCATATCGTAGGTGTTGTGCCAATATTCTGGTCTGGCTTGTCGCAAGGAGCAGAGGGTCGCTATCCTACTCCACCGCAGGAGAGCCAGGATAAGACGAGCTGGTATGGAAGGAACACGCTTGCGCTGTCGAAGATTGTTGAGAAAGGTCCCCGCAAGGCTCCATGCTACCTCAAGATGGGTTTCTCTCTGCTCTGGCCCGTAAAGATGTAGAAATAGACCGACAGTAATCTTGGCAAGGAGCTTCTCGTCATTTGACTCCAAGCCCATAGCATGGGGGACGACAGCCAGCGAGGCCTCTCTGGCAGTTTCTCTCATGAGCGGAAGGAATTTCTGATCCTGAGTTGAAGCCTGATATTGAAACGCACTGAAGTAGAAGATTGCAGCCCGCAAGTCATCGTCGAAGAGAGCCATGCGAGGCAAGGTAACGACGAATGGATCCTGGAAGTCTTGCATATGAGCAAAGTGCTTTGGGTCCAGGCACAAGAATCCGTTTCTGGTGACATGAAGAAAGTGCTGCCAGAGAAATCGACGAGGTGCAGACACGAGCATGTCAGCGGGCCATGGCATCGGGCAGTATAACATTGCTGGTACTTCTGATGCCGCAGGCTGCCATACATTATCGACACGGGACACCATAGTCCCGGGGTCAAATACCCCGACACTGAGATCGGTGGGAGTATTTGGCTCATAGAGGAATGGGGTGTCTAAGTTTGTGATCGTGGCCGCGTCGTATGCGTCATTATTAATGTAGTTGGAGGTTGTATCTTGGTTCCCTTGCTGCATGACCTGAAGAGCTTCCGAGCAGGGAGTCAGCGGCACTTGGGGCAGCTCCTCCAGCCACGACGCATCGTTGAAGATGCCACCTTGGAGAGGAATTCTGGGACTAGGTTGATCCAGTGTGATTTGCCTAGCATCCATTAGAGAATCGATGCCTAAACTCGTAGCTGTCATGGGTGGTTCAGACGGTAGCCGGGATATCACGGAGCCTTCTTCCTGGTCCGGTATGGTCTCGACGCGTCCCACCACGTTGGCAGGGGTTGAAGATCCGATTTGAGAATACTGGGCGTGAGATGCTGGCGTATCAACAAGTTCATGAAACCAGGCCGCATCATCAAAGAGGCCACTTTCAAGGGCGATAGTAGGGCTGGGTCGATCTAGTGACATTTGCCGGTTGTGTATCGGAAGCTCGATCGCTACATCCGGGGTGGCGATAGCTGCATCCGGAGTCGCGACGGGTGGTTCGGAGGGTGTCTGGGAGACCACTGGGTCCTTTTCCCGCTCTGATTTGTTCCTGGATCTTTCACCCTCGCTTTGTTGGGCGGCAGACTGGATGCGCGAGCCGCGAGAGCCAGGGATGCTCCAGGCCTTGAATGTCTGCGGTTGGCAGGCGACGTTGCGCTTTAGGCATTGCGAGCACTGTGGGTGTTTATGATCACACTATGGACGGTGTTTATTGTAAGTATCCATTTGACGCTTTGGACGATCTATGCGATGGAGCTTCGGACTTACTTTCCGTTTCTTACGGGAGCATTGAAGGCATGCACCGCTGCTACGTTGGGCTCGATTTGGAGGCATTGGAAACGTCACACGTGGCCCCAACACGGCTTTTGTGTCGTTTAGTGATTCAGGGGGTTAAGATATCTGAGGCAAATGGATGTGCAGCGGGGAGTCGTAGCACAGCGTGGTTTGGACGTATCCAAGGTGCTCCGTATGTGGGCTTGAGGTTACGCATCGGGAGAGAAGCCATTGAAAGCGCGACGTCAGTCAGAAGTTGAGTTGCAATCAAGCGGGGGCATTACATAATCTCGCCTTAGCTCATGCTAGCGTGCCAGAGAAGTCCAGATAAGAGTTTCCTTGTACGGGGAGGATTGATTGGTATTATTGTTGGTAAATCTATTTCAATACTTGATTACAAGAAAATTGAATTGAGCAAAATATCTTCTCTTCGTACATAATCTCAAATGATTATTTTTCAAAACAGCAAGCTTGAATATGCAGACAAACTAACCTCTAGTAGTTAGCACCAAACCACGCCCCTATCTTAACCTGACCCTTTACTGACATGACCTGATTCTCTCTACTATCCGGTGGGTTGATTTATTTAACCCAGCCTACTGAGCTCACTTAATACAGTCAATTAAAATGGGTTGAATGAGCCATTAAATGTTGTCTGACCCGGTATGACAGAGCCTTGACAGTAGCAGCTAAGCCCGTAAAAGCTGCTACAGCTTGTTACGGTCGGGTGGTTCTAGCGCCTTTTAACCCCTATGGCCTAGGCTCTTACAGGTCGAAGAGCCCTATTGGTAGTACTCAAAGTTCAAATGCCGAACTAACTTACCCTATAGTAACCTCAAAATAAACCAACCTATTTTTTTTATGAAGAGGGCAATTCTTTAATCTCAATTAGCTGAGATATAAAATGCTATATGTTCTATTCCAATTATCTCACAGTCTAATCTACTGTGCCTTTTGATACTCGGTTTTATCCTACATATATGCCCGTTTGCTTACAATTCGATTCCAGCGTTGATTTCAAGAGTTTAGTATATTACCCGGGAGAAGGGACGAACTCCATGTTGCTATAATTTCATTTTAGTTACATTATCTGATAAGATAGCCTTATTGTGAGCATGAATCCGGCACACGGAAGAGTTAATCGGGGGTTCAGATTGCATAGTCCGACCGATACCTACCCTCGTAATACGCGTACAAGTCAGTGGTTGACTCCCACTTGCTTTTGATGTTAAAACCGGCACATAGCGAGGTTTCATTATAGTTTCCCGTCACATGGTAGAGCTGTTGTTAAAACCTACGTTGTACAGGGTAATTCCATCAGATGGTCGGCTCAGAGACAGTTTGTGTACCAACTCAGCACAGTTGGTTCAGAGCCTGTGGAAAATGGAAGTGAACAACGCCACGGCATGAACTACTATAAGCATTGGGACAGGCTTAAAAATGTTCTCTTATTGTTTGCAACTACTTGGTCTTTAATCTACCTAATGATATTAGATAAGGCCAATAAAGAAACGAAAACAAGAAGAAAAGACCAACCAAGTCAGCCAAGGATACTCGAATTCCACTAGCTCTGGAAAATTGTAATCATCTCCACCACTCCATAACCTGTTTTCTGCCCAAAGAAACGCCCAGAAGCGGTGGCATATCCAGCATAGACGGTATCAGCAAGCTGCTTCGATCCGTATATCTCCTGGTCGGGGAGCACAGACTTGACCACTAGGCGATCTCCATTCTCAAACTTCAAGGTCCAGCTGAGGGGATATGTGATGTTGGTTTTGGGAGACGTCCAAGTGTTGTCCATGTTTGCCGTCATCTCCAAAGCGACAATGTACTGGGACTCTTCTCCAATGCGAACCGTAGCGAACCGGTAGGTGGTGGCAGAAAGCTGGGGAATATCGTAAACCCATATACTGGCTTTGACTGACGACCCGGGAAAGTGAAGCTCAAACCAGGTCCAGTTCTGAGGAGCACCGCCGCCCTTCTGATGATCGTACCAGGTAAAAGACTTCGAAGGGTTGACTTTGATAACCTTATCTCCCACCGTGATAGTTCCTTTGGTCTTGCAGGCTGGAAGAGACCACTGCGTGGTGTTGGAGTAACCCTGTCCGAAGGTGAAGGCTCCCCCACCGGCGTTCAAGATGACCTTTGAAGAGGCTTCTAAAGTAAAGCTGAATGCGTAATCCTTTGTTGATACATGGTTGTACATGGCTGAAATCCTGTCCTCGGAGTTTGATCCAATGCCGCAGTTGGTCAGGCGAACATCGAGCGAGTTTGAAGTGCGCTCGGATGCATCCAGTAATTCAGCATAGTCGACATGGCTCCAGTATTTCAGCGTGTCCAGCTCAAGAACCGACGACTTACAAACAGCCCCAAGGATGTGCATGACAGCCAGGTACTGTTTACCGGTGGTTGAAGTGAGAAACGTGCTTGTCCAGTAGGAGCCGCCTACCTGATCCTCTGAGAGATCGTATCGAGCAGGCACACGGGACTAGTTTAAAAGTTAGATTTGGATTGCAGGAATGAGTAACGTCTAATTCTTACATTGATGTAAGTCGAATGATGGTCGGCTTGAAAGTTGACAAGGCTGCGGTGGACGTCGAAGGCGGTGCAAACAGTGACCAAGGCTAACAAAAAGAGGGAATGGACCATGTTGATTGTTTATTCTTAAAAATCAGGTTAGATTTGGCAATGGGACTCTGACAAATGATAAGAGGTCGTCGTCGAATATACATATAGCCATCTGAAGCATTACCCGCGAAAGTTGACCATCGTCGTCAATTTACTTGCTTGACATCTCGGGACTGCAAAGTCAACCGAGACCCTCCGGTCGGAGCACAAGGCAAAATCACCCCCATCCTCCGGGTCAGTGCTTTCGGCGGCTTGTTACTGAAGCTCCGCGTTTGATCTGATTGCGCTGAATCAGCGGAGGATTTTGCACATTGCACTAAGACAGGGGTGGCATCGTTGAGCCCTACGGTCCACCACAGGGGCCATTGAAAGAGGCCGCCAGCAAATCCGTGCCCTTTTCCCAGGCAGAAATTAGAGGATGAGGCTCACCCTGCACAAGTCACCGACTAGGACGAATTGAAAGCAAAGTCGGAGGTCGGTGGCGGCGAGTTGAGCCCTCTAACCCCCGAGTCGGGGCTCGGCTACTATCTAAGAACCGAAGCACCGGCGACCGGATTTCACTGTCGAAGTAGCTAATTTCCATTGGTCTCAGAACCCACTGTGGCTTGTCGTCCAACTGGCTATCTCGTTTAGCCGCATCGCAGCAGGGGCGTCACATTCCTGCGCTCCACTCGAACACGGCCTCAATGCGACGCTGACCGTAGCTCTTAGGGCGTTGGCTTGGATTACAGACACCACAGTTGCCTACCGTACAGAGCCAGTACGGGTTTCGGCGACGAAACAACAGGTTAACAACCAGGCCGCGTCAACAGGCGGAGGCTGAGAGGCCATGTTAACAAGACCAGATCTGTCAGTGTATATAACATCCCACACTCCTCAAGTCCTCTCCTGTATCATCACACAGCCCTCAGATTACTAACAAGAGTCTTCTACGTCGCCCAAAATGGCCGGAGCCCCCGAGAAATACCAGTACGACCCGTCTCTCGCCGCTGCGGCCCTGTTCGCAGCATTGTTTGGGATATCCACTGCTGGCCATTTGTTCCAACTCATCCAAACCAGAACATGGTACTTCATCGCCTTCTTCCTCGGTTCACTGTGTAAGTCGACTTCCAGATCCCATCAAGATTCACACCATCTGATGCCCTATTTTTAGTTGAGGTGGTGGGCTACGCCGCACGAGCTGTCAATGCTTCCGAAAACCCCGACTACTCAACGGTTCCATTCATCATACAGACGCTTCTCCCGCTGCTGGGCCCGGCTCTCTTTGCCGCCTCCATTTACATGATATTGGGTCGGATCATCCGGGTTTTGGATGGAGAGCATCTCTCGCTTATTTCGACCAAGTGGTTGACCAAGATTTTCGTCTTTGGAGACATCTTCTCCTTCGCCATCCAGTGCATTGGTAAGTAGCTACGTTTCCCCCAAGCATATCGTTTGCACATGAACTGTGCTAATAGTTTGAAGGTGGTGGAGTTCTCGCTGGCGCAGATAGCAAAAGCGCTCTGGACCGCGGCCAGAACATCATCCTTGTCGGCTTGGCGATTCAAATCATCTTCTTCGGATGCTTCATTGCGGTGATATCCGTCTTTCACTATCGGGTTCTCAAGAACCCTACGCGAACCAGTGTCACTACCCACCTGCCCTGGGGACAGTTTATCTATGTTCTCTACTTCACCTCTCTTCTCATTATGGTTCGATCTATCTTTAGGGTTGCGGAATTTGCTGGGGGTGAGGGCAGCGCGCTTCAAACTTCCGAGGCCTACTTGTACTGTCTGGACACGGTGCTCATGTTCAGTTGTTGTGTGGCGTTCAATGTGTGGCATCCCAGTCGGGTGGTTTCGGCCCATGGACAGAAGGGTTATGGGGACGTCGAGCTTGGGAGTTCGGCTACTTAATATACTCCACTAATACCCTGAAGGAGGTTGCAAGTAGTCACCCATTGCAATAGCTTAATCGTGGGTTCAAGTTGGAGAAATGTATATGGAGGTTTCTCTTTTTCTTTGTTTTTCTTATGGTGCTGGAGGACTGGAGGCAAGGTGAATTTAGCTAATAGACAAGGAATGGGCTTCACAGGCATAAACTGCCGTTAATATGCTCAAGTTAACCCACGATCCAGTGAACTCGTGAAATATTTGTGATACCTGGTTCTGATCTTTTTTCCCAAGGTGTGTCATTTCGGGATGGAGTCGTCATTCAGATGTGATGATGATGATGATTTTATTCACGCCATACGGGTACAAAGTCGCGCAAATCAATCGACCATGTGGATATGTGGTCAATAAAAGAGTATTGAGATTACGGCAAGTTATTATACAATGTTTTACACTTGGTTTCTGGCTTTCCATGTGAGTTGGCTACTGGCGATCTCTCCGGAAGTTGCACACTTCCTTCCCGTCCTTCTCATATCTCAATATACCATGTATTAACCTTCTCTCTCCGGCATCTCCGGCATGTTCCAATCTGGCAGCGCTGCGTTCAGAGACATTGAGAATTCGTGATCCCATGGCATCGCTGGATTATGCCCCCCCGGAGGTAAGATTGGATCCCCGGGTTGGGGTGGCATGCCAAATGGCGTGCCAAGGGGCATATCGAACGGCACGTCGAATGGCACATCGAAAGACATTTCCGGAGGCATGTGGAATGCCTCATCGGAAGGTTTGTTTCCCCCTGGAAATATGCTTTGAAGTTTCTGTATGTACTCCGGGGGACTTGCGTAGTTCCCGTGACTCGCGCCCAACACCGCTTGCCGTAATCCCCAAGCCTTCAAGAGGAAGTTTGCGAGTGTGAGATTGGATTCTGGCGAAGCATAGAATAGATCTGGGTGGTACTCATACACTAATGGTATTTGCTTCCAAGCCTTCTCCACGAGCGTACCGGACGTCCGAAGGCAAAGCTGCGCAACCATGAAGAGGAAGATGTCGTGCTGGAAGTGCATCCGCATGAACCAGAGGAAGCCAGTACTTGGGACTGATTGGTAAAGGCTGACAGAATGCTCAACTGCGGTAATGGCAAGCTTGAAGAGGTTGTCTTTTGGCGTGTTTACCTCGACACCCCACTCGGGTTGATCGTGGGCCTGTCGCAACATGTGTTGGATCTTGTTGCAGACGGCGAGCTTCATCTGTATTGCCAGTTCATGGATTGGCCCGGCGGAAGGGTCGGAATACTTTTCCATGATGTCGTCAAGAGACGTTTCGATTGTTTCGGTGAGCTTCTTAAACTCGGCCGATTGATCCTGAAAATGCGTGCCGGAGCCAACAGCGCTGATCTCACTGCTGAGGACAATCGCGTGTAGATTGGGCCACCGGATGAGGAATTCTCCCATTTTGTACATTATTAAACACACAATCATCTCGGTTGGGCCTCTTCGGTCCTCAAAATATGCCGTTGCGTTGGGGAGAAGATCAGCGTCATTGAGATTCTTTATCATTTTGCAATCGCCTACTCGTGGGAGCAGTGTCGGACTCAAGCCCGACGCCATGGCAGACAGAGCATCGAGCATGACGATCTGCCACCAAATGCGTCTTCTCATTTCTGTCTCGAATGGAGAAAGCCCGAGGAGCTCGCCATCTCTGTGCAGCCCCATTTTCTGGGCAATGCGTATGCAGACGCCGTTCAAGACCCAAGTGGGATGCGATTTGGGGCGACTTTGGAGAGAGATCTACCAAGGTTAGTCATTATCAAACGAATTAAGATGCCCATTTTGCAATACCAGATGTAAAACTAATGCCTGAAGGGTCGTCAAGTCGTGAGACTTGAGAAACTCGACGCGGAGGAGGGTTATCCTGACTCCAGCAGAAAAGCGTCCAAGGGCAGCGTCTTTCGAGCTACCCAGAATGGATGAGCATTCACTCTCGGTGAGAGAAATGGTAGCCATGCTATAGATGGAGAACAATAGCGCCTCGACGTTCTTGGGCAAGTTTTGCGAACCACTCGTGGCCTCGACGAGATGCGGCTGAAGCGTCGGCGCATGTATCAGTTTTGTCAACGGATTGACTCGATCCAGATATACCTGCCAGAGGGAGAAGACTTGACCGGGCGAGGGTCGCAGTTTTTCCACGTCGATTTCTGGTGACAAGCCATTTCCAAACAGCAGGTATTCGTTATAGTCCGGCGTCACTTGGGACGGAGACCCTTCTTGTGAATCGCCACCAAGGTCATCCATATCCGTGAGCTCTCGCATTGCTCGCAGCTGCACCGAGATTAGCAGGGCGCCGAAGCATGGCGGGACTGGAAGCTACCTCTTCGTACACCTTGGTCCACAAGAAGCCGTCTGTGAACCGCGTACCGCCATCTTCAACAATGAGCTTCCCAGTGGGCTCCCAGTTCAAATCACGGGGTCCAGGCTGTGGTGTTAGTGAAGGATGTGGGATATCAGAAGTTGCATCCGATTCCGGGCGTTCCAACTTGGCATTCGCATTTGCGTACTCGGCCAAGAGCTGTTCACACCGCGCCAACCTGTTCTGCAGCTCGACCTTGGGCCGCCTTCTCTTTCGCGGCGGTGGAGGTGCACTTGCAACGCACTCTGCATTTGCCTGGACCATTTCACGAGTGAGCACAGGTGCAAGTATGCCTGAACGATGGTAGGGGAGGCGAACCTTGGTGCAGTTGGAACAGGGAAAATTCCTGTCGCATTTGACCTTCCGGCGTTGGCAGAGGACGCAAGCCTGGCCCCGCGGAAGCCTCGCGGGAGAGATGTCTGTCGAAGCCGACATGGGTTCTTTCAAGGGCATCACGGAATGCTCCAGGTCAAATATTTGCGGTTTCTGGGAGATGCGGAGACGCTTGTCCGTTATATCTTGCTCCAGTTCAGGGGAAGTTACAGCCTAACTACTACGTACACAGCCCTGTCTATTTAGCGGCGAAACACGAGCTTCTAAGTGACGTAAGCAGTTGATGTGAGGTCCTGGTATGTGGAACTAATTGGGTCTAGCGAATTGGCACAGCCACGGGAGTAAGATTACTTTCCAGCTGGACTGGGTTTCATGGCTTGACATGACTGGGACAGTTCTAACACACCATGTTTCTTATCTGATTGTTGTTATCAACGTGGCCTTGTACGAAGTACAGTACTCTGAACGCCTCAGGTGTGACTTGGAATAGGCATTGGCCCACTATTCCGTGGCCGATGGTAGGGTCGTATACGAAGTCCCACAAATGATCAAAGGGCACATACTTATTAGCAAATGGGCACTGGCTGCGAGGAGGGCTTTGGTAAGAAACGGGTCTGTAGATGACGATACATCATACTGAAGGCAGTCTTGTGAACCAAATCGAAATCGCCTCAGAATAGCTAGGTAGCTGGCGCTTTACTTGCACTCAAGATCCTTTCGACCTCCTCTTGGTGCGACGAGAAGTTGTCGATCAAGTCATCCCACATCTTGGGCTCATGTTCGTGCTTCTTGTCACTGTTCCAAGCCCAATCCGTAATCGTGAACTGCCGGCAGCTCTCGAACATGAATGCGATGGCGCCCTTGGAGATTTGGGTCTCGGGAGGCGGCTGCGCAGATGCTGCCTTGAATTCCTACATCCGAGTCAATAATTGTGTGCTTCAGGACGGTGAAGCGACTTACCTGATAGGCCACGCCGTGTGGCACCATGCCGCACTCAAACGAGATACCGCCGGGTTGAAACTCATCCGACCGTCCACCGTACTCGCCGTAAATCAACCCCATCAGCTCCGAGGCTGCATTGCGATGATAGTAGGGGGGTCTATATGTGTGTGAAGCCACATCCCATCGTGGCGAGAAGATGAGGAAATCTGCAAGTGGCGCGGCTGGGTCTCGGGACTTTGCTGTCAGGACGCAAAAGATGGACGGGTCGATATGGTCCACAGAGATTGACCCGACGTTGACGAATTTTGTCAAATCGTACTTGTAGGGCACGTAGTTCCCGTGCCAGGCAACTACATCAAAGGGGCAGTGGTTCTGCGTGCTCTTGAAGAATTGCCCTCCCATCTTATAGACGATTTCCCAGGGGTCGTCGCGTGTTATCTCGTATTTCGCCTTCGGATGCAGGAAATCACGAGCATTAGCAAGGCCATTAGCACCCAATGGGCCTAACTCTGGCAGCTCGAAGTTGGCGCCCCAAATTTCCAGGATGTAACCTCTCGTTGGGCCTTCGACGGAGACTCTGAAGCGCTGGCCCCGCTGGATCACGCAGATTTCGCCGGGTTGGACGTAGAGAGGCCCAAATTCGGTCTGGATATCCAGCGCACCCTGTTGCGGCATGATCAAAAAGTCACCGTCCGAGTTTACAAAGGCTCGTTTGTCCATGCTCTTTGTTGCGGTGAAGATATGAGTGGCAATCCCTTCTCGCAAGGTGGGATCGCCAGACCCGGCGACGGTACGAAGTCCAGATACGAAATCCGAACCTTCCGAAATGTCGAATGGAAGCTAGCAAGGCAATCACATAAATCAGATAGAGTAAGACAGACTCCTTGGGAGACGGATATACTTACCCAGGCGAGCTGTGTTGGGGACAGTTTAACACGAGGATTGAGGGGCAAGAAGCAACTCTCTGTCCCTTCAATCGGAGGCAGGTCAGTCTGCACCGCAAAATGTCAGCGGGAGGAGGCATTACATCCAAGAGCCTTAGTTAGAACTCACGAATCCCTGGTGGGCGACTGCGGGTCGTGCTCGGTAGAGCCACGCCTTCTTGTTCATGTGGCGCGGCGCAACAAACGCAGAAGCCGTCATTTGCTCCGTGTAAAGCCCGAATCTCGTACATCTCGGGTTGTTCTGGCCTCGAGGAATCGTCCCCGGGACTGCTTCGGACTCGAAATGATTGTTGAAGCCGGGTAGATACTCATACGGGTCGTTCTTCCTCACCGCAAACGAAGGAACGGCGCCATCTTTCTGAGTCTCGGCCCAGTGAAAGATGTTTTGGTACTCGTCTGGACGGGAAAGCGGAGGCATGGTCAAGGCGAGCGTGTCAATTGTGATGTAGAGTGGCAACAGACTAGTCTTTCTTTCCGCTAACGATCTTCACTTAAATAAGAAGCTGCAATTTTCCCTCAACCGCCTCATCCGAGGCTCGTTTTGATGACGTACCGTAGATCCGATTGTGGGGCGTAACGCGGGGTTGAGGCCATCCGTCGGTAGTTATATCCCGGTCCACAGGTGAATTGCCGAGCTAGAGGAGCTCTGAATTAAATAGACGTGATGGCTTCATTTTTGACCGAAGACTTCAACTTCTTGACTCTGTCTTCAAATAACTGCTAGTAGCTCATATCAAGCTGAGTTTCAGCTCGAACGTACATAGGCTAGCCATGCATAGTGAATGTTTATTCACCGCGAGGGAGGTTCAGCTCTCGCTTTTTGCCTGTTTGACAGATGCTCCCTCATTCGTCACTCGAAACAAGTGGAGATTGAACCGATTGATCCCAGGCTAAAAGCTATTCGGCCAATTGACCCCCTGACTCTCACCCTGTACAGGATGAGAGTCGGCCTATGCTTCGTTTCGGATGGATAAAACCGAGCGTTCCGTACATAGGCAGAGCTGGCTTCCCCCCCCCCCCCCCCTGTTTGTCTAGGCTCTTCGACGATGGGAATTGTACTATGTAGATCAAGTCTCTCCGAGAAGCGTATACGTCAGTTCCTATCAACACACTTGGCCCCTTCATCAATGTGCAGAAGATGCGCTTAGATTTCTTGGCGATTAGACAGGTCCCCAATACCCACAGTCATCCGTTCATTCTTGTCACCTAAACCATGGTTCATCCGACTTTATTGACATCTATTTTCATCCGAGTGTTGCAAAACTGTGGCTGTTGGGGCTAGAAGTTGAGCACTTAGTGGTTAGACAGCATCCGCCGTCCACTTCTTTAAACACCAGGTTTTCCAATGAAAAAGAATTCTGCCACATATCTGCAGTGGGTTTCCGTATAATTAATGAGAACTTGAGCGAGAACACGTAGAAATTGGAGTGCATTGAATGTGCCTCGCTATCATGGTTCCGACAGCGCCGACCCCGCGGCTGGTAGGCCGGGAATCTTGACATGACATTTTCCGGGGTAATGTATCGGGATGAAGACGTACCAATTGAATGAACGATAAAGTAAGCCGACTGAACAGTGAATAAACTTAATATCTTTACATGATTTGAATATCCAAATTTGCCAACTTCAATACCTGTCACCTCAACAACGAAGACACAGAAGAGATGGCCGAATCTTCTAACCTTGCGAACGAATCCGGATACACCGATGGTCTAAAGTCGGGCGATCAAGTAAAGTATCCTCAGACTCCCTTTTTTCAGGGACCCCTGAAGCCATCTCGGATCGAATGCGATGTAGTCGAACTGGAGACGAGTGGCTGCGTCCCAAAAGACATCAACGGAACCTTCTTCCGTGTCCAGCCTGATCCACGCTTCCCGCCTATGTATGAGGAAGATGTCAATTTCAGTGGTGACGGCATGGTCAGCGCAATCAACTTCCGTAACGGCCATGTCGACTTCAAGCAGCGCTATGTCCACACGGATCGGTTCCAGGCAGAATCGAAGCATCGGAAAGCCTTGTTTGGCAAATACCGCAACCCTTACACAGACAATGAAATGGTCAAGGGAGTCATCCGAACGGTATCAAACACGAACGTCTACTTCTGGCGCGGTGTATTGCTGGCCTCAAAAGAGGACGGGCCGCCCTTTGCGATGGATTCCTCCACCCTTGAGACAATTGGGCGTTACGATTTCGAAGGTCAAATGAAGGCACCCTGCTTCACTGCGCATCCAAAGATCGATCCAGATACGGGAGAGATGATTGCATTTGCCTACGAAGCGGGAGGCGATGGCCAAGATGCCTCATGCGACATCGTGGTGTGGACGTTTGAACCTATCCATGGAAAGAAGACGGAGGAGACCTGGTACAAGGCTCCGTTTTGTGGCATGATCCATGATTGTGCACTCACCAAAAACTATCTCATCCTGCCAATGACGCCATTGAAGAGTGATCTCGACCGCCTCAAGAATGGTGGCAATCACTGGTCTTGGGACCCAGAAGAGGATCAGTACTACGGCATAGTGCCGCGTCGAGGAGGAAAGCCGGATGATATCATTTGGCTACGGGCAAAGAATGGTGAGCCACTGGTGCACATTCAATACAACGGACGTGACGCTGACTGAGAACGATGCAGGTTTCCATGGGCATGTTGCTGGAGCCTATGAGGACGAAAACGGCCATATCGTGTGCGACTTGACAGTCGCAGATGGCAATGTTTTCTTCTGGTGGCCTCCAACGAACGTTGGGCCACACATCTCGCAGGCTGGTGCACGCCAGAAGCTCATCTCTGACACGTATCGTTGGGTGTTCGACCCAAAGAGCCCAACGAATACACACGTTGAACCATTCAAACTGTACGGCATCAACGGAGAATTTTCCCGCATCGACGACCGATTCGTCACAAAATACTACAGCCACTTCTGGCAGCTCCAGATGGACCCGACACGGCGCTACGACGTGGAGAAATGCGGCCCGCCAGCTGGTGGATTGTGGAACGTCATCGGACATTATAACTGGGAGACTGGTATCAAAGATGAATACTACTACGGACCTACGTGTACCTTCCAAGAGCCTGTCTTCATTCCCAAGGCCGGATCGACAATCGAGGGCGAGGGTTATCTCGTGGCGCTGTTGAACCATCTGGATGTCCAACGCAACGACATTTTAATCTTTGACGCGCTGAATCTCTCGCAAGGACCGATTGCTTCAGTTCACTTACCACTCCGACTTCGTATGGGGCTTCACGGGAATTTTGTGGACCAGAATGAGATTGATGAATGGAGCCGAAGGAGAAGCGAAGCCGGGGACGTGGGTCCAGTGAAGGTGGCCGAGAAAGCCGTGTAGCTAGAATGCAACCAGGCAGCTAGGATCACGTAGTAAATGTACAAGCAGTTTGACACTAAGATTCTATTGAATTACACCGTCAGGGCTAACATGTAGTGCACCACTAGAATTCGTGACCTTTTATGCATCTAAGTCCATATACTGTTGGGTTATGGACCTGATTAACGCTGGCTACAGTAATATTAGGTGTAGACTATACTTTTGGCTCAGCTGGTTAATCGAACATAGACTGCAATCTGACAGATTCCATTACCTGAAATACCTGTGTCCAAATAGTTCGGTTTAGTTGCCACATGTTAGTTCTGACAGATATGCCCCAACCCCCGCACTTTCCCATGACGTGGTTTACTCTATCGCCCACTACCTAGGTACAAGAGGCGGCAAGATGTCTCCGACGAAGATGCTCTAATCTTCATATTGTCTTTTCGGCTCGATAACCCCGACTACTTTGAACTTCGCTCTCCGCACTAGTCCTAATGTCGAGGTGGAGAAGCCTGTCGGCATTTGAACTACGCCGTACCACCAGCCATAAATGACAACCCCCGCAGTGGCCCGTCGAATGAGACTCAGCATCCAGCTTTGTTCAATATTTGTAAGCGCTTTGTCGAGATGGAAGACGCAATCGCCGATTTGAAACAGACCATTGACACCCTTCGTAATGAAGTGGTACGATTGAGCGGTCAGTACCCTAACTGGACAATCGATGAGTCTGGAATGGAACGTCAGCTGATACGTTTAACAAGACCAAGAAGAGATCCGCAAATTACAGTACAAATACGGATATTATTTGGATAAATGCCTTTACCATGAAGTAAGTTGTGTCAAGCCACTCTAGACCATCAATATGACTAATGCTAAATGTCTGCTTCATTAATTAGGTTGCCGAACTTTTCTCTGATAGTCCTGAAACCTTCGTTCAGTTCCTAGGTGGACGTTATCTGACCAAGGAGGGTGTTCGGAGGTTATACGTCGGGAGATTTGCATCTGCATTTGCTGCCGGTCGAAACGGCCCTGTTCATGGATTTCTGCTGGACCATCCGCAGATGCAGGGCGTTGTTGACGTTGACTATTCCTCTGCGAGTGACAACCCAACCCGCACAGGCGCCCGCGCAAAAGGTCGCTTCCGCTCTTTGATGCAGGCTGGTGTTCACATCAGCCAGGCCGAGAAGCATCCCCGTGGCTTTTGCCAATGGTTCGAGGGCGGTATTTACGAGAACGAGTACATCAAGGACGAGGATGGCCAGTGGCGCTTCTTACATCTGCGCTATTTCCCATTCTGGCACGGCGATGTCGAGCACGGATGGGGATACAAAGTGTCCGGCTTCGTGCCGTTTCCTACCAGGACTTTCCCCGACGATCCAAACGGTCCTGACATGGTTGTCGCGCCGGAACAACGGATGCTCTGGCCTGATACCCGCGTGGTGCCTTTCCACTATGACCATCCCATTACAAAACAACCAGTTAAAGACGAGGACATGCAGGCACCGGCGTTTGGAGAGGATCCGGCGAGCTCTCTTCCTGCTCTGACTCTCTGAGAGGCCGTGCGTTTTATAGTAGTCTTGGTACATTAAATTGCAGTTGAATTATTTATAAGTTATAAGAACCTTCCTTCATGAGCCACTGTTTGTTCTGGTACTGGGTGTAGTGCTGAATGTGCCTCATTGACTGTGACTGCTGCTGGCTTTGATCTATCTGATGGGGTTGAGTAAAGCAAAAGTAGGAGGAAAAAACAAATGCTTGAATTGTGGATAAAACTGTGTTTTTTTGACCTTGTGCCGGCAACTTGCTCACCTTGAGGGAGCAGACAGAGGTTAGATTAGATTAGATTAGTAGGAGGAAAAAAGTTATAAGAAACAGAGGCAGTATCATATCTGGAGTGTGTAAAAGGTGACAATGCGTTGAGTAAATCTAGCACCGAGAGGTTGGGTCCAGAATGATGGAAGTGCACATAGTAATCTGTTGGCATATCTAACCATTTTAGTCCTTTGACTATGGCTCTAATGGGAGCTTGAACAACCTAATTGCATTCTCCCTGCCCACAAGTTGTTTCTGTTCCAAGGGCAAATCAATCCCTTTCCACCAAGTCTGCGCCTCTTCGATTGTATCGTATGGGTAATCTGTATCCTCGGTTAGTTCGTGAAAGATGTTAGTACGACAAATTGATGTGGACTTTCATACCAATTGCAAACAAGCACCTGTCTACCCCAACCTGGCCGAGACAGAACTTCAATCCATCAGTCGAGAAGTTCCCTGAAGTGGTAATAGAGACGTTGTGAGTGAAGTAGTAACTGTAGTCTTGCTTCGATGGCCGTGTTGCTTTTTTGACGGGCTTGTTGTACCAATGGTCTGCTCGCCAAAGATTGAACGGAATACTAAACGCGATGTTAAATAACGACCAAGCATGCCATATAGAGACCAGAATATCGAAGTATTCTTCAGTAAAACGTACCCTTCCCCTAGATGTCCAGCCACGATCTGAGCCCGAGGAAACAGGTCGAATATTCCACTGGAGCACAGCGCATAAATGTGAAAACTGAGGTCCAAATGAAACTGGACTGCAGCGCCGATCAAATGCTTTCTCGGTCCATACTTTCCATCCGGCTGAAGTTCAGGCGCTGGTGGGTACCGTGGATGCATATAGACGGGAACGTCGAGCTCTTCGACAGTTTTCCAGAAAACATGGTACTCATCGCCGTCGTAGTACTTCGTTCCCGCACCGTTAGGACCGCTGCTCTGGAAGTCATTGAGCAATGCGCCGAACATGCCCAGCTCCTTGACAGCTCGCCTTAGTTCAATAGCGGCCTCGGTGGCATCATGCATGGATAAAGCTGCCAGGCCGCCAAAACGGCTCGGATTGCGGGCCACTTCACGAGCGAGCCAGTCATTTGATGTGACGGCGAGCTTGTTTGCCCTTGTGGCATCTGGTTCGCCCTGGCAGCCTGGCGATGTTATTGACAGTAACATGTAGTCGACGCCTTCAGCATCCATGCGTTGAAGACGTTGATCATGAATGTCAGCAAGCTTCTGGGTAAGAGCGTGGTGAGAGGATTGACCCGATGCATTGCTTGGAGCGTAGAGCGCCCCCGTCTCGGCTAGCCAGGCAATGTCGTCAGGATTGACTACTGCTTCCTCTATCGCCACTGTACCCTTTGAAGTCATGGTGAGTTTATTTTGCGTGAATGAGAACAATGATTGTATCAATACAAGTTCTGCGGCAAGTGTGCAACCTACAACACTCGGAACATTTTAAAGAACGTGATGTCTTCATAGATGCTCTAGTGTTGCTGGATACGGAATGGCACCAAAATGCCAGAGGGTCACAAAACAATTCCCATCGGCTTCATGTACCCGATGCGGCCGACAGGAACCCATCGGTAAAACGGATCCCGCCTGAGTCTTCAGCTCCGCATCCTGAGGGACGAGATCTTGGCCATAAGCGGCTTAGGACTAGCAACTGTATTCATCCACACGTTGCGACAGCCAACGCCTTAAATACATTAAAATTTACATACATGGTGAGATTAAGCACGCTTTCCTACCAATCATAGAATCTGCCGCATGTTTCAACTTCATGATGATTATTCAACACATTGGGTTCCCGGTCCCCCTCAACCTAGATCAGCTCTCTTGTGTAAAATAAGCCTGAATCGAGTCATCCAGCACGTCGGAAAGCATGTCCTGCAACTGCGGTATATGTAAATCGGGAAACGAAGCACTGCAATATCGTCGATGATTAGCTATCTTCAACCTGATTATTCATGAAAGAGTGACACTTACGATTCACCGTTCTGCGCAAAGTCCAAGAACACGAGATCGGGTTGTTGAGAATTTGAACTGTCAATCCTGTTCTCGCTGTTCAAGATACCGTATTCTTCCAATTGAGCGGTTACCTCCGGCAGTGCATGCTTCGTCCAGAAGATCTGCTCCATTCCCTGGAGAGTGTGTAAACAAGCCTCAGCATTGAGCTTGTGCGTAGGGGGGTCTGAAGCGACCAGTGCAAGAAGGAAAACTTGCATGTCTTCAAGAATGCATCCGCAGTCGAAGACAACCAGACTGGTTAATAGCCCTCGTTCTCTCAGAAAAGAAATAATCGAGAGAGAATTTTGTGCAGCGTCTACACACATGTTTCCGAATTCATTGAACCACTTCTGTTTTGGACTTTCACCGAGTTTCTGTGCATGCAGTACCTTGTAGAGTAGGAAGGGACGTGTTGCGAAAATAATGGCACTCCAGTATCGCAGATGAAGCACAGCTACTGAGCGCTCGTGAAAGGTTGCAACTTTGTCATAGTATCGAAGATGAGAAGGCATTGCTGAATAGAACTCCCGAAGACCACGGATGGCCGCTGAAACGGATGAGATTGAGAGTCGAGGTGAATTCGAAGTAGGCTTCTGGTACATCAATTTGCTTAGGCCATGTCTTAGGTGAGCCAGCCTGCACGAGGTTTCAAGATAATCCAGTGGCATATTTGAGCCGGGGCCCAGGGTCTGTTGTATTGTCAGAAATTATCTTGGAGGTATCATGATGCCTTCACCTACATGCTCTGAGGGAGTTCTCGGAACGCTGGAAAGAATCCCTTCATAAATTGCAGGTGGGTTTCCGTAGCAAAGAGCTGTATCAAGATCTAGAAGATACAAGCTGCAAAACAGCCGCACGCTGACTTGCTCTTGGAGGTCATGACTGGACTCAACAGTGTCCCGAGCATGTAAGCCGAGGGTGAATGCAATCCTCGCGGCAGAACCGACGTATATGTATGCTGTGTTTCCAAACATGGAACAAGATAATGACAATCCCTGGTGTTGTTAACATTTGGACCTAGACTGCTCTTGAGTTTAACAGTGCTGGGATCGAGACTTACCAGGAGACACAGCGCACGTAGACTATCAATGTCCGCGTCATCACACAGTGTAGGCACAAGAGCCTTCGCCAACGTAAGATACGTAACAGAAGGTCGCATAGAGGTATTCGACCATTCGCCGTGAGTCTCACTTTCACAAGTCAACGCCAATATGGAATAAAGGCTGCACAAGGTAGCAGGAGTTGCAGCTGTGGCGTCGCCAGCATAGATCCGGTCAAGAGTAGCATGCAGTTGCTCAGCCGAGAAAAACCAATAGACCGAATGGACGTCGCGAAAGAAGCGGTCGATGCAACGATTACAGAGCTCCCTATAGGGAAGGTTGATCTGTCGAGGGGTATATTTGACACCCAGTGAAGATTCTGGGGTTGGTGGTGGAACGATTTCAGTAGCCGTGAGTGGTGCGAGGATCTGGCTTTTCGGTGTATCCGGCAACCGGGGACGTTTAAGAGATCGAACTGCTGAGTGAAAGAGATATGATGAACTCTCACCAACATATCCTCAAGAATTGTGAGCCAATTGCCAACTGGCATGCGATCTTGGTATGACTCACTCTGAACACCTCTAGAGTCCACCCTCAACCGCCCTACATCACTGTAAACACCATTGATTTCTTCAGCAATGATGGCGCCCTCGTTGGCCGAAGGTTCTTCCACCGGAGAACTAGGACTAGGGATGGCACAAGACGGAGACACAACAACATCAGTCGTCGATGGCGTAGGCGGGTTCTCGGTGACGTTGTTGCCCAAGTCAGAGACGTAGGCCTTTAGTGTCTGAAGGTTCAGTTCCGTGTTTGGCATCAAATGCTCGATAATCTGCGTCATGCATCGGAATTCCTCCTCGGAGACTCTGTAATACGGACGCTGTCTCCTCCGAGATGGGTCCAAGTGGCATGGAGCGTCGATGCTGGCACAGAATTGGCACGGTCCGGGAACTGAGACTGGACTTCAGCTACGCCTCAGTGCGAGTGGTAAGAACATCAACATACTCGGATCCACACACTTGCATATCGTTAATAATCTACGGATAGCTGGAGAACTGCCGAGAGCGCTCACCTTTGTTTTCCGATTTTTACATCTATCGCAACTCATTGCTGCACGCCTGCGGCGCTCATTCGTGGTCCTCGGTGTCGACATGGTGATCTTGGCGGCTGGTCTCGAATCTCTGCTGCATTATCGGATGTTAGGGCCCATGGAGCCGAATGAGCTGAGCGGCAAGGGCACTATTCATGGGCCTTGAAATGGGCCCTACATCTTCATATCCCGAACTCAACTGCCGCGATTCAGTCTCTCCGCTTCGCTTTCGCGGGGGTGGCGCACATCTATAACCTCTTCCCCGCGCTGCGGGATGGATCTAGTTTGCCACCCCTGCGCACTCGCTTATTACCAAGCATATACCAAGCATCGTTCGTGGTCCTATGAACAGCTGCATTCCGCTTGTCCAATCTGGCTGCATTCCACTCGTCAAATCTGTCTCCACCTCCGCTTGAAACCCGATCGAGACCTCCAACATGGGCGATTCACTCCTGACGTCGGGTGCTCCCAAACTGGTGCAGCCACGAATGCTCATAGCCGGCAAGGTATGGTGAATTTTTATTTATTTTCTATTTACACTCACTCAAATGAGATATGTGACTGACAACTTCATTCGTGTCTTAGTTGGTTGAGGCGTCGGATAAAGCTACCTTCCCGTTGTTCAATCCCGCCACCGGCGCAAAAGTTGCGGATGGTATGTCATATCATGGCTTGAAGTAATAAATCACACTCAAGCTCACAATTTGCTCGCTTCTAGTCCCCGAAGCCACCGAAGAGGATGTCAACACCGCTGTGGCAGCGGCAAAGGCTGCGTTCCCAGCTTGGTCGGCCCTGGACCCAGCCAAACGCGGCGCGTGCCTGAAGAAACTGGCAGCTCTGATTCGGGAACATCACGATGAACTGGCCTTGCTTGAGGCTACCTCTGCAGGCCGGCCGATATCTGGATACATCGATGGACCTGCTGCTGCCGGGCACTTTGAGCATTACGCAGAGGCTTGGCCCTCGATTCAGGGCCAGGCAAGTCTCAACACGCCTGGCTATGTCACCATGACGCTTCGACAGCCATACGGAGTCGCAGCGGCGATTATTCCTTGGAATGTTCCTCTTTTATTCTTCGCGGGCAAGACAGCCCCTGCTTTGATTACTGGCAATACCGTCGTACTCAAATCCAGCGAGAAAGCTCCACTTGCGGCAGCAAAAGTCGGCGAGTTGATCGTCAAAGCCGGTTTCCCTCCAGGCGTCTTCAACGTCATCTCAGGCCACGGTTTGCCTTCAGGCGCTGCGCTTTCAGAGCATATGGACGTAAGTGTATTGAGCTTTACGGGATCTGGACGTACCGGCCGAGCGATCCAGGAGGCGGCAGCCAGGACAAACCTGAAAAAGGTCATTCTCGAGCTAGGTGGCAAGTCGCCTGCTATCGTTTTCGACGATGCAGACGTTGAAAAGGCTGCCGAAGAGACAATGCACAGTATCCAGTGGAACAGCGGTCAAGTTTGTATGGCAAACTCTCGAATTTACGTGCAAGAGGGCATCGCCACAGCATTCCTGGAAACGTTCAAGCGCAAGTTCGCAGCTGCCAGAGCGGGCGATCCGACAGTTAAGGACACCAACCATGGACCACAGGCGGATGAGACTCAATACAAATTTGTCTTGTCATATATCGAGGAAGGAAAGAAGTCTGGGTCAATTGCATTGGGCGGCGGTGGAAACTTGCAAAGTACTGGCGGGTATTTCATCGAGCCAACCATCTTTGTGGAAACTCCAGAGAATGCCCGCATAATGAAAGAAGAGGTCTTCGGGCCAGTTGTCAATATCAATGTCATCAAGACGGAAGAAGAGGCCATCGAGAAGGCCAACGATACGGACTTCGGCCTCTACTCGGCTGTTTACACCAAGAACATCGATCGAGCAATGAGAGTCGCCAAAGCGCTCAACTCTGGGTACGTGGGAATAAATTGCACGAGCCCCCAGACAGCAAGGGACTTGCCATTTGGAGGGTACAAATTGTCTGGGCAGGGAAGAGAGGGATGGTTGCACAGTATGGACAATTTTCTCGAAACAAAGAGCGTGATGATGAAGGTAGAGATGCAGTGAGGTCTAAATTGTTTAGTTAATTGTTACAAAATTTTCATTACATCACCTTTGGTGTCATATTTTATTCTATTGCGTCTGCAATGGTGATTTCGGAGATGAAGGCCAGGAGTCGATGGATCTTTCCCCTGTGCATTATTTGTGTTCACCGCCACAGTCAAAGCCGATGTGATATACAAGTAGCATTTCAGTGTACAGCCACAAATGAGTTTAGATAAAGTGTGAGTAATGAAATTAATTCCAATATAAACTTTCATGATTTGTCTAAGGAACTGCTGCTGTACGGCTGACCTCGGACGAAAGCAACGCATTTTCGGTCTTGTGTTCAACAGGTTCGACATATGATTTGAAAATGCCCTCGAACATTTCCTCGGCATATTTTTCACCGTCGAATTTATGGATCCAATCTTCTCTTGGAAACCCGATGCTTTCAGGGTTCTCCTTCACCTTGGACCAGTCTGTGCTATGCCACAGGTCTCGAGTTGTTTCTCCAGTCTTTTGTACTGCTCTCACACGATCATACCTGCATTCATTTGATTAGAATGTGAAGTCAAACCAAGCTCCATCAAAGCATGCGGAGCTCTTACCGGACTTCTTGGTGTGTCCTAAGCGCAGCAGGAATCTGAGATTTCCCCGCGCGTTTCAAGCATACAGCAATTGACACTCCGTCCTCCATGGCCTGGGTCGCTCCCTGGGCGCTAGTTGGGAGAAATGGGTGAGCAGAATCACCAAGCAAAGAAATCCTGCCGTGCTTGCTGATCCAAGTTGGTAGAGGGTCGCGGTAGACGAGCTTCCAATCGACCAATGATGGCGTTTTCTCGACAATGGCTCTGCAGACGGGATCCCAGTCTTTAAGAACCTCAAGCACTTCTTCAATCTTTCCCGGGAAGGACCACGATTCGTCAATGTCGTGGTCATCTTTGTGAGTTAGAACCCAGCAGCAGTCTTTGCCTCCTTTGATGGTAGAGAATAGAAAGTGCACGTCTGGGCCAATCCAGCCGTTAAACGTGTCACCATTCTCGCAGAATTCCTTAGTCTGGGGGTCGGCAATCATGTCCTTGTTGGAGAACCTATGAACCTCCTCATTAGTCAAATGTCGAAAGAGAAAAGGCTTTCAGTTCTTACCATGCTCGCCAAACAGCATAACCGCTGCTCTTGGGCTTGTCCTCGTATCCGAGGACGAGCTCCCTCGCTTTTGATCGAACACCGTCGGCGGCAATAACGACATCACCCAGAACCTAGAAGCGTTCTGTCAGCAGAGAACATCGCGGCTGAGAAGGCTATCGGGCTAACCTTTTGGCCGTCCTTGAGCACTATTCCAGCAGAGGTCTCATCCTCAAAATATTCCGAAACGCGCTGGCCCAAATGAATTGGGATACCCAAGTCGTCTCGCGCATACTTGAAAATCACCTCATGGAGCTCACCCCTGTGCCCATTGAGCACCGGCGCGTCCGGACTCGGAGGAGGCCTCTTCTGATGGTAGACGACTTCTCCGGTGTCCCACTTGTGAATTCGGAAACCGTATTCTTGGATGTCAATGCACAACGGCCGAAGTCTAGCGACAACTTCACCGTCTCCCCAACGATGGAAAATCCGACCAGCATTTGAACCAAACGAGATGATGTCCCCGAGAACCTTCAGTTCTGGAAAGGACTCGTAAATTTCTACATCGTGTCCCTGTCGGTGGCATTCGATGGCTGCGGTCAAGCCGCCGAACCCAGCGCCGACAACGATGACTTTGATGCCCGAGTTAGATGTGTACATAATGTCGGGATCCTTGTGCTCTGAATGTTGATCTAACGCTGTACATTCCCACGGAACGTGCTCGGGGTAAATAGACAGATATGATCTGCAATCTCGGGGGATGGAAATTACCCGGAATTCGATATCCTCCGCATTTTAGCGAACACCGCGGTATTGATTCGTCCTCTGCCGGAAGACCCGCCACTCGGATGCATCATTCCGACAACCAGAACCGAGGTGTCAGAGTACCCGCAACGCTACGAAATACGAGTAATAATAATAATGCAAATCTTCTACAGGTACATGTTTATCGGGTGGTGTTTAGGCGTATCTTGTTTCGACAGAAGGCAAGAAAACTGACAATATGACATCTCATCCAGAGTTCAATGCCAAAACTACAGGCACAACGGTTGCAGCGGCGTTCGGCAAGGAGATCAAGGGCAAGAATGGTTTGTAACACTATCTGCTTCAAATATGGCACATTTCTGACAACAGGCGTCTAGTTGTAATCACTGGTGTTAGCCCTTCTGGCATAGGTGCACCCACGGCTCTGGCATTCGCTTCACAGACGCCCGCCACGTTAATCCTCGCCTCACGAACACAGACGAAACTCGATGCGGTGGCTGCTGATATCAAGGCCAAGTACCCACATGTCTTGGTCAAACTTGTCGAGCTGGACCTTTCATCTGTCGAGTCTATCACGAGTTGCGCTGCAGAAATCACCTCGACCATCGACCGACTGGATATTCTCATCAATAATGCCGGGATTACCTTGCAGACCCGTGATACAGTCTACACTCCTGGGGGGATAAAAGTTGATCTTCAGTTTTTTACAAACCACGTCGGTCCATTTCTCTTGACGGACCTTCTCCTGCCTTTACTCCTCGCAAGTGAAGGATCTCGGATCGTCAATGTTAGTAGTCATGGGCATCGTCTCTCGCCAATACGCTTCAGCGACTATGCATTAGAAGGCGATCTATATGATGGTGTGCCGGAGGATGAGCGTCCCCCAACTGGCCTGGCCCCTGGCTTCCTCCAAGCGACAGATGGGTATCACGGATTTATTGGCTACGGCCAAAGCAAGACGGCAAATATCCTGCACGCCTCAGAGCTGAAACGACGCTTCCAGAAGAAAGGTGCCAACGTGCTCGCCTTGTCGGTTCACCCAGGGACAATCGACACGGGGCTATCTCGCAATTTGGACGAGCAAGGAAGAAGCACACTAGACGGTACTGCCCCAGCGGGAGTATGGAAATCAATAGACCAGGGAGCTGCGACGACCATTGTTGCTGCATTTGATCCGAAATTGGCAGATGGTGGCGATGCCGTGGATGAGACATGCCTGTACCTGGCGGACTGTCAACTCGCGAACGAGAAGCTGGCGCCGCATGCAAGAGACGCGAAATGTGCACAGAGACTATGGGACCAGACAGAGAAGATGCTGGGCATTGTATCCGCGCTTTGAGATAGTGATTTGATAGCGTAATGCATTCGTCAACACATATTATTCGCGAATTATCATGGATAGCACGCCAACCCGTCTCGATTGTAGTCAATTGTGAAAGGTATTCAAGCCTCGCGTCGTAAGCGAGGAGATTCGCTAATCCTGCCTGGATTGAGTCTTGAAGGACGGGTTTTTCACTAGTTATCTCCACTCCAAACCCAGGTGGCTGGTGATGGTATGTGATACGCGTCATGAGTCCTAGCTAGACGCGTCGGCAACAGCGATATCAGGGTGGCTGGTAGATTCGGGCTGTGATTGTTACCCTTGTTACCATAGACCACATTGCACTTCGGTTCGCGGTGAGGCTTGTCCTAGAGCCCCATATTCGGAGCCCAAAACCCGTGTGAACAGGTCCATTATCCCGAATACCGAACTATGGTACTATAGCACTGCTTCCGGAATAGTGCTTTGTTTTGCCAAGACGACAAATTACCGAGGCCTACTACGCCCGGCTCATCGCGTCTATCACGCTTCTGATTCGTTGATCTCGCGCTCCCGGCTCTTCGCCTCTTCGAGATATCGGATCTATTGACCCTAGCGTGGCTCCTCATGCACCCCGCATGTTACTGCTACGTCTGCGCTGTCACACCGGCTTCATTTCTCCACTTCCCCACGGGGTACCACGTAGACATCAGGTGACAGGCATCGAATACTACCTTCAATCGACTTGGGATTTGTGGGTATGTAAGGGAGGTCAAGAACCGTCAATCCTCGATCTGGATGCAAAAGGAGACACAGACCTCCTTCTCTGGAAGAAATTTGATCTCTATCAACAATCTTCATCATGGCAGTGGGAAAAGAGGACACCATTCGCGCCAATTGGCGGTGCTTCATCGCCTGTGGCATTATCGTTCTCTCCCCGTTCCAGTATGGCCTTGACTTTGGCTTGATCGGCGGTTTGCAAGCCATGCCTGGCTTCTTGAAGGTATGTTTGTCCCTATGAGTTTTGATGATATTCCGAATTGGCGGGCTCACAAAACCTCTTGCTGGACAGATTTTCGGTTATCGAGATCCAGAGACAGCGATTGGTTGGAACATCAATACTACTCGCCAGCAACTAATCGCCTCGTTCATGACCCTCGGCGCCTTCATCAGCTCCAGCCTTGCGGGTTTTGTCGCCGCCAAAGTTGGTCGGAAATGGTGTTTATGGTTCGCGTGCCTGCTATGTGCAGCAGCCAACATTATCATGATGACCACAACACACATTGGCCCTCTCTATGCAGGCCGTCTACTCATTGGTTTGGCAAACGGGTACTTCATGACCTTTTCTCAGCTATACATCCAAGAGAGTAGCCCGGCCAAATACCGCGGTTTATTTCTCAGCTTCTTTCAGTTCTGCACTTCATTCGTTAGTATTTACCCAACGGCTCTATAATTTTATTTACTCATTTATTGCGCGCAGGGCACACTCATCGGCACCATCATTGACTGGACGACTGCGAAGCGACCGGACAAGTCTGCCTACCTGATCCCATTGGGCATCATCTACGTGGTCCCCACCATTCTATTCATTTCTATGTTCTTCATCCCGGAGTCGCCTCGCTGGCTCATCTTGCAGGGCCGGTTCGACGAAGCCCACAAGTCTCTAAAGTGGCTGAGACCTGACGATGCAAATGTTGAAGAGGAGCTCGCTGAAATTCGACTGGCCATTGATAACGAACGTGAATCGGCCAGCAGTGTAGGGTTCATGGATATGTTCCGCCACCCCGTTGATAGAAGGCGAACTATGCTCTCTGTTGGTGCTGTGGTATTGCAAGCTGCTTCCGGATCCATGTTCATCATTGGTAGGCTTCCATTTGAACCCCAAATAAGAATTGGGTTGCTAACCCCGATTTCCAGCCTATAAAGCATATTTCTTTGCCATGGCCCAGGTCGAAGACCCTTTCGCGATGAGCAATGTCCTCAGCACTGCGGGCCTAGTTGCCATCATCATCAACGCTCTAATCGTCGTCCGATATGGCAGGCGACGCGTTCTTTTGACCAGTGGTCTCCTTATCTCCGGCTTTTTCCAGTTGATCATCGCAATTGTCTATGACAAAAACCCGGGGGAAATAGTCACAGGAAAGGTCCTTGTCGCACTCTCCTGCCTATATATGACAAGTTACAACGTAAGTCAGCCAGCCAAAGCACGCTTCTGTACAGGAACTAAGATTCAATAGGGAATGATTGCTTCATACTCCTGGCTAGTCGGTGGCGAGATTCCATCTCAACGCCTTCGCAGTCATACCTTCGGTCTTGCCGCAGCGGTTGGGTTCCTCGGTGCATGGCTGATCACGTTCACTGCCCCTTATTTCATCAACCCAAGTTCTCTCAATTGGGGTCCCAGATATGGTTATATCTGGTTCCCTTCTTGTATCATCGCCGCGGCATGGGTGTACTTCTTCTTGCCTGAAGTCAAGGGTCGAACGTTAGAGGAGATTGATCAAATGGTATGCTTCCAATGGTTTGTCCCGTGGATGAGAGTTCAATACAGCTAACGCAAATGTTTTCTTAGTTCAATGCGAAGTTGCCCGCGCGAAAATTCCGGACCTACCAATGTGTTCGTCAAACTGACGTCACGAATAAGGAGAAATCAAGTGTTGAGGTAGTAATTACCGAGTCTGAGCGGGTATAAAGTCTTCAGTAGTTGCGCGGTGTATTCTATAGCCCACTTCAGCATTACTATTGCCTACTCAATAGCAAAGACTGCAAACCGAAGCACGCACGTTCCCACACTGACATGGTCAAAGGCTGATTCTCTATACCTCATATAGTCGATCTGATCCGTCTTGAGCTCCATTCTCGCAATCCAATGGATGCCTAATTGAGTTCTACAAGACCTTGCATCTTATACTCAAGCTAGAGAGCTAAAATGTCCCTTTGCCTGCGCAAACCCATTGGTGCTCGATTGGACGTAGTTGTAGAAGGAGCATCTATAGCATTATAATAGTAGTATCGCAGGGCTACATCAGGACTCGTCTATATACATCAGTAATTAAATATTGAACCTGTTTACTGTTGAGTCCTTCAAACCTCGGCAATAACGGCGACGCGGTTTAATTCTGCGAATGAAAGTGTTTTACTTGTGGAACATCTAGTTATATCGCTGTATTGCGGCGTGTTTAAGTTACCCTGTAGTCCGACATATTTCTTCGGTCCAGACTTGACCCACAACCCAGCTCAGCGGCTATACACGCCGTCGGCAGTCACTTTCCATGGTAATAAGGGAGAGATAATCTACTACAATTTAGCTCAGTCTTAATTAATTTACCGTTCGCTTAGTATATTCCACGAGCATCGCATGCCGGTCGCTTCTGCCGATAGAATGACGAACGCTGCCCAGACAGTGGCACCAGGTAACTACACGGATTACTTCCCCGCTGAGTAGTGGACTGAGCAAAACTTGGCAGGGGTCGAATAAAACATTCATACAAAAGGACAATGATCCGCCAATCGACCTAAGAACACTCGCAATGAGCTGCCAAGACTTGAACAGCCGGTGTACCCAGTAAAAAGCGGTGATGGATGATTAGCGTGTTTTCATGTTGCGAGCGTCGTTTCAAGAATGCCCCGTAAATACCGATTCGAAGGCCATGTAATTTAAGCGAAAGAGCAAGGGGTATTCGCAATCGAAAGCTTCAATGATCAGGAAGCGAAGGAGAAGAATGCAAAGCAAAGCAGGTGCTTTTGTTGCACAGTTAGCCATGACGCCCAATTCATAAAAGCCTGGTAGCGTACAGTAAAAAATATGAATAGAGACAAGAATAACGTTAGCCTTTAAGCTTAAGATTAGAGCGCGCGTGAAATTCATCACTGAAGGATGTGTAACAAGGGGTAACGCAAGCGAGCTGGGAACCTGGGATTCGCCAGGGTGGTGGACGAGGTGGCCCCTTGCCGATTTAAACGCCTTGTCGTTCGCTTGACGACTGAAATGGAGTAGAAAATATGCATCTCGACAAAAGTACAACGACACGGGGGACTGGTTGGAGGAAAATCGTCCACCACAGTTTGGCTGGTTTGTTGGATTCGAGATATAAAGGCGACTTGCCCATCACTCCCATCTCTAGAATTCAACCTCAAGCAACTCATCACTTTCACTTCTAAGAGCTAGCCTCTGCCATTCGTTCTGCATTCATATTCTAAGTATTCCAGTCAACTCGTTTCAATCGCTTCAATTCTCGCACTTACTTCAGCCGTCACCCGTCGCAAATAGCAATCATGAAGACCTCTCACGTCATCCCCGCCGTTTTCGGCCTCATCTCCTCTGTCCACGCCCACTACACGTTCGATCAGCTCGTCGTCAACGATGCCATGGAGGGCTCCGCCAACACCTACATCAGGAAGCATCAGAACAGCTACATGCCCACCAAGTTCATCAACCCTCCCGAGGGCTCCATCACCCCTCTCGATGCGGACTTCACCTGCAACAAGGGAGCTGTTGCTGCCTCCAGCGTCTACACTGTCAAGGCCGGTGACAAGATTGGCCTGAAGCAGGCCTACGGAGGTACTGGCATGCTTCACCCTGGCCCATCTCAAGTCTACATCAGCGCCGCTGATGATGCCACTACCTACGACGGCACTGGAGACTGGTACAAGATCCACCAGTCCCTCCTCTGCACCGCCGGAAATGCCGAGTCGCTTCGCTCTTCCGCCTGGTGCAGTTATGGCGAGGACCGAGTCTGGTTCACCGTGCCCTCCACCATCCCCAACGGACAGTACCTCGTCCGTGGTGAACACATCGGACTTCACGGTGCCCATGTTGGCGAGGCCGAGTTCTTCTACGCCTGCGCTCAGATTGAGGTTACCGGAAACAGCGCCACCAGCATCCCCGGTTCTGCTGTCGCGATTCCTGGTGTGTACCAGTCCACTGATGCGGCTGTCAACTTCAGTGTCTGGGGAACATCCACTTCCTACGACGTTATTCCCGGCCCCGATGTTATCCCTGGCGGCACCATTCGCGGCAGCGCGGATGGATCCTCTGGTGATGTCTCTGAGACTGTCTCGGGCGGCTCCAGCTCCAGCTCGGATGATTCATCCAGCGCCATCTCTAGTGCCATCTCAACTCCCACCGTGACCCCTGTTGCCAGCGCTGTCGAGACTCCGTACTCCGCAGTTACTGCTTCAGCTGCCCCTGCCTGTGGAAGCTTCCAGTCCCGACGGGCCAAGGCTCGCAAGGTTCGCAAGGCTTAAGGTCTTATAGATTGATGGCAAATGGCGGGTCATTCTATGAATCAAGGGAACCTTGATTTGCATGTCAAGTTGGCCTCGATTGAAAAGCATTTGTCTGTTTATATCGCGCTGATGGGACTTGTCCCATGCTGCGGTTGGGCTCGGTCCAATTTTGGACTTGGATACGGTTGTATCGCGAAATCTTTCTGTTCTATATTTTGCTACGGGTATAGCATTACATATTTATAAAATCAAGTTGCTTATGGAAACATCTGACCTAATCCAATTTTTCTGTGAAGTAAAATACTCTCTGCTGTCGGTTTTAGGATTCCGAGTACATCTCGTAGTAATCCTTGCAAACAATTATCTTAAACCAACCTAAGTAAACCAGTTGTGTGTATTTCTAAAACTCAAACATCTTCGATGCTGGTAGAACCATTACACATCAATCATATTAGTTGTAAATGCACATCTGTCAACAAAGGTCCTGGAGGTCCTGGCCCCATTTCAGAAAATTGAGCGTGCCAATCTGGAGTACCATTTTACAAGTGCTGCAATAGCGCAGCCTCACTCGGTCGCACTAACACTAATGACTCTACTCGGCCATTTAATACAACGCCCACCCGCCTACCAGGCACAAATAATCCAACACCCATATACCAAGGACAAACAGCACAACACCACCCACACTCATTAGCCACAACTCTGCACAAATTGCAATAGGATAAGCCCACGCCACAGTTGTGTGTGTGTACTGTAAGTCTAGTCCTATATTAGCAGTCTACCCCCATGACCCTCACGATAAAGTAAAGATAAACTAGCAGACTAATGGCTCGGCATGCAGGAAGCTTTTCAGCTGAACATGATTAACCACTAATACAAGATATTTGTTCGTATTGATTGGCTTTATTTTAAGCCACACCTGACTTTGCTCCACGTGCCTACCCCTAAGCAGACGTGGCTGGCACCACCTGGTCATCTCTATTTTCTAACCCTAAATTGCCGTCAAATTGCTTCGCCGATAATGGGGACATCCCATTGAATGCGCCTTATTAATTAGGCGCAAAAAACACATCTTGTCATATATAACGCAGCTGGTCAGCCCTATAGACACCCCGGCTTCTTTTCCCCTCCAGATTTTAGATGACGCGCGATACGAGATGCTCTTCGACGACAACATCGAGGTCTTCCAAGGCGTTTGGACAGACTGGGAAAATGGAGGTGCTAAGATTTTAACCGCGTCACCACGGAACTCACAGCTTCTCGCGTCTTTTCTTTCACTCTTCATTACATTTACTGGCACACGTCTGTGGCATCTCGTGGCTTTTTGCTTGCATCAGTTCAGAGATGATAACGGCTCAAAGGACGGGCTTCATCATCAGCGACAGGTCATCCTACGGAACAGCGCCAACGCGACCGGCACAGTATGGCCACTAATTCAACAGGCTTGGGCTTGGCGCGGCCTGGCGCGGAAGAATTTGCAGCGTTCTTTGGCGTGGATATTTCTGGTATTGGGATACGCTATCAGCTCAGGCGTCATTGCAGTCTTCACCGCATCCGAGATTGCCTTGAACGGCGAGACGAGGCGACTTATCCGACCGCCCTCTGATCATGGAGCCTTCGATAGCAGTAACTGCGGTTTTCTCACCACGAGAGACGGCTACACCAACGATGAAGATGCACTGATTGTAAAACTCTACGATATCAACCAGGCTGCCACGTATGCCCGCGAGTGTTATAATGGCACCAGTCGTGGAATTGAGGTCAATTGCAAGCTCTTTACGCAACCATCGATTCCTTGGAAGAGCAGGACAAATGCGCCCTGCCCCTTCGATGCCGAGGTTTGTAGGCCAAATGTCTCTGCCTTCGAAGCGGATACGGGCTTGATCAATGCGAGGTCATATTTCGGAATCAATGGTCCCGATTCGGATATTCTTCAATATCGCAAGCTGGTCACTTGCACTCCCTTGGCCGTCGACGATCGCTATGTCACCACCATTCGTGGTCCCTCACCAACCTGCGTTTTGGGCAAGCCTCTGTCAAGTTATAAGCACACTGACCTTAGAAGTTCGGACACTCTATTTTCGTATCACTACGGGCGGTACGGGCCGGAAATGGAAGCAGAAAACAATGTGACAGCTCAGCAAATCAGGAGAGATTTTAACTTGGGTTTCAACAAAACAACTGTTCCAGCTGTTCGAATGATGGGAGATGGAGTACCCTATCACGTTGAGTAAGTGCTCACGCCTCTGCACGTGGCTCATCAGACAGCAAAACTCATATCTTCCAGGACGAGATACTCCATTGCAAGCCGGGGTTCGGATCGGGGTTGGAACCCAATCAAGGAGCTCAGCAGAACAGACGCAGACCTGTCTCTGATCCTCATCGCTCCAAATGACATGCACTCATTCGATGACATTGACGACCCAGTATTCGCAGCTCATGCCAGAGGGTCAATCTGGCCGGTAGGCTCCGGAAGGACGCGCTTTGATAACCCATTGAGCCCGATCGGCTGTACCACGCAGTTTCAAATGTGCAACCCTGTGAACACACGCTGCACCAACTTGTCCTCCATCATCGATCTATTTCCAATCCATCCTGAAAGTCCCATAGACTACGACCTCGATGTGCCGGCTGAGTGGGCCATCGCTCTTGACCTGAATAAACGCCAACGCAGTGTTGCCATGCGGCTATTCCGCGCCTCGTCCATCTTGGACGACGCGGTCCAAGGACGCGGTCAGATGGCTCTCCTGGCGAGCCAGTTTGCCTTTGGAACGTACCAGACTCCGCTTTCGAAGAATCACTGGCACAATGAAGTTTCGTCCTGGTTTAATGTGACCCTGGCGTTGGAACAGCTCCGCATGCAAGAGTTTGCAATCCCGCGTCGAGAGCGTTACATGACGGCGGCGCATAAGCAAATGCGAGAGCTACCGCCTGGAACCGCGTGGATGTGTAAGACGCAGATGACGTCTATATCTAACGGGACTGTCAATTTTCGTCACCGTGGGCTGCTGGCGGTGCTGGTTGTTGGTTCAGTTATTATTCTAGTGAGCTTTGTTCATGAGGATACAGTCTGGTGGGTACGACGACGTCTCCAGCTCGGTACGAACCACCTTCATTCGCGCCATCTATGGATTCACGATGGATTACTTCAGCTTCAGCGGATGGCTTTACAGAGGTCTTTAAATGGCAGCTGGTCGTCTAAGGAGGAGTATGTGCCTGTAACTGCGAAGGGCGAGCTTTTCCATCGGTATGGCGATAGCGACTTGGAGACACCTCTTATTACGACACAGGCAGATAATGCATAAAGGAATGTTAAGTAATTAAAGAAAGGCCCTCCTTTGAGATACACGAAGTCCCATTTCACCGTTGTCTCCTGCGATCACCGCGGATACTCCAAGAGTCTCCTCGTTAGCAGCCACCACTTTACCAATCGTCTGTACCAATCGTCCTCAGACTGACACCGATGATGCGGAGCGACTGATTCTACAGCTGTCTTCAGATGCAAAGGGCGTGGTTTTAGGTAGTTCTTCAGGAAACGTCGCCGGGCAACAGTTGTTGGCCCTACATCCAGAGTCCGTGAGCAAGATGAGTTGATACAGCTACGAATGTGACCCTGATGCAGGCTGTCACGAGCCACCTTTCCCGCTGTGTTAGGGTAATAGAAATGCAAAAGGAAAAGGCGGAAGATAATACGATGGGATAGAAGCAAGCATCTTGGAATTGAAATTAGTCCACGACTTGCAGCACACTCTTTGTGTGGTGAAACCAAAACTGGAGATTTCCCTTCACCTGACAGCATTCCCATTCACGAGCTGCCTCTTCATTATGTCCATGTTTCAGGTCTGTGGTGAATTCTGCGATAAACCCTTCTTCCGGAAACCTCTCGCCTGGTCGCTGGTGGGTGATCGGATAGTGGCATAGGTGCGTAGGTGCAGTGCAGTATTGCGTGGGATCTACTCCCAGTCTGCATTGTCCTAGGGCCCGCCGCGTCCCGTCGTTGTACTTGATTAATATCCCCATGCAGAAGCCAGTTTCCTCATCATAGAACACCGTCGTGGAAAATACGGCTTCCAGCGATCCGGAAGAGAAGAAGGTAAACCTGGATGGAGGATTACCCATCGGGGTGAAGAGTGTTATCTGCACATTCCCCCCCACTCTAGGGCAAACGCCATAATCAGAGATTCCGAAACTAGGAACGCTATAAATGAGTGTGCAGTCTGGGCTCGTAGCAGATACAAAGTCCGTTGTCTGTGCGTGATGATGCCTACCAATAGCAAGATCTCCCGAACGGGCAAAACGAAACTTATTTGTCAGTTTACTTCTATCAATTCCGACACCGTTGGAACTTACCAGGAAGGTAGCTGTTGCTCGCGAATATAGATCATCCATTTTCGTTTTCATTCGGACACCAAACGCAGTGATCCCATCGTCAGAGGAGAGAGGCACATACAGCCAAAGAGCAGACCCCTGAGCTCGATATGAAAGGCGCTCAAATGTCTTAGAGGCGCATGGCGCTTTTGAAGTATGCGTATGAATTGCTACAGTGACAATACCGCAGACGAATAATGTGATACCTGTGCTGTAGCGCATCTCTATGGTTTTGATGATCCCGGGAGGTCGACTGCTAGGTGGAGAGACGAGACATTCTTCCCAATTCGGCGGCGCTGGAGTATCCCACATTTTCAAATCGGTCGAACTGACGTTTTTCAAATGAGCCAAGCCGTACTAAACAACATCAGTTGGATGACCTTGAAGCCTTAAAACGGATACAAACCTTGAAACTGGCTACGACTCTGGCGAAGCACTCTGCCTTCTCAACCACGAATGCCTCAGTCTCAGCTTGTACCCCCCGCCTTTCTGGTAGTGCTTCAAGGCGTTCGATAATCTTAAGCCCCTGATAATCGATCGTGAGGCGGATGAACGGCTCGGTCACGGCCTCTCGGATCGTCGGAGATGTCCCCCGATCCCACGCATAGATCATACAAAGCGGGAGAGAAACCATCCCATCATCGTTGGCCGCTGACAATCGGCGAGCGAGACTGAGAACCGACGTATACCGCAATATCATGGCATTACTCACTGACTCCCATATGATTCGAGCTGGTATGTTTGGCAGTGCCAACAGCTGAGGAAGATGGCCGACAGCAGCCACACAATCAATGCCGGTATCGATATCAAGATCAGGTGGCAATAGTAGAGGTTTCGCCTCAGACCACGGATATCTCCATGTTGATGCAACCCATAGCCGGTCCATTATGTCCTCTGCTCGACATTCCTTCGCAAACAAGTTGTAGCAATCCGGGTGGACGGTGGTGGTTTCACCAACCCTGGCGCACCTGTAACATTCATTCGGCTTGCCAAATAACTGGCCCATCGGCTACTCGATTACATGACCAATATCCTCGGGCGGAAATGTCAGTGAATCCTGCGTTCCGTAGATAACGGTAGCGGGGCGGGAAAGAACTGTGTATTAGTTCTCAAGTCAGCTTGGGTTTCCGGTCGTGTTGGGAGACATGACCATACACGAGACAAATCGGTCACCGATTTTAAACGCGAAGCCACACGCTCCACAGTGAGGGTGGACGCGGAAGTGTTCTGGTCCATTCGTTGGCATCATGTTTGACTGTCATCAGGATCAGGATTGCCACACCCGGGTCTTGACAGCGAAGTGATAGGATATACACATTGGCGGTGACAATCGGCAGAAAGAATATCATGTGACTATCCTCTAACATCTCAATGTGGCTGGCAACTTGCCTCTCAGCGCAAATCAACGTTGCAGTAGATAAGTCGCTCCATGTGTCCGAATCCTGGATTTAATCCCTTCTACCAGCTTGCTTCGGACCATAAAATATCTCAAGATTTAGCGAGAGAACGTGACTTTGCAAGCTCCATAATTTAAACCTTACTAAATGTTCGGCTAGATGCCTTAGATCGTAGCTTAATACCTCATTTGACCTACAACAGACTACTTAATGGTCGTTATTAGACTCCCTAGATTAGAAGAAGTAGCCAGTATATGGCAATCTCTACAGATTTTCTTTCTCAAGGAAGCTCGAGAGGAAATTCAGCTTCTGTCTTTCTGATTCATCCTCTAGATTCCAAGAGAATCCAAGATCATATCGGAGTCCGGATCTATAATACGAATATAACAGGTTACCGTTGACAAGAGCTTTTCGAATGAAATTTGCCATATTGAAAATTGGTTGTGATGGGATGAGTATCAGAAGGGAAGTTGGTCCCTTGACGATAGGAGATATCAGTCTCCCTTATATCCTATTACTCGGAATAAGATTACTATCTTAAGGTTATTAACTGCAGATAGCAAGATTGTTAACTGCAGATAGTAAGGTTATTAACTGCAAATAATAGGATTAAAGTTAGAGGGGTTAAATAGAAGCTTCAGGCAGAGACTGGTGGGTAATAACCTTATTATTTAGCTACTATTTTTTCTGGTGCTAGATATAGTACTTATTGTTTATTCCTACTGTTTGAGATTACTGTATAGCTTTGATCTATCTGATAATATTAAGTAAAGCTAAAAAAAAAAAAAAAAAAAACCAAATATGGCAATCTCTTGATTCCTGAATTTGAATAACCTCACTTTCAGATCTACCTAGACAATTTCCATATTCATGGCATGCTTCCTTGTCCACTCACGGGCTGTTTGGTAATATTCATGCCGGTCGTTTTTCCAAAGTTCTGAAGCTCGCAGATTGAAAGGATCCCCCTCAGGTTGCCGCTCTAGAATTGCGTAAATTTCATCCATACCTTTTTCCTTATTTGTTAATGCAGTACTATTTGTGCATTAGTTCCTTCGAAGCACTTACACTTCAAAATGCTCAAAGTAGACCTCCAGTACACAGTCTTCGCAGAGCCCCCATCTTCCAAGCCAGTCCTTTTGTAGCGTTGATCTGAAACCCACACTCCAGTAGACATATCTCCCGTACTTTCCACAAGAGGATGGAATCTTGGCGTGATGAAATAGATATTTGGCGGGCCGTTTGGGTAGTCCGGCGGGATGATGATTTCGAGGTAGAAAGCTCCTCCTCTGTAGCCTGAGCTTTCCTGAACGACTCTACGTTAGATCGGTCCTTGCGCGCTTGAACAATAATAGAGTGAAAGGGGATCTCGAGGGCTCTCACTGGACCTGCAATCACAGCACGGAACTTTCCAACCTGGTTTCAAAGTCAGCCACCTTGAATACATAATTGTACAGAATTACGGTTGGAAATTCTTACATCTTTTGTTGGGATCATTCGCACATGCGTAGGGCTGTCTCGTTCCCAGACTTCGATCTCTTTGGAAATTCTCTTGACTGCCCGGTAGGGGAGGATTATATCAAGTTCAGGTCGAACAACGGGCGGAAGTACACGTGGACTTGGTGTCTGAAGCATCAAAGAATTTCCATTGTCATCGTGTGAATCTGAAGATTGGACGGCGCCATGGGCAAGCATAAATTCAACAACCCGTTGATCTCCGTAATATTGAGCACCATCCAAAGCTGTTCTTCCCCAGACGTCGGTTCTGCTCAGACCTACGCCGGTATCCGTGAAGACGGAAACTATTTTCAGATGCCCATGGCGGGCCGCATGGTGGAGTGGGTAGGCGCCGTCAAGGTTTGCGCTATCCAGATCTGCCTCTCGATTTAGGAGCAGGCTCACAGTTGCGGTATGGCCCAGAGCGCAAGCCTTGAGGATAGGGGTCTCGCCGAAGAAGTTTTGAGCGTTTAGGGGACACCCCAGATCTAGCAGCACTTTGCAGCAATCCTGAAATCCTCTTGCGGCTGCGATGTGGAGCGGCCCGTTTCCGTCATTATCGCGGGATTCCAGTGCTGATCCAAGCTTAAACAGCTCTTTGATGATACCGGGAAAATTTCGATCCGCAGCGATGTGCATAGCGGTTTCCCCGTGAGACGTCTTTGCATGAACAAGGTTAGAATCCTGAGAGACAAGCAGTCGTATGACGTTGATGTTTCCTTGAGCCACGGCGCTGTGCATCGGGGTCCAGTTGAGATCTGTGCCGTGACTTGGGTTTGTCCCTGAAGTGAGGAGAAACCTTACAATGTTCTCCCTACCATTGCTAATGGCCTCAAACAGGGCCGTTCGTCCGCCATGAGAAGCGCTGTCCAGTTTCGCATGGTATTTGAGAAGCAATTGAACGGCCTCCAATAGTCCGCGACGACTAGCTTCATGTAGAGGAATGTCATCTTTAGAATAGCCAGTAGCTCCATCCGGGAGAGCTCCGTGGGATAGAAGAATTCACATAATGTCAAGTGAACCAGCTTCGACAGCGGCGGTAAGGGCTGTTGCGCCATGTGAGTTTGTTTCATTCACAGTCGATTCATCAAGGAATAATGTACACTCTGGCTGGAGGTCAAGCCGGGAAGCAAACCAGAGCGCAGGAGCTTGAGCTGGTGCAGTAAAACTGTACTTGTCATGTCTGCTCTCTGGTAGCAGATATGCTTGTATACAGCTCTCCCTGTATGCCTTTTCCGTAAAGACCCTGACGTGAAGATCCCCATGCTTCACTTCATTGCGAGTTGACTTTCTAGTGTGCGTTGCCCATGACTTAGCAGCATAAGTCGGACCACCCATTAGCTGACCGACCCCTTACCTGACCGCCCCACTTACATAACAACTAAAATCGCAATTCAACTTCACTTATAGATAAAATAACAACTAAAAGACCTAATTGGTCTATTTCAACTGATTTTTAATAAACTAACTAATAAAATTTCTAAATATTAAAAAATCAACTAATTAGAATAAAGAAAAAATAAGCTATTTTGAATCTTTAACCTTAGGCGTTTTTATTTGCCTTCTTGCCCTCTTAACATTTCGGATATCTTGAAATAGCCTATTTGGGTCTTTATAAACCCGTTCTCTTTTTCTAGTCTTTAATTAGCTTGAATTTTAATCTTGGGCTTTAATTTTTTCTTCTAATTAGGTAATTTAAAACTGGAGCCTATTAAATCCCTTACTAATAGTCTGTAATAGCTATCTTATAGTTAGGCTAGCTAGTATTTCCTTCTTATAAGAATGGACTAATAAAGTAATATCTTTTAAATTGCTAGAAGTTATAAAAGAAATAATTTTAGACTTTTAATTTATTTTTTAGAGAAATAGGAGTTTTTAATTAGACTGTAATTATATTATTAGGGTTATAAATAATAAATTTACTATTTATTAGCTTTAATATATTAATTAGCTATAATCTAGCTTCTTTTTAATTTAATAAGATATTTTTAGTAGTAAGAATCTTCTTTTTTATCTTAAAATAGTAAGTAAGAAAGTCTTTCTTTTTAGTTAGGCTAATATTAGTAAGGGAATTGGCTAGTATTAAGGTAGCTTAATATATAGCTTTAAGTAGCTTAAAGACTAATATATTAAAAGGCTAAAGAATATAGCTTATATAAGATAGTAAATAAAGTAAATAGACTCTATTAGTTATATAAATATATATAAAATCAGGTATTATATATAATTTATATTTATTTAAAATAAGAAGCCTTTTTTTATTAATTTAGGCTAGCTTAAAGCCTAGAAGGAAGACTTTCTATAATTAAGTAAGGCTAATTTTATTATTAATTTAGCTCTTTTTAAATAATATAAATTTCTAATTAATTAGAAAGTTTAATTTCTCTAGAAACTATTAGTATTAAATATATTTACCTTTAAAAATAATTAATAAATTAAGATACCTTTCTATTATAAAAATAGCCTTAAGAATAATTATCTAATTAAGATTATATAGCTATTTCTTAATTATTAATTAAAGCTTTAATTAGTTAACTATAAATCTATTAATTTTAAGTTCTTAAAAGACTTTAATTTTATTAAAATTCTAATAGTTATATAGAGGAATTAATTTAACTTCTAGTTAATCTAATAAATTATAGAACCTACAAATAGCAGCTAGATTAACTCTATTTATTCTTTTCTAATTAATTTTCTTTTCTTTAAGTATTTTTATTTACTAGTTATAATATAAAAAGCTAGTTATCTAGTACTTTCTAAGTTATTAATTAATATTACTTTTACCTAATAAGAAAGTTACTAACTTCTAAATCTAGCTATAAGTTAATACCATTCCGAGCTTATCTTATAAGATAAGCCAATTACAGAGCTGGTCTTTCTGGTTTTTAGAAAGTATCTGACGCTATTCGTAGGCTTCGTTGCGGCTTGGGACGCTATTGAGCTTAGTCCGTAGGGTTAAATAAGGAATAACATACTTATTGGCTGCTTTTCGTATTGATAGACTATTTTTTACATCCTGAATAGCTAGTTGGAGGTCTTCTTCGGTGTATTTAGGTATGAAAATAATAAAAATAAGGTTAAATTGACTAATTGAGTGTTATTGAAGGAAGAAATGCGTGTGGCTAGAGGCGCGTTGTGGTTGACGCGTTGTAAGTGGGGCGGTCAGGTAAGGGGTCGGTCAGCTAATGGGTGGTCCGACTTAGAGCAAGAATGGGTGAGAATCGAGGCGCAGGCTCATCTCGTCATCGTCAAGGCATCGCCCCGTAGGAAACTCATCAAATAGAAGGTATGTCTGACATGCCTGTGCTAGATCCCCGTGAATCTGTCCCAAAGGGCGGAGAGGCTGCGACGCGAGGTGCTCTTGGAAGGTGTGGTGAACAAATCTCACCACACTACTACCCTCATCAACAGTGATGATGCCATCGCAAGCCAAAATAATGGCGTCGATATTTACCAAGTACTTCTCCTCTTGGCAAGAATCGCCAGGCTCAAGCGAAAGTGCGCATTGGAGCTCATTAATGTGCAGAGGACGAGTAGCACAAAGCACCCAGTCCACGAGGCCTTTTGCGTAAGTTGCCATCTTGGACGAACTAATGCGGTCAAGGAATTCAGAATATATCGCATCAATATCTTTGGGAAGCGATTCGAGTGCTCGAACAATATTGCGACCTTGACGGGTACCGAGAGTATCCATCAGAAGACGAGCCATCAAGAACCTATTATTGTTAATAAACTGCTGCAAATGGCAGACTTAAAACTCACATCTCCTTCGAGCGTTCCTGTATGGCAGAAATGATCTTGCCGCGAAGAGTCTCGTCCCTGGAGACGTGCCACAACAGATTACTGTCTGAGTCAATTCGAGATGACGTATACTTTCGAACATCTTCAGGATCTGGTTTTATTTCACCCTTCTGGAAGCCGGTGAAATATTTTGCCTCGGGTGCCTGTCTTGATGTGACAATGAGATTCGCATTTTGACATCTGGTGAGATGTTCTAGAAGGTCATTCCCAGAGTAGCTGAGTTCGTTTATAGCATCCACTATCACGTATATCGTGGTATAGCTGGATGCTACCTCTTCGAAGACCCGAATTGCGTCTTTAAGAGTGGGCCGTCCTCCGTTGGAGGATTTCTCATCGTATATACCCCGGACGATATCAGTCAACGCTGGTTCAGAAGCCAGCTGCCTCCATACAGCACCAATAAAATTGGGCGTGGTCTGGTTTTCTCGGTCTTGGTAGCTGCAGAATATGGCGGCAACACCAATGTCTGGTGTTTCAGCGAACTCCGCTCGTAGCTTGCGAAACAAAACTGCTCTGGAAGGGTCAACATCAATACCATAGCTCTTACAAACAATAACATACGATTGCATGGTTTTTCCAGAACCCGCTTCAACATGTTAATAACTTTGCGCCATGGAAAAAGGAGGAAAAGCTCACGTATGCCGGTGCACCAGAGCCTCGGAGTTGTCCCGTCAATCCATGAGCGCACAGGTGTCGACTCTATGAATGATGTGCACGTGTCTTCTTCGTGGGTAACCAAGATGTCGCCCATGGCAATGAAGAAGTTTAGTGGCGAGAAGAACAAATGCACTTTCTCCAAAAGGACAGCTCGCACCCAGTCAGCAGGTATCAGGCAGAGGCTTTTAGCCAGGGCTCACCATCCGAACGTGACACCAACTCTTTTGTGTCTTGCTCCAAGTTTCTCGTCCTCTTGGGAAGTGATTGAAGGGCTTCTGTATCCTTCTTGATTTCGAGAGTAATTGTCCTAGACACATAGTCAGTCTGTGGATTTTGAGACCGAAAGACAGACTCGAAGCTTACTGCAAGTCCGTCAATAGAAGGAATTGGACCTATGAAAAAAGCCGATGGATGCTGAGCATCATATCGGCACAATCCTTCTTGTCAAATGGCCATTTCAAAGCTTTTAGAATTTTGTGCCTTTTCGACTGTCAAGCAGGAACGGCTCTTTTAAGTCATCGAGCACGTTGTTGACTTGCTCCAGAAGGCCACCGGAGTCACCCAAAGACTTCGTGCCAGGAGATTTTCCGTCATTTCGCTGTTTTGCGGCATCGACTAGTGGCTGTAGCATTTGCATGAGGATTGCAAGGCTTTTGACTTCAGACTCTAGTCGCCTTCGCTCCTTGTCACTGTCAGCAACACCTTTGGCGTATTTGAGCACAACGATGCCAGCCTCAACAGCGGCAATGACGGTTGTTGCCGCCGAGATGCCGTCCATATTGACAGACCGGTCTTCCGGGTGAGACTAATGCCGATTTCGTGTAGTCGTTGACAACTGGATATACACTCTTTGGAGCTTAGGTTGATGTTATGGAAATGCCTCATGCCACCCCAAGGCGCGGGGTTTCTCGACACATATGCATGTCAGATATGAGGCTGTGTCCCGATTCACTTCATTCGCCGCCTGAGTGCGCCCACTGACTAAGCACCTCTCAAGAGAGAGAAACTGGGTTGTATTCTGTGACACCCTGCTTGTATTTTCACAATTTTACAGTGTTCTACTGTGTCAGCGTTTCATTTCAAGGTTCGCCGCTTCTTGCTGTCTCGTTCCACGATTTTACACATGTCTTTCATGCCACTCCTCTTGTTTGCCAGGGGTTATCACTCATCTCTTTGGCAACCTGAGCTTCGGCGTGTTCATCCTCTGCCTTGCTCCAGTCCAAATATGTCATCATCTGCTCCTCCGTCGATTCTCTGGATCCTGTCGAAGTGACACTTCGCTTGGACATCTGCTTCAAGTACCGGTTGAATGTATCACATGCGTCCGGTGTAAGATAGGATGATGGTTTTACCTCGCAACTAATGGATGCACTGCAACATCGTATAAGCTTAATTCTCACGCCTTAGCCCGTCCCCGCCGTTAGTGCTTCAGTAATCTGAGTTTCTCTGCATTAGAATGGAGCCTGAAGAGTTTGTTGGGTGCTACATTATAAGCTTAGACACATAATCCTAACTCTAAACCGAGGCTATCTGCCATAGTAGCGCTCGAAAATGCATCCCTACAGCCCGTATTCCAGAATGAGCGTAGCAATGCATATTTCCCCAACCGTCAAAAGAGGATCCTGAGCAAAGGCCTTCCGTCACTATTGCGTCATCCTTCAGGCTCGTGCAGGAGCAGCAGCATTCCCTCCTTCATGCGAACCAGGACATCCTATTGCTGGAGGTGACTGAAAGCTGTTGGGGAAGTTTATGGATGGGATGTGAATATACCGTCTGTGGGCGCATATAAGGATACTGTTGTTCCTCCTATAGAGCAGACTTCTGAAGTTCTGATACCGTCTTAGCTCTATTAGGAGTGCCCCAAGCGCGTCCGTTCCATCAGCAAAAGCTCCAAGAAAGCCTTGATTGACCGCAACAGCAGCCTCCACCATATACCGCAGATCACGATGAAGAAGACTGATAGAGACGCTGTGATTGAGCATGCAACACAGATGAAGCGTCTTGTTCATGACCCAAACAGCTTCGTCACCGAGCTCTTGGTCCAGCAGCAGCAATATTACTGCATTGAATGGCTTTGCCACTTTGATGTCCTCTCGCGCATCCCGCTACCTCCAGATGCATTGCCCTACGCTGAGGTTGCGGCAAGGGCCAATGTGCCCGTGTCGACTCTGCGATCTGTGGCCCGCATGGCTATGACTGTGGGCTTCCTCTGCGAGACGAAGGATGGCCATCTTTCCCACAGCCCGCTCTCGGCTTCGTTCGTCGAGAATGTCCACCTGCGAACGGAACTGTTGCAAATGTTCAGCAAGACGGTCCCACTCATGGCCGGACTGACACCGGCAACGGAGAAATGGGGAGATACCACGGCGCCAAACGAGACGGCGTACAACCTCGTCCACAAGACTGATCTGCCATTCTTCCAGCACCTCGAGTCTCGGCCCGACCTCAGCGACGGCTTCAGCGCCTACATGAAGAGCCGCGCCGTGTCGCATACCGGATTAAGTGCCGAGCATTTGCTGGATGCCTTCGACTGGAAGTCTCTGGGAGAGGCGACTGTCGTCGACGTAAGTCTCGATATGGTTGACAAGAGTTGATCTCCGAGAACGTACTAACAGTGACCAGGTTGGCGGGAGCAGTGGTTCCACTGCAACCATGCTTGCCACAACGCATCCGAAGCTCAAACTAGTCGTCCAAGATCTTCCCGGCCCCATCAGCAATGCCAGGTCTCAGGTCCTAAAGCTCTCAGAGGACGTCAAGAGTCGGATCAGCATCATGGAGTACGACTTTTTCACTCCGCAGCCAGTCAGGGGGGCCGATATCTACCTTCTGCGGACCATCCTCCACGACTGGCCGGATACCGACGCCGTCAAGATCCTGCGACGCATTGTGGAGGCCATGGGACCGTCTAGCAGGCTTCTCATCATGGACGTGGTCCTGCCGAAGCCGGGCTCGGGGCCGACAACCTTCGAGGCGACTTTGCGGCAGAGAGACCTCACCATGATCCAGGCGTTTAATGCAAAGGAGCGCGAGGCCGACGAATGGAGCGCGCTCCTGACCCAAGTTGAGTCCCGCCTGATCATCCACGCGATTGAGCGACCGGAAGGAAGTGAGCTTTCTGTCATTGAGGCGAGGCTAGGTAGCAGCAACGGAGTAGAATCGGCGACTGGTGCAAACGAGCACACCTAGGTAATTAGGGTCACGACGTAAAACGTTGATCATGATTGTGCACGTTTTTGGGACAAGAGATTAGCATTACGAAACACGGCCCCTGTATGCCTGCGTGTCTGTGTGCTGCCAGTAGCTGTGAGCTACTGTATCGCAAACTTGACTGTCACGAACCTCACTTGTACGGTTGCACATTAGATGAGGTCTAGATGAGGTCCACGTAAAATGCAAACGGCCAATCTCAAATCCTTAAACCACGCATCATACAAATCACTTGCGATTAAGCTTGACCTTCCGTACGCAAAAAGGCCGCCATCAAGAGACCTTGAAATCGTACAAGAGGATATCACTGCTTTCTTTTGTCGTGGAGATCCTTATCAAAAGATCGTAGACCAAATTAGCGAGCCTCTCGACGACGAGGTCACCGACAGATCAGCCTTCGAACCCAAACTACCTACCCTACACCATCATCCTTTTTCTCCGCCGCTGAACAATGTTGTGACATCGTTATATCTTATCTCTCTCGCATTACATATAAATGAATATTTCGTTCATAGGCAACGTCAAATCATATCTCAACTCAATCGTGTATCCCATGCTCAACACTCGTCTGGATAGTTTGATAAAACCAGTTAGATCCCACTCGTTTCCTTTATCCGTTTATTCATCAAGGTTTATCTTGTCTTTAATTACTAGGCATGTCACTATCTACCTAGTCACTTCTACCAGGGCCCGGTGACGGCTTACTAGTCTAACAAGAACAAAGCATGATAATTATTTAACTGCTAGGACTGAGGCAGGAATCCACTGGCAACCTGAGCTGCACCAAGGATGACTTGAACCACGGTCAAAAATAAAATGATTGACCCAAAGCTAACTCTGCGTTAGCCAACTGAGAAATTATGAAATTTCGGGCAGAACTTACAGGAACGTCCAGTACTGGACTGTATCGCGACTATCCCGGAAAAGAACCCAAAAGTTCCATGGTCTGGTTTGCTGCAAATGGGCATCAAGTACTGAAATGCGTGGCCATAATTGCTTGAACTCCGTCTGGTCCCACTGTGTGGCATTTCTCTTCATGAGAGTCTCAAGAGTTGGGTCGTACTTGAACTGATAGCGCGCTGGATCCTTGCCTCTTGGAGGGTTCAGGGCCCGGAGCACTCGCTTCCGGAGTCGATATGAACCACAATGTAAACACCAACACAAATAGCAAAATCCCCTGATTTTTGCGAGTTTAGTATGTAAATATGAGGGTGTAATGGGATTAAATAGGGTGGCGTAAGAGGATTCGATTTCGTCAATCAGTTCCGTAGAAATGCCCATGTCTGCAAGGATACTCGCTGCATCTCCTTGGAGCGCACATGGGAGGGCAAAAAGGTCCAAGTAATTAGTCTCCCCGTGCTTGGATAAAAGTAGGTGTCGCGAGATGTTGGTCGTCCATGTGAATTTGATGCCCCCGAGTCTCGAGAGCCTGACAGCATTGAGTTTCTTTGGATTGACTGAGAGAGATTCAAGCAAGCCAACTGAATCATGCAGGCCGAATGGTTCCATTATTCTATCGGTTGAAGAATCTGGGAGGGAATTTAGTTCAGATCCGTTGATCTCGTATGCGTTTGGTAGCAAGCCACTTTGACTCAAAAGCCTAGGGACTGGTTCGTTGAGAGCCTTTTGTTCAGAATAGCCATGCTTCTGTCTAACGCAATATGCAAAGACTACTCGCCGCTGGTCACGTCGCGTGGGGATGAAATACGAGTGCATTAGCAACCAAGCCCCAAGGATGCGAAGTACGGCTTCCGTCACGCCTGTGATCCGTGCTCCTGAGCCGGCAACGGTGTCTTTGAAGTAGGCGTGGGTTTGGCTGTTAACAAGACCGTCTATGTATGCTTGTATGCGAGGCTGGGCAGTTTGGGAAGTGGATGGAACTGGAACCGGATCAGAAAGTTGCTCTGGCCGTGTTGAACAACAATTCATATCAGCAACAGTAGGGATACCCATACTAATGCTCGTATTGGATTGTGATATGGATGGCTGGTCGCTTCGACCGGCCGCATGTCCGACTTTGACGTACCGTGGAAGTGGTGAACCACATCGATAAAAAGGTGCAGAAAGTCATTCCACTCTCCTTGATAGGTCCAAGCCGACTCAATATAGTGCATATACGCCTCTGCGGACTCGCCCTCGGCAATTCCAAGCGCTGAAAGCAGCCCGGCTCGAGTCCCGTCTCTCTCCGGCGTCATGGGAAGCAGTTGTATTGGCTCGAGCGGAGGCATGTGTGATGCCGGCTGAATCTCAAAACGAGGCTCCGAGCCTCGTGAACAGAAACTGCTGACGTGCATCACGTGGTCGGTCTGCATGGGTTCGCTATTGGTCTGATGCATCATATGCGCCGTGAGCCTATGGCCGCACAGTGAATGAGTGATTTAATCATCACGAGTTCCCGGTCCTCGCAACATCCACCCCATATCAGAGGAAATAGGTGCTCGCAGCTTTAGTTGCGGCCGGTCTAATTCCGCCATGGCAAAGCGTCTATCAGATACGCCCGTCACTCTGCACAAGCCTTGGGGATATCTGAAGCAGTCCTCCCCAAGCTTTCCACACCTGACGCTTGGCGGTGTTCAATCAAGTGCCCATTCATCACGAAAAACGGGTCAGGCATACATTGAGCCGAAATCCTCGAGCCTCAGGTCTTGGCCGGACGATGTGGAAGACCTTGCGACTGTAGACGGGGACTACAGGGGGTGCCTTATAGTATCTGGTGGGTCTGGACACTCATCTTCAACAGACGGACACAAGACTAAATAACACTGGCAGACACTAATGTCGACGGACGAAGAGTCTCAAAGAGACACTGCCTTTTATTTCCCATTCGCAAGGACGGTCATATCGTCGTCATCCTGCAGAACGTGTCCACCAACGGCTTCCTTATCAAACTCAATGGCGAATGGCTCGGGTTCCCTACAATGCGACAGCTCGATGATGGAGACGTCATTACTGTATCTTCTGACATTCGGCTCCGGTTCTCAGCAGGACAAAATCCCCCTTACACTTTTAGGAAAAGATATTCTCGCCTCGATCTGTTAGGAAAAGGCCATTTCGCAAGAGTTCGCCGGTGCCGCTCAGGTGGGCGCGACTTTGCAGCCAGATTTCTAAGGACCCGTCAAGATACGCCGCTGGACGAAAAGGCGAACCTAATACTCTTGGGAATCCAACATCCGAATATAGTGGCGATTCGAGAAGTATTTCACGAAGGTGACCGGATGATTTATGTCATGGAACTTATGGGAGGGAACTCGCTGTTCAACCTCCTCACGTCAAAGCAGATGTTAGCGGAGACGGAAGGTCGCACGATATTTCGACAAGTTTTCAGTGCTATCCAATTTCTTGTAGGATGGACAATGACCCCCTCTGCGTATCCTATTGCTAAAGATCGCAGCATTCACGCAATATCGTGCATCGAGACATCAAACCCGAAAGTATCCTCATGGCTAGTACGACCGGTCTTCAGGCAAAACTTGGCTGCTTCAACTTTGCCACGTATATGTCTCCTGGCAGTAACCTCGAGACGTTATGCGGAGACCCGAGATTCCTAGCTCCCGAGATGCTTCGAGATTCGAAGCATCGGCGCTACGGCAACGCAGTGGACATATGGTCCATGGGAGTCACTATGTACATTTGCCTCTGTGGCTTCGCCCCGTTCTCTGACGAACTTTACTCAAAAGATTTTCCCTATACATTGGAACGGCAAATTGAGGAAAGCAAATTTTACTATCCGTCACCGTATTGGGACTCAGCCAGCGACCCAGTCCGTAGGTCATCTGAGCCTCCTTGTGTCAGATTACCTACTCACACTGACAGTTGATCTAATTGATTGTATGCTTTGCGTTGACGCGAAGAAAAGACTCACAATAGAACAATGCTTGGCGCATCCTTGGCTTGTGTCCGACGATGATTCCTTTGCTTTCGAGACACCCCTCGAACATTTCGCCGATTCCAAGCTTCGACCCCCTCCGGCGCCCCTGCTGAGAAACATCTCGATCCCCGACAGGTCACTGGAACCAAAATTTATGGAGATGGCAGCAGAGTTTAAGGAGATAGCAGCAGAGTTCCTGGAGAATCATCGCCCCAGAAAGGGGCTCTCTATTCGTGAGGCTTCGGACGCGTTCGCTGAGAACAACAGGATTTCGGGTATCAATACAGAATACGACGAGAACATTTACACAATCGCCATTGACAAGAACCACCCCCAGTACCGGAAGCGGTTGGCTACTGCGGAAAAGAAGGCCAGAGAAATTGAGCGCGCTGCGCATACCGCCGTCCAAGTTGCCGAAGAGACGCATGCTGAATCATCCGCAAAACTAGATGAGCTGCCCGAAGAGGTTCAGGATGACTTGATATTCAATGATATGGGTGTTCAGGGCTCCAGTTGGACTTTCACGGAAGGGGAAACAACCTCCGAGCACGAGATACCGTTGAAGATTGATGGGCACCCCGTTGTCATCCCAATTCGCTATTACTATCCCCTGATGGCCATCTCGTCGCCACCACCAGATCCACATCCCCGGATCATTTCACCTCTTGACCCGCTGCCAGACGACACGATTTCAGAGATATTCGTGACCTTCACAGAAGCTGTCGGATTCTATCTCCTGGTCAATGGTTATCTGCAAATCATTGTCCCCGAAGACTTTGACTACGAGAGCAGCATTTCAAGCCTGCCGGATGAGTTTGGTGGTCTGAAAGTTAGCTTCATTCCTCAATCTCTCTATCCAACTGCAGGTGAGCCGGTGGCAACGGCAACACCCTCTTCCACTACACAGTCTGGTTCCGGCATGACCGGTGGAAGTTCAACAACAGCGACAGAAGAACCGTCAAATCAACCTCCAGCAACGAGAAACCTGCCAATCAGAAGATCAACGTCAACGATCCCGGAAGATACCGCTAATCAGGGGATAACTGCCAATTTCAAGGGTTCCCTAGGCAGTACTATTCGAGCTGTGGTGAAGGGCGGCAAATCTAAGACTCTGTTCGAGGGAAAGATCGGTGTTTTGGTTACTCCAGTCGCAGGCGATAACAGGAAATTCGCGACCGTACCGACGCATGTCTTTACAAGTGCATGCAACGTCTCAAAGATGAGCTCGACGGAAATCGCAGACTGGATTGACATGGTGAGCGTTCAATCTACAAGTACCTCGACCGATGTAAGTATGATCAGGCTACACGATATTTTATCATATCCGTTGCGCTTAGTTAACTCGTCTTTACAGTTAGGAAATTTAGTGCAGGTTTTTGATCCTTGCCCTCAATCCTTTCCCATCGGATTTACCTCCGATGTTAGCCTTATCGATGTTAGCCAGATTCCAGCTACACGGGTTCGCTCCACCGCAAAGGGTGGACTTCCAATAATGCAGTGGTTGGATCAAGATAGCTGGAAGACGATCCAATACAACTCCAGCAACCTATTTCTCCTAGATGGCGAGCCTAGAGAGGCAAAAAGCATCGGTATTGTAGACAGTCGTTGCCAGGTAAGAAACTATTTGAGGCGGTTCTTCGCCTCCCCTTGGTTTTGTATAGGCATTCTTTTACAGCGTTCTTGCTAACTGAGCCGTTTGAGATCGTCGGCCAAGGCATATTCCTTAACCACCAAAATGCAAAACGTCGCTCGATTTTCAGTACTTGGTCCAGACCCTCAACAGATCCTAAGGATGATGTTAAGACCTGGGTAAGGTTGGTGGCCAAGTCAATATTGTACCGCGTACGCCAGAATTTGCATGTCAGAGGCGGTGAGAGTGGCACCCCAGTTTGTGTCCTAGACAGTGGTGAGGAGAATAATGTTGCACCAATTGCCAAGGTGGCTGGATTTGCATCGTTTGTGCAAAGGGTGTCGGATGTGCAGAGATATGACCTAGAAGGAGATAAACTGTACAAAAGGTTGGAGGAGGGAAGGGTGGCGTTTTATGGTGCTTTCCAGGTTCCAAAGGAGTTACAAGATGAGTATCGTATTATCTGAATATTGCCACTGGGGGTGGAATAATGTTCTTCACCATTATCACTAGAACTCATAAAAGAACTACACTGCATTTTTCTGAACAGTAAACTAGCGAGCTCAAATCGCAAGTATCCATTAGGGCTTCTTAGGCTATTCCGGTTTCAGGAAATACCCGAAATAAATCAGGATATCCTGAATCTCACTGGCTTTCGACTTCTTAACCACCAACGTCCAGTCATCACCTTTGAGTTCAAACTTCATCCCCGAGAGGTTAAACACCGTCTTGCCGCCAAGCGGCGTTCTTCCAAAGGAAGGAGTTTCACCCAACGCCTTGATGGTAACTTGGTCCTTCAGAGCCTTGTCCGCCTCCAAATTTCCACTGACAACAACTGACAGACTCTCGACCATGACAGTCTTTCCGCGGGCCCAGAGCGGCAGTCGGGAGATCAAAGCGTCCTTTAGTTCTATCGACCCCGTGGATTCGGTCCCAGGCTGATTGAGAGCTCCACGGAGCGGATACCATTCATTGGAGAGCTCATTCTTCACATCCAAAAGCCCCCACAGCCCCTCAGATGCACCGAGCTGCTCCGCCTGGGACCGTATGGAAGATGACGCGAGAGTTGCAGCACGCTTCAACATGGGGCCACCATCCACCGCTGTGTATCTGAGCTGTAGAACCACGTCCGAAATGGAGTTGTAGTCGAACTGGCGGACGGCGAGTGGCGGTAGCTCGAGCTTCCACGAGCTGATGGCACCGGCTCCCTCGAAAGGCTGGAACTTTTGCGAATCCTCGCGGAAACTGAGCTCGAACGTGCCGCTGTCTTGCATCCCTGAGCTGATGGCAATTTGGGAAATGGGCACTGAATCGTTGCGGAAGTCTCCATTGGACATGGAGCCCTGGAGGTATCTCTCTGCATCTGACGCGGCGGCGTTGACACGATAGCGATGCTCCGTGAGTGACAGTGTAGCCGCCAGGGTCGTATACGGACCGATGACGCATGGAATAGACACGCTGACAGACCGAAGTCGCCGCATGTAGTGGCCGGGGAAGTCAAAGTCAAAGAGCATCTCGGGAAGAGTAAAGGTGGTCGATCCCATCTCTCGTAGAGTGATGAGAGCCAACGGGTCCAGCTGGCGCAGCGACACAGTTTTGGTGAGCTCAAAGTCGTACGAGGGCTTCAGCAGGTAAGCAGACTCCAGCTGTCGCAAACTCATCTGTAGCTGCTGCGCGGCGAGCAATCCATCATGTCCGCTGTCCCAATATCCTCCGGGACGGAGACCGACAAGTGGCGAAGGCCCCTTTTCAAACCGGAAAGCCCTCTCTGCTCGGCGGCACAGATCCGCAGTCAAGTTGTACAAGTCGTAATGCATGGCGCGCAGTGAGTTTTCCATCCGTGTGTAGAGCTTCTCACTTGTGTACTTGGACCGGTACCAAAGTTCAGTCTCGACGGCGTTGCTGATGTCCATGGTTTGGATCTCCACCTCCTTTGCGTGAATGTCGAGTCGTTTCTTGTGAATCTCTATTTGCTTGTCGATCGCCTTGATTTCCTGACCCTTCAGATTGGCTTGCATTCGCCGCTCCTGAAGTTGCCGAGTCAAATTGCCGTAGCGAGCAGCCTGCGAGCCAACCTCGGATGCAATAATGGACAGAATCTTAATGGTCTTCATCGCTCCGGAGACAGCCTCAGCTACGTTGCCCGCGTCGGCTTTGACCGATACACCACAGCCCATGGTTTGCATATTGGCGGTGACGTTAGGAATCGCACGCAACTGATGCGCTTGGTAATGTTTCCCAGGCTGTCAACGACTATAGGCTTTCACAGCCCACTCTAGTCACAGACGCCAATGGAAACCGAACTGGGCTGGGCTTCAACGCAATCGGTGACAGGACGGCTATTTCGAGGATGGGGAAGGAGGGAGAGAATGTTGGAGACACGCTGGACTCAGACGTCCCCATGGTTGTTTCGTCTGAGACAATAATGGCCTTTATGAAACGTCCAAGCAAAGAATCTGCGGCCAGGCTTCTTGGAGGTTGGAGCACGCGTTCGATTTCGTGGCACCGAACTTTTGGCGATGGTGATCGTCAACTCCCACCGTTCCAAATCGAGCTGGTACGTGTTGAACATGTCCATCAAGATGTGGAAGAGTCTGTCCCGGCAGACATCGCTGTGAAATTCACCTACTTCGGAGTCAACGGGAACGTCATCCAGACATTTACAATCGACTCTTGGGATGGGGAACAGCCACAATGGTGCATTGGCGACTGCAGCGTCTACGACATGGACGGTAATGTTGTCAAGTCCTACCACCCGTTCTTCAGCTCGGATCATATCTACAAACCACATCTCGAGATTGAAGCTCCGGCCCTAATCAGCTTTGTTGATGCTCTGGGTCGCCAGGTTGGGATTCTCAACCCAGACCATACGTGGTCCAAGACGGCTTTCACAGCATGGTCCAAAGCAGAGTCGCATGCTGGGCACACTCTTTCCACTGTCGATCCAGCGACGGATTTGGATGTTGGAGTGTACTTTTGCTCCCTCAATACAGACACCTTTCTTCCGTCGTGGATGGAGATAAAGCGCCGCGGAGATCAACAAGACCAAGTGGCGGTGGCCAGGTCTGCCGATATCGCTGGTGGAGGTCCCATCGTATCTCACTTCGACTCTCAGCAAAGGGAGATTCTCCGCGTTGAGACTCTCAACGGTAAGACGAGGACACATAGATCTGTGTACAACTACAGCGGGCAAATAGTCCATGAAATTGATACCATGGGGCGCTTGGTACAGAAGAGCCAATACGATCGGCTGGGTCGCCTCATCGCTCTTGAGAACATGGACGCAGGAGGAGAGTTCAGCGTGTACGACTGTCTCGGTCAGCCAGTGCTTCTCTGTGACAGCCGCGGGGTGTCAAAACTCATGAAGTATGATGAATTACAGAGGCCGGTCCAAATACGTGTGCGGCCAGGAGCCGGCGAGAGCGAGTAATTGTGGTCCGAGACGAAGTATGGAGAGGGGGAAGCGGAAGCCGAGAGTGGTAATCTTCGTGGAAGGGCTATTCGTGTTCGTGATCAAGCTGGCTCTCGAGGGACTGGGCGTTATGACTTCAAGGGAAACCCTCTCTCGACGACAACACAGCTGGCCGCAGAGTACAAGACGACAATCGACTGGTCCAAAGATGTTGAGTTGGAGCCGACTGTTTACGCGTCAAGGGCTTCATATGATGCATGGATAGAGTCCGCCTATCTACAGACGCGTTAGGCAGACAAACCCACCGGACCTATGACACTTCCGGAGGGTTGGTTGGATTGAAATCAAGGATTTCGGAAGACAAAAGCTGGACAGCACACGTCATCGAAACTACCTACACCGCAGATGGACTCCCCAGCATGATCAAACATGGCAACAACTCCACCACAAGATATACGTACGACCTCAACACGCGCTGCATTCTTGAAAAGAAGACGCAACGTGGTGACGGGACTATACTGGAAGACCATTCGTATACTTATGACATCCTCAACCGTGTTGTAAGTACGACCGACAGCGCTCAACAGACAGTCTTCTTCAGAAACAATCGCATCACGCCCACCAAAGAGTCCTGGTACGATGGTTGGGGGCGACTGGTCAAAGCAGCGGGTAGGGAAATGCTCTCTGGAAACGGAATCAGTTCGAGCTTAAAGGCAAGCAAACCCGGAAACCCGCTCGCAAAGATGGGATTGTCTGCCGCCAATGGCCAACAGTTGGTTGCATACACCGAGACGTATGAGTACGATGACGCAGATAACATCCTGGCCATGCAACACCAAGTCTCGGATGAATCTACAGCTGGATGGCGTCGCACTTACACGTATGAGGAGCCGAGCTTGATTGACCCGAATACCACGGGGAACCGACTCAGCAGCACGAAAATGTCCGGCTGCGAGGAGAAGTACGGCTACGACGGACCGAAGCTTGAAGACGGCATGAATGGTGCCGGAGTTGTCGGTTGCATAACGTCAATGCCAGGCTTCAGTCGACTGGACTGGGACTGCAACAGGAAGCTCAGGTCAACTGCCCGCCAATCGGCCAAACACGGTGTTCCAGAAACAACTTGGTTCGTTTACGATAGTGATGGGAATCGGGTGCGCAAGGTTACAGAGCGAGCTACATTGACGACTGGTGGATCCAACACCAAGTTAAAACAGAAGCTCTTTCTGGACGGGGCGGAGATATTCCAGAGATATGGCGGAGACGGAATCAGTGTCCAGTCTACGACTATCACCTCTCGGATCAATGGTTCCGCCAGCGGAGACGCCCCTCTGGTTATGATTGAGACGGAAGCCAACAAGCAAGACGCGCCAGAGCTGATACGCTACAGCCTGAGCCTCAGCCTTGAGGTTGACGACCAGGCCCGTGTCGTCTCATACGAAGAGTACTCGCCCTTCGGGACGTCAACTCTCGCAGCATGTCGAAGTGGAATCGAAGCTCCGAGCAGCTATCGATTTGCTTCATACCGCCGCGATTCTGAGACGGGCTTCTACCACTGCGGCGCGCGCTACTCCCTGCCGCAACTGGGACGGTGGGCGTCTCCAGACCCTCTCAACACCGTCGACGGGCCTAATACGTACTGCTACTGCGCCAACGATCCAGTCAACTGGGTTGATCCTGAGGGCACGATGTATCACCTGAGTACCGGGATAAAAATGCGCCGAATGGAAGACAAGGCATTTTATAACCGAAGTGGTATAACAATGAACAGACTGCAAAGGAATACCAGAAATGCCGGCCCAGAGCTCCAGTATGTGTTGACGGTCCCTACTATTCACCCTCGATTCTATGCTGACTTCCCGTGTTAGGAATCCTCCAGTCGGCCAACGCGCACAGAATTTCATGAACGAGGCCGCTCAGCCTTCGAAAATTCTCCAACCTCCTCTTGAAAAGATACCAGATAAGACCGATGAGACAAAAGTGGACCAGCCGCTCGTGAGAGTCATCAGCAAGAAGCAATCCGAACTTGGCAAGTATTTTTTCAAGCAGATTAATGCAACCGAGATGCTCTTTTATCGCTACATGCCACTCGATGAAAATGGAAAGCCAACGGCACAGCCTTGGAGCGCGGATACATTCGGTCAATTTGATCAACTAGATGGATATTTCGATGTTAACACCAAATGGGACGACACTACTGAGATGTTCATCATCGCCGCCGAAAGTATCTACTCGAAGATGATTGAACTCGGAGGTCGAGATGCCGCTGCAGCCACAATCCTAGACTCGGGCAAGAGATTGGACGATGTGGGAGCAAGGACAACGAAGTCAAACTGGCTCATTCGTGTAAATGCCATCCTAGCCCTGGGCGATAAAGTCTTTGACGCCTTGGAGGGAGACAGGGGCAACCTGGTCCATCCTAAGGATGTTGCAGAACCCACCCAACCTGGAAAGAAAGTACCATTAGAGCCCGAGCATTTACTGTAACAGAATAATTCAGGCCCTTGAACAGCGCGTGGCAGCGGCATGATGATAAACAAATGTTCATTTTGCCGCACTTGAGTGTCAGCATTGATCAAGCCGTGAAGGCGAGTCGGCGGGTAAATATTGGTAGCGTTTCTCCGAGTTCCTGCAATACATCATCTACCGACGAATATGAATGGATTCCTAACCAGTTTCATTCAAAGGGAGAAGATTTTCGACCATCAATTCGTGTCAGTGTACGGATAAGCAGTGCCTAGGTTCATTGTCTGCCTGCCTTTACGTTGCTCTTGAATGAATTTTTGCTTGGCCATGTCATACGCGCACCACGATAATTTGGTCTGCCAATCCTGTTTTTAGGCTTTCAGCTCATGTGCAATTCCTTCTACATGCGAGGCGTGGCATGGGACTTACAAAGAACATTGTGAAGATTGCACTACATTGATGCATATTTAATTGAACAGGATCCTGTTCTTCGTCACGGTGCCATGGTGTCCGGTCAATGATCTGAGAACGAAGCCAAGTCTCATCGGGTAAATCGGAATAAAATCTTGCGTCCTTTCTATCAGCCGACTTTCGTCAACACCGGCGTGGCGGGATTGGGTAGATGACATTTCAGAGGTGATTACGAAGGTTACTCCCCGTCCGAAATCCATGACTTACTTGGGCGTTCGGGACCGAATTTGGAGAGTAAAAATATAGAAAGAAAGCTTGGTGGAGCTAGTTAAAGCCTCAATTTCTCAGTGCCAGATGCTCTCGGACAATGCATTCATTAATATTGGCGCAAAGTCTGCGGCAGTAATTCCTAGGGAAATGATGCCCGCCTACCGTAATGGATTGGGATTTTTAACAAGCGAGGGACACTTTCAGCACGTTCTATCCCACATAGATCGCGGCTACACATACACAGGATACAATCTGTAAAAATAGCAGAATTTGGAAGGTATTTCTATTAATTCGCTACTGCAGTACCACCGCGAGGTGACATCGATAAACAACAAAGAGCGGGGTCATACCAGGCAACGATATTCCACATCACACCACTATTCACAAGATCGCTTTCTTTCCAAATTCCACACCCAGCTCATATATCTTCTTGTACACAATCACTAGCTGCGAATTTTCTTTCGTTTGTGCAATCCGTTTCTGCCGCTGGATTCGAAGCAAACGCGTTCCGAACGACACCACGCCCACCCGCATTGAAGGCCCAAAATGTCAACCTCTGCTACTGCGGCGACCGTCTTCAGACTTGTCTTCAACGTCCCTGAGTCGCACGTTGCAGCCTGCAAGGCGGCTATCTTTGCGGCTGGTGCAGGTCGCTATCCTAAAGGAACCTATACTGAATGTTGCTGGACCACCCTGGGGACCGGCCAGTTCCGGCCAGGCGATGCAGCCAATCCAACTATTGGAGTAGTGGGCGAGTTGGAGTATGTTCCCGAGGTGCGGGTTGAAGCTCCATGTGTTGGGAGAGAGGTTGCCAAAAAGGCAGTTGAGGCACTGAAGAGGTAGGTTTGTGTTTTATTCACTTGTTATCAGAACGTCAGTTCACGGTATCATATGCATCGTGCGTCGGAAGACTCTCAGCTAATAGCTTTCAGTGCTCACCCCTACGAAGAGCCTTCATATCAGGTGTACAAGGTGGAAGACTTTTAAGCTGGCAAATAAGGTGGATTTTATGAGTTATAAATGTGGATCTGTTGTGGTAACTGCTGTATCTGTATCTAGACAACAGATTCTTCTCGTCCCCAGTCACCAAATCCTCAGTTGGTATTGAGTAAACCTAAGCAACTGCCACGTTCTCCTCTGATTTCTTTCCCTCGTAGTCAGGAAGCTTTTTGAAAGGAATCACCAAGGCTATAATGACAGTCAATACGGAGCCAGCCAGAGAAAATGCAAAGACGCTTTTAATGCCAACCATATAGGCATCGAGCACAGCAGCTAGATCTCCACCTTCGAAGACATGCTGAATTTCCGATGCACCAGTATTAATAACCTTGACAGTGTCGATGTTCGGCGCAGTTGTTGAGAGGGTTTGCAGCATGCGGTTGGCAAAGAGCGACTGCGCCACGGTAATGAAGTAGGCGCCACTGATGGATTGACACACTGGCCTTGAGTTAGGCATAGTCCACAGGTAGGGGTATATAAATTGTCATGAAACACTCACTCAGCATGATACCAGTGGAATTTGCCACATTTTCGGGCGTGGAAAAACCCTGCACTGCGGTCATCGGGATCTGATTCCCGAGACCCAGACCAAACCCAAAGAGAACCTGAGGACCGATGTACCGAGCTTGAGAGGAGTCTACATCCATGGTATAAAGCAGAGTCGCGCCGGCTGTCATCAGGTGTGCACTGAGCAGCTGGTAGGGCTGCAAGTGGCGTGTCTTCCCAATGGCCGCTCCACTAACTATAGCTCCCAAAGCGAAGAATGCCAGGAACGGAATGCTGTTGACACCGCTCATAATGGCGGACTGGCCGTGTATCGACTGAAAGTAGATTGGAAGGTAGAATATGACCTGGAAATCAGCGCCATTTGAGCTTGACGTGAAACCATTAGCCACACGGTAGGCAACATAAACAATGCATAGCTGGGAACTTACATGTAAGAGTACAAGGCATTGGCCCAAGTCACACGCGGTTTCAGAAGCGTCAACGGAACCATGGCGCGCTCTCCCTGGAGCCACTCGACGGCGAAAAAGGCCATGGTCAAGGAAATGCAAAGGACCAAGGTGGCAATGACAGAGCCTTCGTCCCATGCCTTAGTCTGGCCGCCCCACTGGAGGGCCAAGGTCAAGCAAACAAGCGAGGCAAGCAATAAGCTGAAACCCGGGAGGTCAAGTTGTAAGATGATCTCTTTCAATGTAGCAGGGGAAGGCTTTATATGCTTCGGCACCTGCAAGAAGAGTAGCAACAGGGCGACGACGGGGCCTCCAAGTGGCAGGTTGATCCAGAAACACCATCGCCAGGATACTGCGCTCGTGAAAGCGCCGCCGATGACCGGCCCGAGAATCGTCGATATCATAAAGACGCCCATCCAGCTACCGATCAGCACAGGTCGTCTCTTAGGCTCTGCAACGTAGTTGATAACAAGGACAGAGCCGCTGAGAGTACCGGAGCCACCCAGGCCTTGAAAGGCTCGACCGACAATGACGGCCGTGCTATTCGGAGCCGCACCGCCTACAATGCTCCCGCCCAAATAGAATGCGACAGAGGCAAGGTAGGCAAACTTGACGTCGACGTACTTGTATAGCTTCCCCCACATTGGCGAGGAGGCACCGGCGAGGAGGAACGTGGCACTTCCGTACCATCCGACGTCGTCGAGGCGGTGGAACTCATCGGTGATGCCGGGAATTGCTGTGGCGATGATGCCAATCTCCAGGGCGGCGAGGAGCGTGCTCATGAAGATGGTGAACATGATGAGGAACAGCCGGAAGCCTGTGACGTACTCGGGCTCGCCATCGGCAGGCAAAGCTGGGACGCCATGTTGCTTGTCTTGAATGCTGTTGGCTAGAGAGTGCTTGTCGTCGATGGTTGACTCTGTACGATCACTCGCTTCCAATTCTTCTTTTTTGTTGCTCTCAATATCTGGAGTCTGGGCCGACATGTTTCTTCACTGTTCTGGGTTTCCGTATGTTTTCGGGTGAGGGTGAGGGTCTGTCAACGGATTGTAATAAAAAGCAAGACGAACTTATTTGTACCAAGGAAAAATCAAGGAATGGCCCATGGATCATCCAATATTAAAGAAAGTAAAATAACCAAGAAGGACCAAGACGCGTTTGTCAGCTGTAGTTTGGTTCATCATATCGAATGTCCTCAGACACGGTCGAATGGACTCAACCGGGGGTACATCTTGACTTGATGCTTATCTCTGGCCTTAGGAATGGATTCGACCGCCGCAACATCCTAGCAGCCTCGATGATGACAGGTTATTATTGGTTGATGGGCCCACACACGGACAAGCGTCCTTCAAATCCATGTCCAAGTCATTTTCGTCCGCCGTGTTTACGGTCGAATTTCGAATCGTCCGTTGCTTTGTCAGCTGGATGCCACCTCAAAAAGCTCTTGACTTCTTCCTCGACCGTATTGTGTCTGGGATTGTTCCGCCGTAGGCCTTGTTCCATTCAACCCACGCAATGTCTTCTCCGCGCGCAGTCTCGGCTCGCCAGCGCAAGCCTGCGGTCGAGGATACAGAGGCTCGCGCCCAATCCGAGACGAAGCGGAGGAAGATCCGGAAGGGAACCCACAGCTGCTGGGAGTGTAAGCGGCGGAAGATGAAGTGCATCTTTGACCCACTCGTGAATGGCTCCTGTAACGGCTGTCGGCGACGGGGATCCAAATGTGTCGGTGAGGAGTTTTCTGAGGAGGTCTCACCGCACTTGGACAAGACAGATCGCGTTATGAGGGTTGAAACTCTGGTTGATCAATTGATTCAGCAGACTGGGGGTAACGGTACAACTTCCGACAGACGAACACCCATGACGCCAAGCGAAGATGGTAGAAGAACGGACCCTGTCCTTCTCACTCCCGCCTCAATGGACTCGGAGTCACTGCCATTTCTAGCCTTCTATAAATCCTCCAATGTCCGTATTCGAGATTCCGGTATCCCGTGCTTATCACTGACGGCTTGGATAGGATCGCACAATCAAAACGGGAAGCCCTCCAGCTGATTCCGAACTGAACAATCCCCAATCTGCTGGCTTTGCTCAAGCCCCGCAAGGGAAATACGAGAAGCTGTCTCAGTTTCTGCATAAATCACTACCCTCGCGAGAGTATACGGAGAAGATCCTCAAAGCCAACCACCGCCATTCCGTTCTCGCCTATGAAATATTGTCAATTTCATACACTACCCTGGAGCAGACCGGCCTGAAAACGCCCGACACTCTGCTAGACATACCCGGACGGAATATCCATCCTGTTCTGATAGCGAGGTATATGCTCCAGCTAGCCATCTTCCTGCAGCATCTCAGCCCGGATCTCCACGAGGATATGGAAGGGTTATCGGAACCGCCGCGCGCAACCATGCAACGACTGGCAGATCTCGCCATCAGTCTTGTCACGACAAATGAAGACCTTCTTGGCAGTATCGAAGGCCTCGAGTGCGTCATGATCGAGAGCATGTATCAGGCGAATATCGGGAACCTCCGACGCAGTTGGGTAGCAGGTCGGAGAGCGATGGGTATTGCACAGCTAATGGGCCTCAACCGATCGGATCGCGCACAGTACAAGGTGCTTGATCCTAAGTCGAAGCATCGCCCGCAACACATGTGGTTCCGGATTCTCTTTTTAGACCACCACCTAAGTCTCATGTTAGGCCTTCCTCAGGGTTCCCTCGATCGCGGTGTAGCTTCAGATGCGATGCTTGCCAATGACACTCCTCTAGGACGCCTTGAGCGAATACACTGCGCTCTTGCTTCCCGGATCCTAGAGCGTAACGAATCCAACATCAGCTCCCATCACCTCACCGTAACGCGAACCCTCGACGTGGAGCTACAGAGAGCGGCCAGAAGCCTCCCCAGCAAGTGGTGGCTAGCACCAGACCTAGCAACGGCCTCGCTCGACTCGCAAGCTCTATTCTGGGAAATGCAGCGCCTCTTCGCGCAGGTTCTACACTATAACCTTTTGAACCAGCTCCATCTGCCTTATATGCTTCGCTCCTCGTCGACCGAGCGCAAATACGAGTACTCCCGCATTACTTGCGTGAATGCCTCGCGGGAAGTGCTGTCGCGATTCATCACACTGCGCAGTTTCAACCGAATCGCCTTCAGCTGTCGCATGGTCGACTTCCTGGCTCTCATGGCCGCCATGACGTTGCTGCTCGCCCACCTAGACAGTCACCGTTCTTCAGGAGCTGAGAACCTCCTGGCTCACCAGTATCTTAGCGATCGCGCCATGATCGAACAGGCGCAGGAAAATATGAAGGAGATTAATCGCCTCAACTCAGATGCGCTGAGTGCACAGAGCGCCGACCTGCTGCGTCGGCTGCTGGCCATCGAGATTGACACGGCGGATGACGATTCAAGTCAAGGCGGGAGAGTCAGTGTGCAGGAAGCAGGGGCCGAGACGACATTGCCAGGCCAGGATGACGATGGTATTGTGAGCGTACACATTCCTTACTTTGGCATTATCAAGATTGCTCGCGAGGGCGTGAGCAGGGAGGTTCCCAACGTCCACGTTACTGCAGCAACTAATCGCCAAACTCAGCCGCCGGTAGTGGGCAAGCCCGGTCCAAACAGCGCGGAAACATTGCGTGCAGAGCCTGCGGTGTGTCTCTCTGGGTTACCTGGACCCGGTGGAAGTGGAAATACTGAGGGAATGAGGCCCGTTATTCAGTGCTACAGCTATCTTGAGGCACCTTCAATCGTGTCGCCAAACGTGTCAGATACACACGAGGCTCTCGCGCAGGGAGCGGAGGCTTCAATCCCGTCCACTGACGTCATCGACGGTGCTTCACAATTCGGGCCGCAGCTCCAGAATGGCCTCTCTGAACTTCTCTTACAACATGGCGATTGTCCCGGATTGACTGCCGGAGGGGAAGACTGGGCCTTCCAGGGTGTTGACATGGCCTTCTTCGATAGCCTGATGAGGAGCACGGGAAGTGAGGGGAATAAAGGTGCCGAGTGGACAAGGTGACGCGAGTAAGCTTGAGCAGTAAGACATGAAGCAAAAACGGGCGAAGCGCAGCACAAAGGACCAGCCAAGAGATGGCGGTAAGAGCTGAAGACAGAGAATAAGCGGGAAGGGTGCGATGCAAGGGCGCAGTGTCTCAACAGCACACGCATTGTCAGAGTGAGATGAATGTTAGACTACAAGGCACGATGTCAGCCTGCTGTCTTACTACGAGGCGGTCAGGCTGTCGAAGACACAGCAGCCGACTCTTGGTCTCACAGCCCGTAGCAATGAGACAGACGAGCCCTTTACGAGAGTGGGAGTTGGGCGGCGAGATTTAAGAATTGCCGCATGAGGCTTGTCACGGTTCATGCGAGACATTCGTTCTCGCGGGGCTTTCTCAGGTCGCCGAGATGGGCCGTAGTGCAAGGGAGAACGAGTACATCTGTCCCTTCAATGCAACCCACTCCCCAAAGCATCCAAATGGGATCTAACAGCCGAGGAGGCGTTGCCTAGGCTGCGGTCAGATGATCCGTCAGATGGCCGGTCAGAATACAGCCGACATGGCGCCATACTGCGCAGCAGCAATGTTTCTCGTTTTTACTTTTCCCATCCTTTTGGCTTTCGTCCCGACCTGCGCCGAGACACTCCAAGAGATGATCTGATCATCATGATTGGCTGCACCGGTCCGGCCGGGAAAATGGCTCTCCAGATGGGGGCTAGTCATACGAGGTGGCTTTCGTTGCTGCGTCAACGTGATGCTGGGAATACGAGGATGTGTGTCTACACGCCGTATATAAAACTCCCCCTCGGTGCGAGTGGCTGATTGACTGTCGTATCACCCATCTCTATTGCTGCAATTAATTCGCTACTGCAACCTTTGTCCATTATGTTCCCCAGTACCCTCTCGACGGCTGTTTTGGCCCTTGCCCCCATCTTGGTGTCGGCGCAGACATACACAGCATGCAACCCGCTTCTCACAAGTACGACGCTCCCCTCCACGTTGCAGCCGCAATTGAAGTCACACTGAAGAATTGTAATACTGACCAAGCACCATTAATAGGCTGCCCCGCGGACCCAGCTTTCGGTAAGGATACAGTACACTGCGACTTCACTAAAGGACCATGCAGCGAATTCAGCCCCCTCGCGGGTACGACACTCGAGTACACCCCCAACGGTGCTGCGTTTACCATTGCGACCCTCGGCCAAGCGCCGACGGTTGCGACTGGCAAATACATTCTGTTTGGTCGCGTGGACATCGAAGTACAGGCCGCCGCCGGCCAAGGAATCATTACGAGCGCAGTTCTGCAGTCGGATGATCTGGACGAGGTATGTGGCCATTTGTATCTTGTACGCCTGAAGCAACATAGCTAACGTTTCACGCCAGATTGACTGGGAGTGGATTGGAGGCGACAATACGCAGGTGCAGTCTAACTACTTCAGCAAAGGCGACACCACGACCTACGACCGGGGTCAATTCCACCCCGTGGAGAACCCTGTCGGCTCTTTCCACGTCTACTCCATCGAGTGGACATCCAAGGCTGTCAACTGGATCATCGGAGACCAGGTTGTTCGCACCTTGACCTACGATGAGGCCAAAGGCGGTACTGCATTCCCCCAGACTCCAATGCAAATCAAGCTTGGCACGTGGGTGGGCGGCAGCCCGTCTGCCGCTCCTGGAACAGTCATCTGGGCTGGAGGTCTTACCGACTTCTCCCAGGGTCCGTTCACCGGCTATTACAAGAGCATCTCCGTGGTTGACTACGCTGGTAGTGACTATCCCACTACCAAGAGTGTTACGCAGTACATCTACGGCGACCGCTCTGGTACCTACCAGAGTATTCAACTTGTCTAAGATGAATGTTAGTACATCTAGACTTTACGGTTTTATTTTGTTTTGGCTACTACAGGGCTGCATGGATGGGGAATTTTTACGACACTGGGAATTACATGGTATGAGGGCAATGATTTGGGTTTGGATGTAATAAGGAAATGTTTATGATTAAAAGAGAATTAATGCACCACTTCAACGAAAAGAATATTAAAGAGGGGGAATCAGTCGATATCGTGCGGTCCCTAGCAACCAAGCATCATGGACTTTTTTCTGAACTTAATACTTCCCCTTGCCTCTACTTTCGTGACTATTTTGAAGAGCTATCCGAAAGCCTTCACTCGTTCGCTTTACCTCTGGTGGGCGAAAAGCACCCATCCGCACGGGATAGTGTAGGGTAAATTAATGCTTACCCGAAGAAGCTCTAATTGGTTCCCCATTCTCAAGCTGAAGGGTCGAACATTCTAGACGCCACGATGTTACAGAGATGCCTGAGAATATTGGAGACGCGGGGTACAAGGGCAACAATGGGAGCCCTGGAACAAGGTTATAAAGAGACGAGCTTACGGGAGATCAGGTGTGCAGCAAGTCACGTATCACTGGGCGAAAGAATCTTCTGAAACGGTGATGCAAATCCGAGTTTCATCTCCTGCGATGCCTCGTATCGCTCTGTCAATCAAACTGCCAAGCGCACATGCCATTGACCATATAACGGTCCATATTACCAGACAAATTAAAGTTTGCAAAAGTACAATATATGCGTAATTCGATTTATAAGATCTTCATCCCTTGGCAGCTGCTCTGCTTCGAATCTCGTCTCGTTCGACACACGAAGTGAAGCAGATCTGGGGTTTAGCGCCAATCTTGCAGGGTTGGTAGGGGTGTTTTGTGGACCTTTTCCAGGGGATTTTGTGTTATTTTACGATTCTAGAATAAAGACCCTGTAAGCGACGAATGTAACATTGCAAAACAACCCGTAGTGCAACCCGTTTGGAAGCTGAGACAAGCTGGGCGACAGATGAACTGGAGCCGTCAATCATCGCGACCGAACTTCAACAGTATAAATATCGGACACTCCTCTACCCTTTAATCCATTCTTCTTATACAATACATCCCCATTACCAATCTTCCTTCCATTCTACGAATAATTCTTTTTTATACATCTGCTGTGCGGATTTCCAGATTCTTTAACATCACAATGAAGTTCTCCCCTATTGTCTTTATTAGCCTCGCTACCGGCGTCTTCGCCCAGAATGGGTAAGTTGCGGTACCCTTTTACAGTTTCCCCTGTTGCGCAGCGGATTGCAATTCTATGCTCAGCTCCCTTTCACTGGCGCCTCGCCTGAGCTCCCGTACTAATACGACAACGTAACAGCTGCGGTTTCCCTGACGGACCCGACTGTGTGTCCCTCGGCACTGGCGCCAATGGACTGGAGCAATTCGCCGATGACGGCTGCTGTCTGTTGCCCATTCGCTGTGGTAATGGCGACGGCGGCGAGAGGTGTGAGCGCGTGAGCACTGGGACCGCGAACAACAATAACAACAATGCAAACAACAATGCCAACAACAACGCCAACAACAACAATGCCAACACTGGCAATACCAATAACTTCAACTTTGGTGGCCGACGCGCAAAGAAGCTCAGGATTTAGATGTCACATGAGATAGTGGCAGCTGATGTGAGCAGTTAGCAAAGAAATAACGAAAGTGGCTGCGGAGATGGTGGAAACCCACTGTGGTCACGGTGGAAAATGTATCTGCTGGTTCATACTCTAGCTATGCACACTTGCCTTTGTCAACATTTCATGAGAAGTTGCAATATGTGAATATCTCACGGGGGCTTGATAGCGGTCATAACTAGCATGCATGATTTTGGGTTGGAAACACAAGTAGCGACATTATATGACAATCGAACAATTCACGACTCCACGAGAAGTAATATTCCGTCCCGGGACCCACCATCTGGTAGTAACGAGAACCACAGTGTCTTATTTAGTAAACACTCCACATTAAGAAACAATTCTTATGAACTAATCTACTACAACTCCAGAATAAGAATGATGACTAGGGCAGACTAATCGACAGCCAATAGATTGACAACGCACCTGCAATGCTATGCTGGGTGAGACGGACTACAAAGATACCTGAAAGTCTGGCTGGCGGAGAGGCCGAAAACATCAAGAGCCAGCAGACTGTCTCCCATGCCAGACTCACAACGGCTTCTGAGCTGTGACAATGTGGAATGGTATGTATCCGTGCTGGTTGCTGGTCATCAAGGTTTTTCGTACCCCGACCAGGTAGAGCTCTACCTCCTCCGGCGTCCACTTCAAACCCCGTGTCAAAGGTCCCATTGCAATACCGTGAAGGCCGTCGTAAATTACGCTCCTGTTGTACAGTCCGATCGTCTTCATCCTTGGGTCCCTCGGCCACACGCCCAGCGGCACCTTCAATACCTTTTCCTCAACATTGACGAACCCGGCGTCTTCAACGTTTTGCTTGTTCTTTCGCATTCCCAGCAAGTCGACGTTGAACGCCGCCAGTCCCTTTTTGATGTTGTCGAGGAAGTTGAGGACTTTATTATTGTCCTGCACCGTGCCGTCGTCGCATTCTAGAACGAACCGCAATTCTTGGAGTTCGATCCAGCCACCTGGTTTAAGCACCCTATAGTCCAGTCACGTTATTGAGGGTCCTTTCACCACGCTTGTTTTCCTCATATGTAGCCACTCGTGCAAGGAATCAACTTACCTGTATGCCTGTGACACCAACTTTGGCCAATCACGAATAGAAGACGTCATGTGTCGAATATGAATGTAATCAAAGGTCTCTGGAGGGTGAAGCCACTCTGCCTCGGCATCGTCAACCAAGAAACGAACGTTAGGCGGCACCCACGAGGGCTGAATGGGGCTTAAATCGATTCCTAGCACCTCTGCCTCTGGGTATAGGTCTCCCACTACGAGTAGAAAGTTAGCATGTGTCTACACCTTCCAGGCAAGCCTAGTTCGCCTTCAGGAAGAAGTGGACAAGTCGCTCACTATCAACAGCCCAAATGCCCGTGCCGGTTCCAATGTCAAGAACCTGCTGCGGATTCTTGAGCGGCGCAAAATGAAGCTTCTTGTTGCACAGATTTATAATCATGGCATGCTTCATGTTCTCGCGCTCCTGCTCCGGCTCATCGTTGGGGAACTGATATCGTCCCTCCTGAAACGAGTGATAGCGCCGGCTGTTCTCGAAGGCGTAGTCGCGCACGCTGCTGGAGATGGATGTCGAGGCGCGAGAATCTGCGTCTGTGTCATATCCGGCATCACTGGAGGTCTCGCCAACAGGGTCAGTGTCGGGCTCAATAGTGTCGGCTACGAATGTCGTTGTTGGATTCTCTCCCGCTCTTGGAGATGTTGATGTTGGCTTTGGCGGAGACTTGGGCGAGGATCCTCTGGGCGACACATCGCTAGCGGGCTTGGCAGCCGGTGAAGGGGTGTCTTCTGCCATTATCGGTACTTAACGTCTCCAGCTGGAGTCCGGTCCGTGATAAGTTCCTAGTCGGACAGATCATAACTTAGCTGGGTTAAGAAAATATCTCAACTGAGGGGCGTGATCCATATTGTGGGGCGATAGAGGGCCAATCTAACGGTTGGTGGAATTAGTCCGACGTGTGGAGTCTTGTCTTTGCTGGCTGATTTGGTAGAATGAATGTCGTTTACGCGATATAAATGTACAGCTACAACATTCCAAATCGCGGATTGACTAACCACACAACTAAGTACTATTATCACTTTTCAGACAATCCACTGCCAATAGTTATGTCCGGGCTCTTCCCCAGCGATACGCTCCCTAGTATTAGTGGTGTGAAACAGGATAGTAATTCTTAAACGCCCAGGGTTATCGGATCATGGTTGCGCCATTTAGAAAGTGAGGGGTAATAGAGGCAAGGATTAAATGTGCTCTCAACTGTTTTGTAGATCACGACTTTCTGTTGCTACAAGAACTCAATTCCTCCATCGTAGGGAATACATGTGCAACTATCTGACGAGCCTGCTAGAGTCTCCATTGCGAATCGTTAGCCCCCTCAGCTGAAACGACGATGTCCTCTACCAATGTCCCAACCACGGCTCCAGCTCCCGCTGCTACGCCCATCACAACACTGACGCATCAGCCTGAGCTAGTTGCCGCACTGGACCCAGAGGTGGGAGTTCATGTGCAAATGTCTAATAATACCCGAAGGCCAACTAAATCCCATTCTCTAATAGGACGAGAAAGACCAATCCGATGGCTCTTCGGCCGTGGGCGACGATTTGTACGATGAACGCTCGACGAGTCAATTTATCGTGCCAAAGTTAACTCACTCAATAGCGCAAGCTCAACCGCCTCTATCACAAGCAGTATTCTCGAGTATCGCACCATTCAAGGACGGACATACCACAGTGACCGACACCCAACCGAGTACTTTACTCCCAACGATGAGAAACAGCGTGACTCGGTTGATATTAGGTGAGTTTGTGCTTAGCGGAATCGCCCGTCATGTCTTACTGACCCGCCTATCAGCCACCACTCTCTCACGTTGCTCATTGGCGGCAAGCTCTTTCTTGCGCCTATTGACCAGAATGTTCGGGTGGGTTAGCATCACTACAGTATTCTATCAGTTCTGACGCCCAATTGTACAGAAAGTCTTAGATGTCGGCACTGGAACAGGTAGAAGTTTCGTTCTTGCTTGCTGAATAATTGCTGATCTAGATTTCTCAACAGGAATTTGGGCAATGTACAAACCCCCTTCCCTGCTTCTCTCGAAAGGAATTATTTTCTATTGTGATCTGACCACTTATAATCCTGTGCTAGTGATTTTGCAGATGAATTTCCACAGGCCGAAGTCATCGGTTCTGATCTATCACCTATTCAGTCCGCATGGGTTCCCCCGAATGTCAAGTTTGAGATAGACGACGCAACCCTCCCTTGGTCTTGGGCAGACAATAGTTTCGATTTTATCCACATTCGTTACCTTTTCGGCGCCATCCGCGATTGGAGTGCCCTCTTCAAACAGGCTTACCGCTGTTGCGCTCCAGGAGGTTGGGTTCAGTCATGCGAGGCCGACGTCGAGATCCGAAGCGATGACGGTACTACGGATGATGTTCCTGTCTTGAAGACTTGGGCAAGAATCTATGCAGAAGGCGGGCAGAAGTTGGGAACCCCGTTCTATGTCCAAAGACAAGGATTGCAGGAGAAGGGTTTTCAAGAGGCTGGGTTCACAGATATTACAAGTGTGGACTATAAGGCATGTCCTTCTACATCATGCTACAAAACCTTCAGAGTACTCATTGCTAATATGATGCACTCAGCTTCCGGTAAGCGCGTGGCCCAAGGATCCTAATCTCGCCGAGGTTGGCCAATACGTCAACATGACTCTGGAAAATGACATCGAAGGTTGGTTTTCCTCTTAGAGTTCGCATCATGGTAACTTATGACAATAGGATATACTCTCATGCTGTGGCACAATGTTCTTCAATGGCCTAAAGATGAGTACCCGGATTTTCTGATGGAATTCCGTCGCCGTGTGTTGCGCAATCGCAAGGTTCATGGATACATGTCAGTGCGTTATGTGTATGGTCGCAAGCCAGAATAGGAACAGTGCTACGGATCCTATACTCTAGAAATACCATCAATAGGCTTATAATGCGATACTATATCATTCTTGAGCGTATAAATAATCTGATGGTTTATTCGTTACCACTTAAACGGCCGCTTATTCACCACTTTTCCAACATCGCTTGCCACAAGCCTTTCAATGGCAATACCAGGATGGTAATCATTGAACCACAACTAATATTTGTCAGTTTTTTGTTCTGTACCCGGCGGCGATATACATACACAGGATACACCGTCTTCGTTGTAACAGGTTGCATTCGGTGCGCCATATGCCTTAGGGTTCTTGATTGCCCGATTGAAAGCCAATGAGGTATCGATAATCTTAGCCGTTATATCGCGGTTGGCGGCCTGGAAGGAGTGGAAGCCGGAAGACAGCAGTTTGTTGTAGAGTTTAATAGATGAGACAAGAAGCCCATTCGATGCCGCATCTTGCTGCAGCATCAACGGTGTCAAGTTGGTCGCTGAGAGAATTAGCCAGGAACGCGAGTGTAAATATTGCCGGTCATGGGGCTTACGAGGAACGCTCAACAAGGCAAATTTCCGCAGCCCGGCGTCGTAGAGCTGTTGAAGTAGCTCGAAATACCTGGCCACGTCTTTTTTCAAGATGTCTGTAGAGTTTTCTCGATAATAGGAATTTCCTACGTCATTAACTCCGATCCAGACCCCCACCAATGCATTGGACTTGGTCCACGGCACATTCTTCGGCTGTTTGTCAATGAAGTCTAAAAAGATCTTGACTTGATCGTCCATACAGACAACTGTGTCTATATATGGCACTACAATGTCGGCGTCGACGGTGGCACCGCCATATGCAAAGTTGTATGCGAGAGTAAGAGAAGAGTTGAACTCAGTCGCTAGACTGCCAACCCAGTTTATGCCACCGGATGCAGTCCATCCCGGGAGAGGGGGATTGCCTAATGGATTTGACGCTGATGGCGCTTCGCCGTTGATATTAAACCCGGTTTGAGAGTACGAGTCGCCGCTACTATAAGTTAGCTGCATACAGCCCGTGGGAATGTCACCTGGAACCAACAATGTGAAGAGGTACTTGGGAGTTGAGGCAGCCAAAACTGGTGTCTGCAACAAGGCGCTTGCTACTGCTAAGGCAAGAAATTTCGGCATCATGTTGAATTTGGAACCGTGGAGATGGGACTGATTTCAACAAATCTGTGCAGTGTAAAAAGCCAAGACAGTAGGGACCGTAATTATTATACTATTCGTTCCAATACCGATTAAGAAGCTAGAATGACATCCAACCCACCCGTCTGGACCAGCGGAGTTATTACCTTCCGCAGCAATTGCGGAACCTGGAGCCGCGCTACCGATGAAGTTGCAAAGTCAATATCCGCAGGGATTGGAGCAGAGTTCTAGATGGGTAATGAGGGGCGAACCATGCTACGAAGAGGCTTGGATTATGAGGGGAAATCGGATGTCATATTCAATTGGTCGTAACTTCACCGAGGCCGAATAGGCTAAGAAGGGTGCATCGTGTTAATGAGTATTGCACCCCATGACCTGGGACGGAATACCTTAATACTGACGGGTGAAAACGTTCCGTCGCCTGTTTTGGAAGTTTTACGGGCCTTCAGGGACTAAATGGCTCGTCTTTGTCAAGGGGCCCGCTAACCAACTCCCTTGGCAACTGGGCATTCATTAATTAAGAGACCCCGCGCTGGGAAAAATCGTCGGATCATCTCGGCAGCATCGGACCGGATTCCGCAATGGGAGATTCTCCTCACCAAGCTACTGGGTCGATCACTCCTGAATTACCCCGGAAGAAGATCTTCCGCAATCGTTTCCAGAAAGACGAGATGAACTGTTTACACCAACGACGATTGTTTTACGCGAATCTCGCCATTGCGGCAGGTAGGACAGGTTATAAATACGGCATCGTGAGGAGATCGGGTTCCATAACCAATTGAGCTCACCTTCACACGACTTCACCTGATCGTCACAATCAGCTCGACCAAATGAAACTGAATATTGCCGTACTCCTTTGGTCTGCTGGTTTGCTGCTCGGGTCCGAGGCGTATCCTCAGCAGGCGAAACATGTCCCGAAAGACTTTGTGACCGTCAAGGGACAAAAGTTCCAACTGAACGGAAAGGACTTTTACTTTGCTGGCTCCAATGCCTACTACTTTCCATTCTCAGGAGTAAAGCCACCTCACCACCTGAATTGACGTCCTTGGACGATGCTAATTGTGGACCAGACCCAAGCAGACGTGGAGAAAGGGCTCACGGCGGCCAAGAAGGCAGGGCTGAATGTCTTCCGTACCTGGGGTTTCAATGACAAAAACGCAACCACCGATCCAAATGGTCTTCCGCAATATGGGTCGGAAGGTGCAGGCGAGACAGGCGTTTACTTCCAGGTTTGGGATAACGGCAAATCGACAATCAACGTTAAGCCTTTCGACAAAGTAGTCAATGCCGCATCCAATACTGGCATGAAGTTGATTGTTGCTCTGACCAACAATTGGGCTGATTACGGTGGTATGGACGTTTACACGGTAAACCTTGGTGGAAAATATCACGACGATGTTGGTTAAACTATCACTCACTTGTCCTTGGAGAATACTAATAGGGCATGCCAGTTCTACCGACTCCCCCAGATCAAGAAAGCTTACAAGCGCTATGTCAAGGCCATGGTTACTCGCTACAAGCATTCATCAGCAATCATGGCCTGGGAGCTGGCAAATGAGCCTCGATGCGGTGCCGACGGGGTTCGCAACCTCCCACGCAGTGCAAACTGCACTCCGGAGCTTCTGACTGAATGGACCGAGGAAATGAGTGCTTACATTAAGAGCCTCGACCCGAACCATCTCGTCACCTGGGGCGGCGAAGGTGGCTTCAACCGCGAATCAGACGACTGGGCCTACAACGGCAGCGATGGCGGTGACTTCGACCACGAGCTCACATTGTCCAACATTGATTTCGGCGTATTCCATACATACCCAGACTGGTGGAGCAAGACAGTCGAGTGGTCGAACCAATGGATTCGCGACCACGCTGCGTCGGGTGCTAAAGCGAAAAAGCCCGTCGTTCATGAGGAGTACGGATGGCTTACACCGGAGGCACGCCTAGAGTATCTCGGCACCACCAGGAATGAGTCGAGAACGGAAGTTATTGGTGAGTGGCAGCGGATCCAGGTGGAGACGAAGATGCCAGATATGTACTGGCAGTACGGATATTCCGGATATTCGTATGGACGGAATCACAATGATGGGTTTACGATTTATCTCGACGATGCAGAGGCAAAAACGCTTGTATATCAACATGCCAAGGCAATGAATCGCCTTAACAAGAAATAGTCTTAATTATAGCGTTGTTGGATTTTATACAACCAATTATTATGAGCATAAAATCTTTCCCCTATCAAGAGATTAGGGTGCCTTAGTACACATACCCAGAGGAAGGACTAGAAGCTCAGCAGTAAAAGTAAAAACACCAACAATAGTATCAACAAGACAGACTATATGCCCAATCTATTCAAAGGTCAACAGTTACTCAAACAGACTAAGGTTTCTAGTCCAACTGGTTACCTTTCCCAATACCTCCATAAGCTGCTGGAACAGCTGCATCTTGAGAAAGCTAGATCTTGGAAAATCTTCCCCCTATATCTGACGTTACATTTCGTCTAGTAGCGTAGCGTTCCTTCAACATAACTCGGGGCGAACCCACCTGCAGCCCACTGTTATTCTGGCACGTATGTCTTTCACAGTCCCTGCGCAAAGGACTGGCTGATCGAGGCAGCAGGCATTTTGCGATCCTGACCGCATGTATACGAGCGACGGGCTTGAGAAATTCCCAATGCTTAATATTAGATGACGAGATTTGAGGAAGTCAGAGGGAAATGGATGACAAACGAATAGGCGGTTTGCTCTGACGTGTCTACCGGGCCGTAGAGCCTACCCTATTTTTATTTTTATTTTTTTTAGCTTTACTCAATATCATCAGATAGATCAAAGCCATACAGTATTCTCAAACAGTAGAGAGCAACAGTAAGTGCTACACCTAGCACTAGAAGAAACAGTAGCTGAACAATAAGGAGAGCCTACCCTATACCTTGACGATTTTGTGCCAACTTATGGATACAACAGGGCTTGTCAAAACAATGTAAATTCCTACATTCAATCAGACTGGCGCACCATTTTGTCCCAACTACGCATTGTAGCGACTTGGTGCCAGCAGGGCTTCAATGAAATTGTTATTATCATCGTTACGCTCCGTCGGGAGCGGACGAACAAACTACCCTCCACAAATTGAAAACCAGACATTCTAGGTGACATGTTCAATTAGTTAGTAACTTCTCAGCATCAGGATATCTAAGAACAGAATTAAATCATTTTAACTAAGCCATAACTAGCAAATACTTGCCACTTCCCCCCGGCACGCGTCGGATAATCACGGTGTAAATTGCTCCAACTTCCACCCGTTTCCATAAGTCAGGCGCGGAGCAGCGCCAACGCGGACATGTGCTTCTTGGTTTTCGTACCTGATTCACTTTGGGTAATTCATTCGTGATGTGGACTTACGGGTCTTACCCCTGACTGAGTGTGACTACCCCAACGGCCAAGTGTAGACAGAGGTTATTCCCAGCACTTAGGACATCTGTTATGATCCTAGTTCGTGGAGAGCTTACATAACACGCGTGTTCGCTTCCAGAGTTACATAGGAGTTAACCCAATTCTACGTGTGATTGGACGCCACGAGTCCTGTGTAACCTCGGATGTCTTCGAAAGAACACTCTATTACCTTAAGCCCTACCGATCTGGAGTCTTAGCTCCGTGCCTGAAATTGAACATCAGGCACCATGTATGAGCGGGCTGAACCTCATCTCGCGACTCTCTACACCGAGTACTTAAGTGCCAATACTGCAGCATTGTCTGAGAGGAGATGGAAGGACTCCACCACGCGGCCTCATGCCGCTCAAGTCTCCATACATCCTGGATTGTGACCAATAAACCCACCATCCACTGAAGAATCCAGCATTAGCCTCGCAGCAAGTTGTCAAGTGATACCGAGGTTGAACTCACCTCTGACTCGGGACAAGTTCGCACCGATCTTTACCGACCCCGTGGGCTCGCCGAGTTACCATCAGGGGAGACTGGGGAAGGTGGATGCCGGGGCTGGGGAAATCTGGGACATCACCTGGAGTGTCTCTCCACATCCTTGGAGTTTGGATCACGCTCCCGCATTGGACCCTGGATCTTCTGCTCGACAGTCGGTTTATTGTAGGCCGAGCCGGTATCGCCACCTCCTGCTTCTCACACCGCGTCAATGGATCCGATCTTTTAATACAGTCCGGTGCCCAGCTCCACAACATTAACTTTTGGACAATTCTTTGTAAGCCTCTGGCCATTCTTTTCCCACTATTTCTGAATCGTCATCTTCAATATCTACACGCGACGATGGGGAAGCTAGTTACTATCGTCTCCGCCATCTTCTTGGCAACTGGAGGTGAGTCTGCCTCTGAGAAATTGCTCGTCAAAACCCATACTAAACAATCCTAGGCTTCCTATTCGGATATGATAGCGGCATTATCTCATCGACTCTGGCTCAGAAACACCTCCTCGCCTACTTCGGCGGGGGGATAACCGACTCTGAAGCTGGCAGAATTGTGTCCTCCTTCACTGGCGGAGCTATTCTGGGATGTCTTGCAGTATCCTTCTTGGCGGATTGGATTGGTCGGCGAATGACAGTCTTTACTGGGTCTGTGATTGCTGTTCTGGGCTCGGCCATCCAAACAGGTGCTACATCCATCGCCATGCTCATTGCTGGCCGCTTAATTGCTGGATTTGCGATCGGAATTCTCAGCGCTGTGGTCCCAATGTACTGTTCGGAAATCGCCCAGGCAGAGATTCGTGGTGCTCTTTCGGGTCTCCTTCAGTGGGTGCTTAGCTGGGGCTTCTTTGTCGCACAGTGGCTGGGTTATGGATGCTCTCACGTTGACGGTCACTTCCAGTGGCGATTCCCTCTCGCGTTCCAGGTCCTGCCTGCTCTTATCATGTGTGGCGGCATTTGGTTTCTCCAAGAGTCGCCGCGTTGGTTGATCGAGAAGGAGAGATACGAAGAGGCTCGCCAGGTGCTCTCGAAGCTCCACGGCGATGGGAATAACCAGGACATCTTGGAACTGGAATTCCAAGAGATCCGTGACACCATCGTTGCTGACCGCTCACTCGACATCGTACCATGGAAAGCCATCTTCACACGCGCCACTTGGCGCCGCCGTCTCCTGCTCGGCTGCGGTGTGCAAGCATTCGGCCAGTTCTCTGGCGTAAATGTCATCAACTACTACGGACCTCGCATCTACGAGTCACTCGGCATTAGCAACCAGACCTCGCTCATGATCAATCATCGGCATCAGCGGCTCTTTTTCCATTGTATACTGCACAATCGGACTCTGGGCTCTGGAGCGCGTTGGAAGAGTCAAGCCTCTCATCTTCAGTGCGACTGGCTGTGGCCTGTCCCTTGTCGTCAATGCCGCTCTGTCGAGCTATCTCCCTTCAGACGATAACAACCAACTCAGAGCAATGGTGGCCATGATCTTCTGCTTCTCTTTCTTTTTCACCATGACCGGAATTATTTCCTGGGTGTATCCAGCAGAACTCTTCCCGATCGAAATCCGAGCCAAGGGAAATAGTATCGCTACCTTTGTCAACTGGTCCTTGAACCTGGTTTTCGCCCAAGTGTCTCCAATCGCCTTCACCGCTATGGGCTTTCGATACTTTTTTATATTCTTTGTCTTCAACATTATCGCCGCCTTGTCATACATCTTCCTCTACCCCGAGACTTCGGGTCGAACTCTTGAGCAGATGGATGAACTCTTTGGTGTACGTCATTCCCCAAACTTAACCCGTTCGAGTCTAACTTCCGCAGGACCAAATCGTACCGCATGCTATGAAGGAACCTGAAGCAGCGGCTAAGGTCATGGCAAGCACCCTCGAGGACACCCACCAGGATGAAAAGAAAACCGAGGTCTAAGCAGGGGAATGTCGATGACGTCGTGATTAGTTCCGAAAGTATTCGATTCTACGAGATGAAACCTGCTGTTGACTTTAGTTTTTTTTTATGTAGTGGAGCGCTCCGTGGACAGAAATCTCCCTTTGCTTCAGTATTCGCAAGCCAAAATGAATGAATACACTAAGGGTGGTATATTCTGTAGAGTCGCTGTTGTAACTTTAATTGCTTTTCGCCCTAGCTTCATATTTTAGTACCACTTTTTCCAACCGTCATAAATCTACTACGGAAATGACGTAGATCGTAGAATAAGGATCAAAAGAGGCCCTAAGGCATCTACTTGCAAGCTCGTACGCCGGCTAAGATAAGCTAGTCTCAATCGTAAAACTAAACACACGACAGCCACCTTTGTCTTGTATCCGTATTGTCCAGCTTGTGAGAAATTACATAAACACACTAGCATTGTATTGTTAAGGTCACCATAAATCATGATATCGTATGAGACACCGCGGCGGGTTTCCGCAATACAACATGAACGAACAAACTTCAGCTTAGATACTACGCTATCCAGGGACAAAGACGCAGTCATCCCACCTACGGCTTTAATCACCGTGAGGGCGGGGTCATAGATGCAAGAGGGTGACTTCCAATGTGGGTACGATGAATCATGAGCCAGGTATTATAGCCACTAATCCCAAGGCAGATCTACATCGTAATAGTCTCGGGTTGAGTAACCACGATCTAAACCAGGGGTCACCGGGCATTCACAAACATTCGGTCAAACAAGTAATGATACCCCGTCTTCACAGGCTTAGGTTTACCCCAGGTATCCCCGGACCCCGCATCATTGGGTAGTTAGCGTCTTGCATGTTCTTCAACAATGGTGGAATATTATGATCAAGGTGTTCGGCCTCGGGACTAGCTCCCTGTGGACAGGGAATAAATGTTCTTGGTCCTCGGGTCCAAATAGACCGAATTCATACGAGCCCTAGTCACCCCCTAATGTTCAGCTCCGTGATTCTAGCCAGTGCAAAGATGATTCCGCAGGCCATGTGAAGATCATCTACTTAAAGCCAGCCATGGGCCGTCCCATCTTCACTCACCACGCCTTGCTTCCCTATCAACGTCCATAAACCACCTGGCTTACATTCAAGATGCGGTCTCTACTTTCCAATGTTGTCTTTTCGTCCACCCTGGCCGTGTCTCTATCTGGACTCGGCGCTACAGCGGCGCCTTCTACTGGAAGTAACTACACGGCGGCTGACATTCCCCGTCTTGTTGATCAAAAGTTATCTCAGATGACTTTTCTTGAAAAGCTGGCACAAACAAGAAACTACGGTGGAATTCTTTGGTCTGACCTTAACTATGACCGAACGGGTTTTGAAGAGTTCAATTTGGGCAATGGGGGTGGCTCAATCTGTAAGTTTCTATATAGCTTCTCATCTTAATTCAAGACTAACAATACGAAGCCTTTGGAGATCGATCAATCCCAGCCTACCGGGCCACAGAAATCCTCAGTGGCTTGATCGAGGGGCTCCTCGATGATAAGAAGCACGGCAGGCTTGGGATCCCCGTCATCAATGTCGCAGACTCGGTGAACGGCATCACCTTGGCTAATGGCACTTTATTCCCGGCCTCAATCAGCATGGGACAATCTTGGAATATCGAGCTGTTCTCTGAAGTCGTCAATGTGATTTCCGTCGAGAATCGCGCTATTGGCATCCACTGGGTCCTCAGCCCAGAACTTGATCTCGCACGCGAGCCCAGGTACGGCAGGGTGGGGGAAATGTACGGAGAAGATTCGTACCACGTTGGCCAATATGGCATCGCATACGTGGACCACATGCAATCCGCTGACAAGAACGGCTTTGTCCGCGTCGCAACTTGCATCAAGCATTGGATCTATGGTAGTGGCCTCGGTGGTATCAATGAGGCACCCATTCCTGGCGGTCTGAATGACTTCTGGAATGTTTACATTACACCATACTTGGCCGTCCTCGAAAACTCGAAGCCCTTGAGCCTCATGCCATCCTACTCCTCCTACGACCACGTTCCAATGCATTCCAATGTCGAACTCACCCGGGACGTCATTCGAGACACTCTCGGGTTTGATGGCGTCATCATTTCCGACTGGGCTGGCATTACCCAGCTCCACACGACCCAGCTTACGGCCGTGGACATGGAAGTTGCTGGCATGAAGGCAATCAATATCACCATTGACCATGAGATCGGGCCGCCTGCGCTCTCTGGGATGGAAGCTCTTACCGAAATGTCTTCGAACGATGATCTTGTCAACAAAGTTACCGAAGCAGCTCGCCGGATGCTGTATTTGAAGTACATCACACGAACTTTCGAGGAACCTACCCCGGATCTATCTAAGATCAACTCGACGCTTCGGAAGAAAGATCATATGAACACCAATCTCAAGATGACAAGAGAATCCATGGTTCTTCTAAAGAATGATGGTATCCTACCCTTGTCCAAGGATGCCTTGACGAAGGTCGCCGTCATCGGCCCAATGGGTGATGTCATAAACCCTGGCCACTATGCCGGCAGCGACTACAAGTTTGGTTCGACGATTCTGGATGGCGTTCGCAAAATCTCCGAAGACGTGACCTTTTCTATGGGTTGCTTCAGAACCAACTATACCAACTTCGAAAAGATGAAGGCCGAGGCTGTGACGGCCGCCAAGGAAGCAAAAGTCGCCATTCTCACGCTAGGTGCTGCGTCCGTCAACCTTGATTCAAATAAGTACGACCGCACCGATGGCGAAGGCTATGACCATGCAGATCTGGACTTCCCAGGGCCCCAAGTTGACCTCCTCGAAGCCATTGTAGAGACTGGAACTCCCGTGGTTGTAATCGCCAGTGGAGGACAGGTCTTTACCATGGAATATGCAGCGGAAAATGCGGGAGCCATCATTCACCTCTTCCTGCAAGGCGAGCTTGGAGGCGATGTCGTTGCCGAGATCTTGTCGGGTGAGACCAATCCAAGCGGCAAGCTGAGCGTTTCTATTCCTCGATTATCTTCAGCTGTGCCTGTGTACTACAACTACTTGCCCATGGAGCGCAAGGTTCCTGCACAGATGGATTTCGACTGGCAATTCCCCCTGATTAACCGAACTGCCCGCTATCCCTTTGGCTTCGGCTTGAGCTATACCACGTTCTCCATCTCCGACGTCAATGTCTCAGAAGACGTGGCTGTTGACGGGGAGATCACTGTCAGCGCTGTCTTGAAGAATACTGGTGACCGGACGGGCAAGGAAGTCGTCCAGGTATACTTCAGCCAAGCCTATCCCGCCATTGAGAGGCCTATCAAGAATCTAATTCGATTCTCCAAGGTGGAGCTGAAGAGCGGTGCATCTAAGACCGTCTCATTCAAGATTCCTGTCTCAGAGCTTGGGTACTACGTCAACGGTCAAAGGAGGGTTGACGCAGACACCTATACGTTCTTTGTGGGGTCCAGCTCTGACGACGCTGATCTAACTACAGCTGCGGTGACCGTAAAATAGCCAAACTCTGTTAGTTAGCGGCCGGTACATCTCTTAGTCTAGAGTCTTGGCGGATCATGGAAAAGGGAGCGGCAGGGTTGCATCGAACAGTGAAACAACGGGCTGGGGAGTTACTTTTCATGGCTAACGGTTTAACACCTTTGGCAGCTTGAACCTGTACCAGTAGAACACGCCAATCTCGTCTCAATTTCCTCATTCCAATAAAATCACCCTGCGAATCAATATAAATCTTCACTCTATATGCACAAGGAACGTTTTGTCATCCTTTCGTACTGAAGTACTGCGTGGTGCAATTAGACCAGTGCAGGACCACAAATACAAGGAGCTAGCCTGCACGTACATAGTTTCTGACTGGGGAAGCACAATCGAATTTCTCCCACTGTTTACCTTGACTCAGAATAAGACCTAACGTAAATTTGATGAATTGGTCTTTCCGGATTAATTGCTTATTTGCTGAGAAAATAGTATTGTCGTAGCAAATAGATGGGGCTGATAAGGCCATGATTCTGAAGCTAATGCAGCATCCCTGTATACGCGTGTTCGCTAATAGACCGTACTACCCAGTTTTGGTTACTGTCAACTTGGCTTCTGCACTCCACAGAGAATTCGGGGATTCCTGCACTTTTAGATATAGCAATAGGAATCTCTCTCCGAGCCTGCCCATTGTCCCGCATTCTCGCCTTGTTTATTGACGGCCTAGATTGACGCTAGGTCTGACTTGTGTCATGCTCGCGCCATGAATACAGCATACAGTACGAGTCTCTTCAAGCCAGATCGTTGTATGACTAGCCGACCATAGGCCAAAAGCCAAGGAGACTACGTAATCCTCGGCTGTCGAGAAGCCGAATGTGCTGCCAAGGGCAATGCTTTGGAGCTTCTTATCTCGCTTGTGTTACAATAAACCACCGCTCATCAGCTGACCACAAGGGGAGCAATGGCCCTGGAAAAGGTGTGCCGATCCATCCAGCCCTGGCCCTTACAATTAATGACTGAGCAAATTCGGGATGTCATTCGAGCAAACCCCGGGGAAGAAAATGCCGAGATGGACAGTGCTGATGTCGACCAAGGGCGTCCGCTCTTCAGGGGGTCCGGACTGGCCATGTCCATTCTGCCTCAGCCCCAAGACGGCCAGGTATGGGAAGGAGCTTGTGGAGGATGGATAGACCAAAGAGAATGCCGTTTCTGTCAGTGTTTGTAACGTATGAGGACATATAAAACGTATACCAAGGTCTTGAAAGACTCCTGAACGTAGTTGTAAAACCAGTCTACCATTCTAGTCTCTCACCACAGCATTGGGTAGTTCCATGAAGCGATGCCACTGCTGCCCAAGTTGGGCTGCGATGATTCGAATCATTGCCTTTCCTCCACTACCAATAATCCAGAATTCCCGACATCGATGGAGTAATACCCCATAATGCGCCAGAATGACAAGAGCTTCCGGCGCCTTTTGCCTCAACAGTTCGTCATACCTCGGGGGGACATTGACGGGAAACGCTATCGCGGCGTGAACTCGCCTGTTCCCTCGTGCGGAGAATATTTCGAACAGACGAAAGGCATTTTTGAGCCACTTTGTTGCACTCCGACATGTGTCGAGAGATGCTGGAGGCAGGATAGACTCCATTAGCATTTCTTCGATTGCGTCGCACGCGTGACCCGAGCTCGTCAATTTACTCCCGTCTGGGCTGATATGCTCCTCACTCACGAAGAATGCTGGCCCTTTTGAACTTGAGATGACGTGCCAGAATTCTTTGCAAATAACGCCGACACCTTGTTGGAGATTGAGGTAATCCCCAAACTTGCCCAAGAAGGCGTCAAAGTCGTTCTCAATGGTCGAAAGGGTGTCATGGAGCACGTAGAGGCCCAGGAGAGCGGAGAAGACAAAACGAGGGATGCAGTTTTGCTCGGACAATTCCATCGTCACAGGATTGTGAAGAGATAGGGCTCGAACCTGCAGCTCGACGGCCATTCGCGAGTACTTTCCGTGTTTAGAAGGATCATGTACACTCAAATGTAACGCAGACAGAGCGAGGAATTCGTCCATCAAATATTGAGAAGTGAGCGCCAGGTCGCAAATACTAGAGACCAAAGCGTCTGAACTTTCGTCGCACATCATGAAATGTGCGCTCTCAGATTCTGCATGCCGAAGTAAGACCATGTGCTCTAGGGCATAGACTTGGTTCTCTTCTCGCCGTGGCTCCCCACTAGGGACAGGTTCCAAGACATGCGGAGGAGCTGCAACACCGACTGTCCAAACGGCTTCCGGATTATTTGAGACAGAGGATGTACCGCCTGGTTGACCTGTAGGCCTTAGCGGTTGCTCGAGATAGGAGCACTGCCGCTGGGTAGTAGCGCAGAGAACGCAGACTGGGCGTGTCTCGTCGCACTTTTGGTGCCGCTCCTTGCACTGCACACAGCCATCGCGGGACTTTTTGTGAGCCCGGCGTGGCTTAAACTCCATTAAACCAGGAATCGGTCTGGTGAAAAAATCGCACAGGACAGGGATGGTGGTGCTTTGTCGGCCTTTTGAGATGCGAGTGAGACGGAGCCGATTTGAGTGAGACGGAGCCGATTTGAGGGAGACGGAAAAGACTGGAGGCTGTGTGATGGTGACTGAGCACCCTGGAGTTTTAATGACAGCTAGGCATTCATGCAGCTAGCTAAGGCGCTACTTAGGGCAGCAGGGGACATGGTTTTCTTTTTCCCTTCTTCAATTAGTACGCCTTTTGTAGTACCTTATCCATTGATCCGAGTTGTCACAGCAGCTTTTACCAATATCTTTACATTTTTAGAATGCACATAGAAGCACTGCATTTAGTGTTCACAGCTGTTGCGTCCACTTCGCCTCCCTCGAGTCCAGCTCGACTTGCTCATTTCCTCTCATTTTGCCACTGGCACGATCTCATCTATTTCTTGCGCGTAGCCTGCACTAGGGTGTATTACCAATCAAGGAAGCAAAAAGATTCCGGCTGTATCTTGCGGGGTGTATAAAGACGATATTCATGTCATGCACTATCAATTATTAGCCCGTATTTTAGATCAATCGCCCCATCAATAGATTTAGCGTTGTACTCGGGATTAGATACCCAGACCGGCTTGCGCAGTCCAGACACTACCAGGCCATACATACTGAACTCATATCTTCAATCAATAAATGAAAAATTTAAGGGATATCTTTGTCTTGGAATTTCCTTGATAGAAGTTCCATTAAGCAAGACGGAGACCCCCATGAGTCTCTACCTAGAATGGCTGGAACTCACCAGGCTCACGAGACCTCTCGCTGCCTCAGGCAGCATATCTGAATTAATTTAACTAGCTGACAGCCGTAAGCATCGATTTCTAAGCAATTTCATGATCTGAATACACCACCCACAAGACCAAGAGATTCGAGACTGAAGATACCATCGCCACATCCATCCCCGTGTCCTGCTTTACCTAATACGGAGTGCCAAGATATTTCATCCAACTCACAAGGCGAATTATCCCCGCCGCGTCCTTCTGTTTCAGTAGTAGAAGATATTTACTCGTCTACACCCCGCACACACGTCAAGACTGATTAGAATCACGAAAAGGTTACGAAAAGGTTCTCTGACGTCTTGGGAGCTTGAGGAGCAGACGGAGACTGCAAAGCCTGATGGAGGAACCGTGGAGAGCCTCCCCTGGACGACAAAGACAAGAAGCCGTCGGCAGGTCTGCTGATGCACAGACGGCTCCATCTACTGGCGGGTTCAAATTCGTGAATTTGTCTAATCCGGAAAGTCTCTATACGGATGAGGGTATTAGAACGGAAATTCGTCGACATGTGATGAAAGATATTGGCCAACAACGGAGACGACGCCGACCAAAAGCAAAATCTTCAAAAGCCACTCCTGCTTCTGATCAACCCCCGGCCGAGGGCACGTCATCAACTCGGAGCGAAAATAGGAAGGGTATTTTACCAAGCCAATCCCTGGTGCCGCTTGGCTGTCTCCCCATTGAAGCCAATGCTCGTGTCCGAGAGCTACTCCATTTTAGTACGTTGTTCTACTTGCTCTCTCAATGTTTCTCTGATAAGATGAATTAATTGGTCTCACATTTCTATACTTACCAGATAATGCGTCCTCTCACATCTATCAACCGCTAAACAAAGTTTGGTTTCAGCTTGCATTGACAGATGCGGGTGCTCTCCATGTAACCCTTGGGAATACGGCTACCTTCTTAGCAAAGCTCAAGGGGGATGATAACCCAATGAAGAACCCGGAGATAATAAACCACTTTTCCAGCTCAGTCATGCTTTTGAGGCGACGACTTACTAGCCCTACCGAAAGTGTGAGAGAAGGGACGATCACCAATATTTTAGCTCATGTCTGCTTCAGCGTATGTTTCTACCCGCAAGGCCTCTTATTGCAGTAAATAACCGTGCTATATAGATACGACATGGCGACTGGGACAGCTGGAGTGTCCACATGTATGGTTTAAGACTCATCTCAAATTTGCGGGGTGGATTAGTCGATCTAGAGCATCCCATGCCCACTCTTATTCTTTTGTAAGCACCCATCCTGTTTAGAGGTTCAAATATGTCACTGACGGCGTCTTGAAAGTTACGACATAGCTGGGAGCATGGTCTTCGATTCCTTCCCTCGCTTTCCACTTCCTCCAGATATCCTCGCTGGACGAACGCGATCGATTCGCGATGTGCCGTACAGACTACGGGCATTGCTTGTTCAGATAGAACAGATGCCTCCCTACATATCGATCGTAGGCGACGCCTTGCAAATGTTATCTTCCATTGCGGATGTGATCAACCGCGGTAGCCACTCTGCATTATTCTGGGAAAAGGACATCGATGCCATCACCTTACTCGGCCCTTGCATCCACTTCTTGCTATCCATGCCTAGGCTACCAAATGATTTTGACACCCTACCTCAGGCTAGTGATCTCATAATGAGAGAGATCCTGCGACTGGTTGGTCTGTTGATCATGTCGAGGCTGAAAGCGATGTTCGGCTTACCTTCGAGTGAGCGAGCAGCCATTCAGGCCAAATTAAGCGACCTAGTTGCTCGACATGCGACAAGTCTTGAAGAAAGACACTTCGAATTGAAAGTCTGGGCTCTTGTCACAGCTGCCTTGTTGCAGAGCCGCGGCGAAAGAGGTGTTTATGTACATGAGATCCAGGGAGTGGTGAGTGGGATGGTCAATCAATCCCCAAGAGAAGTGATTGAACTTGCCGAGGAGATGATTTGGATCAACATTCTGGAATCCCCCAATGTTGAAAGCCTACTACAAGAGGTCAATTTGTTTGCATTTGGCGATGATGGTGTTTGAAACAACTGGGCAGTGGGCGACAAGAATCACCAAAGCTAGCTGAAAGTGCACACAATGATAATACTTTGGTAAACAGAACCTAAGCTACACGGATGTGAAGAAGTCTTGAACCAAGCTGATCCTATCCTCCATTGATACCACCACTGACAGAGATGAACTGGCCAGTGATCCAGCGACTCTTCTCACTGGTCAAGAGGAGTACAGCATCTGCAATGTCCTCAACCGTTCCGACTCTTTCTTCGGCTCGAGTCAACGAGATGAGGTAGTCCTTCACAGGCTCAACTTCGGGCACTGGTGGCAGCGAGTCCGTCAAAACGGGACCGGGAGCGACAGTGTTAACAGTGATATTCTTGCCATCACGACCAACCTGTGCCGTAAATGTTAGCTAAACCTTGTGCTGAAAACGTGGGAGGTGGTCTCCGTACCTCGCGGGCCAAAGTGAAAGTCAACTGGTCCATGGCAGCCTTTGCGGTGGCATAGATAGGCATTTGGACGAAACCCAGCTTGGAACTGACGCTTCCAATGTTGATGATGCGTCCACCTTGCGGGATATAAGGATAAGCAGCTTGGAGGAGCAGAATAGGGCCGACAACTGCAACCTCGAACGATCGCATGATATCCTCAGGCTTGCTGGTAAGAATTGTTCCGTAGGCAACAAAGGATGCACAGTTCACTAAGGAGAGATTAAATGAGCATGGAATCCAACACTTGGTATTGGGGAAACACTGTACTTACCAAGGATGTCAATGTGATCAACGCCAAAAGCCTTGAGCGTCTCGTCCACGATCTTCTTGCTTCCCTCGGCAGTAGACACATCGGCTCTCACGACGTGAACTCGCCCCTTGCCGACAGCCGATTCAATCGTAGAGACGACATCGGCAGCGCGGGAAGCAGAAGACTCGGAGACATAGTTGATGGTGACATGAGCGCCAGCACGAGCCAGAGCGAGTGCAATGCCAGCGCCAATACCGTTCTCTCGGCCAGAGCCAGTGATGATAGCCACCTTGTTGGGGAGGGATAGATCAGATGCCGACATTTTGATGATTGGGTGGAGTAATAATGATTGCTTTGAGTGTGTTTATGATTGTAGATTGCTGTTGTAGTGTGTTGTGGTGTTGTGATGTTGTGAGTGCCAGATGGAAATCACGGCAGAGGGTATGCTCTTTATAGAAGTTGGCTTCCGATTGAATCCTTAAAAAGTACAGATTATTAATTCTAAAAGTCTCCCGTCTTACAAATCTGAATGATACGCCGATTGTAGAGAAAATGATATCAAATCTCAGCATCGCGCGGAGCAATGAGGAAGATACGTCATGCTTGTTCCTAAATGGGATATTGGTGTTGAAGAGGCCTAACCCAAAATGGATGCTGGTCCCCCCTGTCATTCTATCTCAGCCCAACACTAATAGAGTATAGCTTCATCTAAGGGTGCGCTGGGCCAATTGGGAGGAAGCCCGGCCCGCTCGGTTTGACATGTGGTTTTGTTTTGCTTACGGAGAAACTCGATTGTCACCAGAATCTCATCTTGTCGTGTTGCTTTGGCCTGATTCTAAGTCATTTCTTGTCATAGTGGCGCAAAATGGAAACGCGTGAATTACAAATCGTCTCACCGGCTTGATACCCGTTCATGCTGCAAGTATAAGTAGGCCGTGTCGAATAGCCTTGGAAAAATACTCTATCTTCACACAGCCCAAGCACTCTAAGAACACCCATATTTACTCTCGTCCTCATTAGCCGAACACCAAATCTCCTCAAAATTATCCAACTCTTCACTCGCAAAACAAGCCAAAAACACAACATGTCACAGCTAATTGTTGTTCTGGGAATCACCGGCGTACAGGTAAGCCCAAATTCTTCACGTTATTAAACACAAGCTGTACCGCACCTGAGTACTTTTCCCTTGCTGATGCGACCGCCTACAGGGAAGCTCTGTTGCCGACACGTATCTTCACTCTGCGGGTTGGAAAGTTCGTGGCGTGACTCGCAATCCTGAGTCTGCAAGTGCCAAGGAGTGGGCGGCCAAAGGTGCCGAGATCGTCCGAGGCGATGTCAACGATGTCAAGTCTCTGAAGAGAGCATTCGTCGGTGCCAACATCATCTTCGGTGTTACGGATTTCTGGACCATCTTCAAAGACCCCGAGAGCAACAACAAGAAACGTCCTGGCCAAGAACTCGTTGAATACTGCTACGAGGTCGAGCTGCAGCAAGGCAAGAACATCGCTGATGCGGCGGCCACCGTCCCTGGCCTCTCTCGATACGTCTTCAGCTCCATGGCCCATGCGACGAAATCGAGCGGCGGAAAATACAATACGCTTTTCCACATGGATTCCAAGGCCGAAGCAGCCTCGTATGCCCAAAGCCTGCCATTGCTCCGTGGCAAGTTCTCGCAGATCCAGGCACCTATTTACTTCCAGCTGCCCTGGCAGTGGGGACTACCTACGACCCCACAGAAGGTATGCAGAGTTCACAACTTCTAGACACCGTCGCATCGCTTGCGGTAACACCGAGGCTAACAGTGGTACAGCAAACTGATAGAACCTGGCGCATGAGGGGCGTTGGCCCAGGCGACAAGGGAATTCCGTTTGGAGATGTCCAGAAAGACTTTGGGCCATCTGTCAAAGCAGTTGCCGAGGCCGAGCCCAACGTGAACCTGTTTGCAGTCGGAGAATACGTGTCCTGGGCAGACTACCTGAGAATCTTCTGCGAGACTCAAGGTCTGAAGTACGGTGGCTATGACGAACTCTCGTATGACGATTTCTGCAAGTTACTTCCCGGAGGTCTTGGTCATGAGTTCAGTCACAATGTTCTGTTTGCTCATGAATTTGGGTACGAAGGAACAGACCCATCAGTTATTAAACCAGAGAAGGTACGTACTACTCCGGGTCATTCTAAGATCAAAGCACTAACATTTGTATAGCTAAATCTCAAGATGACTTCTCTCCGTGAGTACTGTCAGAGTACTGACTTTTCTGCGATCTTGTAAGGAATAACAAGAGAAGTAGGGCAGAGGATCTTGGATTTCATGACTGTTGGTTTAATTCATAGTATAGCCTAATAAAACCGTCTATACAATAAATTTCGCTTTCCCTCCTGACCAGATATCAACCCATGACTACAACAAGACGGGTTTGAAAGAGCGGGATACTTCGTTTAGACTTTCTGTCGTACGGTGATGATTCAAAAATACCCATGTTAAATATTTTCCCACATACCACATGAGGTATTGCGTAATGATCAGCAAGCTCAGTTATATTTCCGAACATGAATTAAAAAGATTGTGATCAACTTATACGATGATAATTAAGAATGGTTCAAATTGATGCACTAGTGTAGGGTAGCTGTCTGTTCACTTGCCGAGAGCACCACAGCGCAGTGTTTTGAGATATTTAAGAGGATAAATGCCGAGAAACGCAGCAGGGATATCATGGAAATAAAGAATAAGTATTAGTACCAGGTACAGCTGGAGCTGGCGTCTACGGTTGAGTCCTTACACTCCCTCTTTCTGTCGGGCCAGGCATTAATCATCAAGAATGCCTACTCGGTTGGAGCGAACTGAATTCCCTGAGAGCGCAATTGGGGACTTGATAGAAGAAGACGCCGGCTTCCTCAAGAAACATTCGGAAGCAGTGGATTGGAAAGAAGCTGCCAAAGAAGAATGTCCCGGTCTGGTGTTGCAAAAGCCAAATTAGGAGCGCTTAAGCTTATTCCGGCAGGGGCTCATAAAGACGCTGGCTTGTAAACGTTGACGGTAGATTTCCCTTTGAAACCTGCTAGCAAGTTGGAATTGATTGGGGCTACAAGGAAGACAAAAGCATAATTGTTTTAATTTCTGATCTTGACGAGGTCTTCACTGTGTTAGCGAGGGGATGCAAACGATGAGGCCCACCCACCTGTAACCTGTTTCAGCCGAATGGCCTCCGCGCATGGAATCGCGTTTCTCCGCCTATCCAGCAGGGGACTGGTAAATTAATCCGAGAACTTCTAACCGCTTCTGATCAATTCATCACCAACTACCCACTGGCAGGCCTCGTTACCTTGCACCGAGCCATCCGACTGGACCTTTGGCGGTTAAGGGCATGGAAGCGAACGGTACACGATGCTTCGAGCCGGGTGTTGAGTGCTCGTACAAAATGCTGCCAGATGCCGCTATGTTGGCGTGATGTTTCGTCCCATCCATTCATTCATTCTTTCATTCACTCATTTTTCTCTTCATCCAGCTGGCCTGTACACGTAGTCGATCTCGACGATCTTTACACCATTTACTCTCGCTTTCACAATGAAGTCATTCGCTGCTATCGCTTCCTTCGTCGGCCTGGCTGCCGCTGAGATCCTTTGGGATGGCCGCTTCAACGATCTCACGTCGGCCACCGACCTCGACAAATGGAGCTGGTCCAACCAGGTCGGGCCTTACCAGTACTACATCCACGGCGACGGCGAGGTCACCGAGTATGTGAATCTCGCGGCCGCCAACGCCAATCCCGCTGATGGCGGCTCGTCGAAGGGTGCCAAGATCTCCTTGACGGACACTGCCTACTGGAACGGCCAGACCATGCGCCGCACCGAGCTGATCCCCCAGACGAGCGCCGCCATCGCCGCCGGCAAGGTCTTTTACCACTTCAGCATCAAGCGCGAGGCTGAGAACGCGCCGTCTCTGGCCCGCGAGCACCAGATCGCCTTCTTCGAGTCGCACTTCACCGAGCTGAAGAGCGGCCTCATCTCCGGCGCCAGCGGCACCGAGGACACGAGCCTCCAGTGGTTCGTCGGAGGCACCTCCAAGTGGGAGGTGGAGTGGGAGGCCGGCGTCTGGCACAACATCGCCTACGAGATCGACTTCTCCGGCGAGACGGTCGGTCTCTGGCACTCGACTGGCGGCAGTGACCTGAAGCAGGTTGTTGCTCCCATCACCGCCAGCACGAGCAGCAACGGAGCTGACTGGCACGTCGGTGTCCTGGAGCTCCCCAACGGTGACGCCGACACCAACGAGGACTTTTACTTCTCCGGCGTCTACATCGAGGACGGCGACATCACCGCCTCCTTTTCTGGGGGCTCTGCCGGCGGCGATGACACTTCAGCTAGCTCTTCGGCTGTTGCCTCGGTGGCTACCAGCGCAACAAAGGCCGCGACAACTGCCCCGGTTGCCACTACTAAGGCTGCTGTCGCGACGACCACGAAGGCTGCTATCGCGACCACTTCGCTTGCGGCTGATGTCACCACGCTGCTGACCAAGACGACATCTGCTGCCCCCGAGGTTTCTACTGCCCAGACGACTTCCATCGCACAGACATCTTCGGCCGCGCCGGTGATCCCGGTTGCTGAGACGACCTCTACTCCCGTCGAAGTCGCTCCCACTCAGACATCTGCATTGGCCGTGGAGACACCCACGCAGACTTCTCGATGCAAGCTCACGCGCCGCTCGCGCCACCGTCGCTCGATTCGCTCTCAGTAGGTGGCTGATGAGCCACCGTCCCCCGATGGATGATGGGGGTGAATTAGAACTAGCCAAGACGGGAGGTTACTGCTATTTCAGCGTACATATTTCTACATCAAAACGTATATAGCATTACCTTAAGTGAAGACGGAAATAGCATGATTCATTTTAGAAAGACTCGTTCACTGTTTAATGAGCCATTGGGTCACAATTATGACTGTCATTCCCCACCCAAGCCCCCGTATCTGTCTCGTTTGGCAAGTCATGTCGAACAACAGTTGCTTACAATCCATTACTAGAATGGACGTCTCATGCACGTCGCAGATGCGTTTTATCAAGTTTTAAACCATTTCTTCCCCTCTATTCTTTGTAAAGAATTTCCTTTAATGATCTTTCAATTTTGTAAACTCAGGCAATTAAACGCTTTATGCAAGCTGCCCTCACTACTCGACTTTACTACAATTATCGCACCGCCATGTTTAAGCTACATTGCCCCACAGCAATTAGCAGTCAACAAATGAGTCAATTGACGTCCACTTTGAATTCAATCCCGGTCACTGGTTGGGGTACGTATTTAAACTATAGGGTATCCCCCCGTGCTACAAACACTTCGCATTGGCGGCCGCAGCAAGCTACAAAACAAAGTAGGAGGAGTAGTTTCCGAAAGTCTAAATCCCTTGGGAGTTCTGCGAAATAAAGCCTACAAGCAAGGAAGCATTCTGTTGTGCTTCTTGCCGGACTGCAGGTCGTGACCAGTAATCAATAAAAGAAAACAACCCACCGCAACACCTCTCACTTTAAGAGACAATGGTGAGCAACTAGTGGGCAGTTTGTGATCGCGCCAAACTGAGTGGACCATTCTGAAATAGTATTCGCTAGAATTAGTATCTACGCTTCACCTCCTTTGACGCCCTGTCTACTTCAAGATTATGAGTGACCATGGACACTCCAGTCGATTTCGTAGCCAGGTTTTTGAAAGCCAGGTCGCTTCAGCCCTAAAATGAGCCAAGCATACGACATTGGGCACGCGAAGGCTGACTGACGGTATTTCTGGCGGTTCCATGACATGTTTGTCACCAAGGTCTTATGGCTTGACGAACAAGTGGTAAGAATCGTTTCTTGAAAAACTTCGAGGATTATTGGTCCTCATTATTCTACAATATTCCGATGAGAGTCCAAAGGGACCTTGTCGGCAGCATTGCGAAAGGTGGTTTGTTGGAAAGCGAAAGATGGAGATTTTAACGTGGACTGGCGGCTCCCTGGCTCGAGATAGGTAGCTTCGGGATGATCTTTCCCAGCGGGCATTCAGGCTCTTTTTTTTTAAAACCGGGCTGTCAGCTTAGCCATGTAGTTACTCATGCATACTATTAATATATCGAATGGCGTCTCACCTGTGATTTTGAACTTGCCACCTGCAAGGTCGGATAATGAATGGTGTCTGGAGCTGCTGAGGCAGAATTGATGAGCTCAGGCTAGCCAGGTTCGGCTTCGGACAAACACTGTAGCTCAGGGCCTGCTGTCGCTGGATGGACATTACCAATTGCTGAATATCAGTGATCGTATGACCCCAAAACCGATCTCGTACATTTCTCCTCCCTTGCTTGGAGCTGAACTTGCCTGAGTTGGGCCGAGCTGAGAAGACTGTGTACGCCATTCTGAGCCGAGGTCCCCAGATTTGGCCGGGACGTGCTGCGGACCAAAATTGGAACCAACAAAGCCTATTATCTCTAAATAGTAAGTCTAAAGACCTACTTTGTTGAATTCTTTGTGCAGGGGGAAGATATTTATATCTCAGGATGTAAATGATGTAGTTATGATGCATTCCAAAGCATGTACTCTGGGATACCTTTTTCGCGGAATATTAAATACTGTTATGTGTCCTTGGGGATAAAACAAATGAAGATACCACCGCGATGCACTTGTTGTGTTTCTGAAGCTCAGCCTCTGCCGGTCTATCCGTAAGCTAAGCTAAGTTGGTGTTGAGCTTGGGGGCTGTTGAGGCTAACATTCGGATGAGACGCCCGACTGGCTGGGGGGACCTAGAATTATTGAAAGCCTAAGCTGAAATGGACCAATGAAGCTGTGAGTGGCAGATAGGTGCAGATTTCTTGTATTTGTGGCGTTCTCCGTTGTCTCGTTGATCATGCCTCAACGGATAACATTGCCGTGTCAGAATGGGTTTAGTCAGAGCGACTTTTGGTCATATATTAGACAGTGCTGGCACTCGTTAACGCCCCAAGTGTCGTAGTTCACACATGTCGAACCACCATGTCGAATTCCGACCCGCCGCCCCTAACTGACACCTTCACCGTGCCCTCAACATGCTATCAGTCTACCTTCGGCGCTCAAATCACTACAGAAACTGCGAACGGTATCTACTTTCTCCTTGGTGATCCCAATTCAGCTGGAGATTGCCTGCCGTCCGCGGTTGGGACTTCAACCGTCTCCTATTTTTCCCCTGGTCTCTACTGTCCCCACGACTGGACAACAGCCTGCAGTAGAACATCAGATGGCCAGGCGATTGCAACCTGCTGCCCACCTGGCAGCTATGTCTGCGAGCTGCAGTCTACCTTTGCAGATCTGTATTACTGGATCACCTTGTATCCGTGTATCTCGTACGTTGGAGACGCAGCCGTAACGGCAACCAGTGTGCCCGTTATCATCACAAGCCCGACATCACATACCATTTACTATACCTTGGCTCCAAATGATGCTGTCAACGCTCCTGGGGTCGAATTAAGGGTAGATATATCGGCCAATACTGCATCTGCTACCACGAGCTCTGGGGTCACCGCCGGCTCTGTTATCGCCACCAACTCTGTTATCACCACCACCTCTGTTGCCAGCAAGCATAAGGACTCGACAAAGGCATTGGCGATTGGACTAGGCGTACCACTGGGTATTATCGGAGCTGCCGTAATTGGAGCAGCAATCTGGTTCTTTCGAAGAAGGAAGAAGGGAGATAAGAGTCAGAACGTAGTTGATACGGGAGAGACCAAAATGGCAGAGGCGGATGGCAAGGCTCTTAAACCGACTGTGGAAATTGACGGGATAACAGCGGGGACAAGGGTACATGAGTTGGATATTTCGCAGGCTAGGGCAGAGCTTCCAGTATAGAGGGCTATAATTTAATCAACTTTTTTATTAATTAGCTACGTCAGTTTTCTAAGTTTGGAGAATGATTTTTCCCTAAAGAAGTTTAATATTAACTTTAGAAAATATATTAACTAACTAGCTTTCTAAGTTAAGTAAAAATCAGGAATATTTAATAAAAACCTCAAATTAAAATTAGTAGTTATAGTTAAAAGAGTTTTAGTATTAACTTAAATATATTAAACAACTGTTAGTTAGAAGAGGGGTCTAATAACCCCTCTTCCAGCTGATCCGGATGACCGGAACAAGCAAGCATCAACATCATCATCACTACATTGATCCCTATCCATTTAATCGAATTGTCCGTAACGGATCCAACAACAAACACAAGAAGATCACCAGAAGATGAATATATTCACCACCCTCATCATCACTACATTGACCCTGAATGGTGAACTCGAACGTCCTCTTGACTGGTTAATAAAAGAGGGACCGCGTATCCAACAGAGCCCTGTTAGATTGACGCCTGAGTGCGAATAAGAGGGAATTTGCCCTCTGTTATAACGATAGGCTTGTGACGATAAATGGCCTGACCAAATGTGTCCTTGGACCGTGACAGGATCACGGTTGTCTCAGGATCACAGCTGTCCCAGGGCCAGAACCGCCACATTTTTCCTCGGACCTCATCTATCCCAGGACCGTAGCTATCCGGGACCATAGCTATCCCGGAACACGCCTTCAATGATTAGAACGCAGGCTTAAGCATGGCTGTTAGAAGACTGCGAGGAAACATTGTACTCAATTAAGCACCAGTGCTCTTAGGCCTATGTATGCGCTCGGATTGTATCAAATATTTGCAATACTCTCGCCCACCAAGCTAAATCTCTCCATCATCTAAGGACCCACCAAGGCATTTACAATCGTCGTGCTTTTGGATGTGATTGGCTGGCTCAGAACGTCCCATCGAAGTGATGTCCGCCAATGAGATCGCAAGGCACACTTGTGCTGATGCGATTCAGCCTTTCCGAAAATCGCATCGTCTGACTCCCAACCGCTCAGCCTGATATTGGCCCTGAACCAAAAAGCCCTCGCATATCCGTGCGCTGGCCGTCGAGGCAAAAACTGCAATATTGCCGACGCCTCAACGTCCACAACATTGGTGCTTTGATCTAGCAACCATGACAAGGACCAGCCAGGACTCATAAAAGCTTTTTGAACGGCCCCCTCTCCGGGCTTCCATTTTCCCAGTTCTTGTTTCTTGCCCTCTTGCAAAGTGAGATTCGGGAGCCTTGACCCCCGTCTAGCTCGGGAAGATTATTGCAACACCAACAGATCTCCGGATCGTGCGCTATCGCAGATCTCGAGTACGTGGCGGGTGCGCATCACCAGTTTTGACGATAACTACACTGTTGGCTGCTGCTCATTTCGAATGTCCATGTTAATTCCGGACGGGACGCATCCGGTCCCGCCGTGGGTCAACGGTCGCATCCGGCCTCAACGAACGGAGGTGCTGCAACGCCTGTATGACCGATGGCGAGACTCGGTGGAATGTCAGACTTTCGAGAGCTTCTTGCAACTTAACCAGGATAGGGCGATGCTGCAAGTGCCGTCCTTGCAACGCTCTCTCGCACAGCGAAGCGGCGGGTCTTCTTCATCGACTCGTTTAGCTTCCTCGGCACCTGAGGACTACGAGTTTGGCGAGCACGACAAGAAACCTCAACGCCGGGGTCCTCTTTCAAAAACAAAGAGGGAGAAGACAGCCTTCATTCGCAGGCTTGGAGCGTGCGTATCATGTCGCGGAAGGAAAGTTGCGGTAGGTCATTCAGCAGTCCACTGGCCGGGGATCCTCGACTAAAATCCCGATAGTGCCTCCATTGGGATCTTACAGAGTTTGAAGAGTGCTATCAGTCGTCAAAGCATGGCGATGAAATACACTTAAATGGAGTCGACGAGCTCAGCCCTCTGTCACATGGAGATGAACTTCTGGATCCGGAGCATCACAGCCCACTCGCACCAATATCGCAGTTACAAATGGATGTCGGCCTTGCGGGCCTGCCACAATCTTCTTCTATCAGCCCTATCAGCCCCATCAACCTCATGACACCTACCAGGCCTGCGCTCCATTCCATGTGCGCTCCTCTCCCCTCCAACATCACAACCATGGGCTTCCACGACTCTTTCGGCGACGATGCCTGGGCTTCCTGGTCCACAGGACCCCGAATCTCATATGACCGGTCGTCCCTCGATCGACCGAGCCTACATCTTCCCGACTCCGCTCGTCAGCGCCTCGACCGACTTTCAATGAATCCAGCAAGGAATGAGGGGGGCCAGGGTTCCAACCCCGTGCCCGCAAAGCCTACTCCAACAGGGCGCGGAAGGCTAGCTAGCAGACACGAAGAGGTTGATCCTAATGAGTTCGTCGACGAGGAGCCCCAGCCAGAACTGAAGCAGCCGCGACGACATCTCCTGACACTGAAGATCCCGAAGGGCAAGAACTTCAGCGAGCCTTCCTCTGCCATCACTGACAATGGAGAATCTCGTCCATCGACAGCTTCTTCAGAGGAGTCCTGGCACACCGGCAAGATGCCCCCCACAGACTCCGGATACGCATCTGCACCTAATCTGGATCGGTATTCGCACGCAAAATCCTCGACTGCGCAAGCCCGGAGCCCTGCCTCTAACAAATCTCCAGCCGCAATGAACGACATTGATATCGACGATACCAGAACTCTGTACTCAGCTGGGACTACCGCTGCGCCTTCGCGAGTGCAGATTGCCGAGATTTGCAGTGACATCTATAGCAAACTGAGCGACTGCCTCAACGCCAAGACATGGCCCATCGTAGCCAAGGTGCTTCCTGACCTGGTTAAGGCTTTCGCTGTCAAGCTGGGAAGCGACTCTACTGCGCAAGTCAACCAAGACGTAATGTATTTCGTTCATAAGCGACACAAGTGAGTTTTTGGCGCAATGAAACCATTGTGTTATATCGTCTAATCAAGTCTATTAGAGAAGTAGTTGCCCGAATTGAAGCGATGTTTCGTCATGACATTGACGACCAACCAGAGGATCGCCGAGATATTCCCGAAGGAATGCCCCTGCTTGACAAGATGGCCATGTGGCAAAGCAAGGTTGGCGAAGACCACACACATGCAACCGAAAGCGATGATTGCTTCAAAGGAGTCAAGGACTACGAATCCGACCCCATTGAAGAGATCAATCTGCCCGAGTACCACAAGGTCATATTTGACAGCGAGGCCTACAAGTGGTTCCTTACCAGTTTTAGGAAGGAAGTTATTCTGCAGTGGGGAGCGTCGCACTCACGCATCATGACGGAGAGTATTCGCTGCAAACTTCTTGAGAAGCTCCCGACTGGAACCATCAGCTGGCGACATGCTCCTAGCTCTCATGAAGTTACTTTCGTTCTTCATTGGCACCAAAACATGCAATTGCGCCTCGGGCGTGAAAATATTGAGCTGCCGTCATGGCCAGCTCACTCATTTTCAAGTTTTGTTGTTCTGACGGGTTCACCGGAGGAGGCGCAGGCACTTACCATGAAGCAGTACATGAATCAGACATGGCCGACTAATGGTTTGCAAATATTCAATCTTCTACAAGAGGCGATTTCCAGCCCCAATAGTCTGTATTCCGGTAAGGCAGCTCATCCACTTGCTCCTGGTGTGCCTCATACTGATGCGTCCCACGTACCTAGCCGGGTCGCCGCCTAATGCACCAATTGTCGCAAGAGTATTTGGCTCTAAACTCACGGTTACAGCCGCTGGACCGGCGTACTTCATCGCGGAATGCGGTGAACAGCTCGCTTGGCTAGCGTCTGCTCTTGCAAGCAGTACTCGAGATGTCATCGCTCACTGCACGCCCTCCGTCGCAAATTTCGATATTCGGGCTACGCCTCCACCAAACTCGACATACCGTGGTAAATGCGATGTTATACTCGAAATCACTCATGTGGCTAGTTTAGATGGCTCTAGACCAAGGGAACAGAATTCTTGGGAAGCTGTGGTTAGGGGGAATAACCTTATCAAAGGGTATCCTATCTCTCGGCGACCAGAGGGATTCCCAGGCCTAGAACTTTCCTTGGACATTCTCTTGTATTTGATGCAGGCTAAGGAGGTTTGTATCTCTGGCGGACACGTCTTGATCAGAGGGCCAGAGAGGACGCTGAAATTGGTGAAGCAGACTGACAAGGTCTGTCTTTGGCATCCTCTTGACACTGTCACCCGGGGCTGTTTCTGTAATCAGCTTCCCACTAGAGTCGATATTTCGAATCTAGAGACGGATCGCCACGTTCTAGGGAGTTGCGAGCGCCAGGATGCTCGACCTGAAAGTGAGTCTTTGGAGCTCCTGTTTCAAATGAGTTGTTTCTAACCGTACAAAAACATAGACGCTGACAGAGTCTCCACGATCGCCGGCTCATCTGAAGATATGGTTCCCGAAGATTATGGCGTCGCCGGGATAAGTCATCTAGACGCAGCAGGGAGTGAGTCTCAGCGTCTCGCAGCGTTTCGCCGGAACGAGGCAGACTCCGTCCTTCACGGCAGTCGAAGTGGAGAGATGGTTCGGAGATGGTCGACGAGCCGTGGAGTCGAATATCCAATCTCGGAAGATTGCCTACCCACCTCTCAGATGGGTCTCTCAGAAAGCAATGGAGATTTTCCATCAGTGGTAGCATCAGAATCGGGTGATGACTCTTTCGACACAGACCAGCTTTCAATATCGGATTCTTCCGAGGACATTAAACCCCTGGATGCCAACGAGCCGTTATACCCCATTCTAAACCATGTGCTCCATCAACTTCTTTCCGGATTTCGAAGTTGGACACAACATCCGTCGTGTGCCAGCGGAAGTGGTTCAGGATCTGGCACGTCGGCAAGTGCACTGGGACTGTCAAGCAGCAGTGCTGGAGGTACTCCTAGTCAGAGTCGTCCAAAGAGAAAACGAGGGAAAGACGACAGTGATGACGCCGATCAAAATGGGTTCCGAAGACCGCCGAAAAAGAAAAGCAATTGCGATCCTGGTGATGCTTCGAAGAAGTCGTTTGCATGCCCTTACTTGAAGAAAGACCCCATCAAACACGGCAGCTGCTGTGCGAAGAAGCTGAGCAGGATTCGAGACGTGAAGCAGCATCTCGCCAGGCGACACACGCCCGAGCGGTATTGCCAGCGCTGCTTAGAAACCACCTTTGCGGATGAGCAAAGTCTGCAGGTGCACATCGATCTGCGAATATGTCTCAGCCGGGATCCCTCTATGCTAGAAGGGATATCGTACTATCAACACCGGCAGCTTTCGAGAAAATCTGACTCGAGTCTCGGCGAAGAGGGCCAATGGTTTGCAATTTGGGAGATTCTTTTCTCCGGACGCATGAAACCAAGCTCACCGTATATAGACGCTGGTTTTTCGGTGGAGATGCGTCTCTTCCGTGAATACAGTTATAGCCGCGGCCCAGCCATGGTCAGAGAACAGATCGAGTTGAGCACGGATTTCTTGAGACAGGACATTACAGAAGCACAGCGACTGGCCTTGGATCGAGTAATTGCCGAGGGCATCAGCCGCCTGTTTGAGGATTGGCGGTCGGCTCAACCTGCCGGCTCACTATCTTCAAGGCATCAGAGTAACTATTTCCAGCGAACAGGACAAGGAACACCGATGACCTCCGTTGCGGATAGTGGTGTGGCAATGGGGAGTCAATTCTCCTCCTCTGGAGAAGTCAGGTCTCAAGGGGGAATCACTCAATCTTCGAGCATGCTGGAGTTGACCTTTCCGCCAACGGCAACTACGACGGGAGTGGAAATTCAAGCTTCTTCAACAGCGCAAGACGTCGCCGTGGAATTATCTCAAAACCATGAACAGGATTGGCTTGCCCTCCTTTCAAATCCAGACAACTTGGAATACCACCTCGGCGCCGGAAACGAGCATAACTTTGATCATGCGTTCAATCCTGGGGTGCTTGATTTCGATCCGCCACAAACGAGTCTTGGAGGAGTTGGTTATTATTCTCAGCCAGGTGAAAATAAGGGACCAGATATGGAGAGCCGACGAGACCTATATTTGCTATGACTGGCAGTTGAGTGGACACAGCGGTAGCTTCCTTCTTGATATAAAAATGTGTACAATAATTGTTAACTTTACCCTTCAGCATCTAAAGGGCCATTGCGGGGCTGTTCAGCTAGTCAATGCGCTGATGCTTAAGGGGAGAAACTTAAGATGGAGTTTGCTATTACCCGGCGTGCTTATATGATTTCATCCCTGGGCGTAAGTCAGCATCCACATATATCACCGGACCCTGAGCTGGCTGAACCAGCTGGAAGATTCTTCACCCCCATGATTCCTACCACACCTCGCTTGGCATGACCATGTCGGCGTTGCCGTGACCCATCGGCCTTTCCGTGCGGTTGGCCTGCCAGACCGGCACTATAAGAGTTAGTTTTGTGAATATCAATCTGTACCTTAGCTGTAGCGTCCTTCTTTAACCTTTCTGCTGGCTAAGAATAGGAGCTACTAATAGTAAGATATACTTTCTACTCTATACCTTCTTAATATTTAATTTATATTAATATCTTTAAAGTTATTAATTCTTTTTTTATTATATTTAATTTACTTTTAATTTTAATTAGTATATTTTAAAATAAATCTTCTTTAAAATATATCTTATTTAAGTTTTTTTTTTTAAACTTTACTTATTATTATTAAATAAATTAAAGTTATATAATAATTTTAAATAGTAAAAATAAGATTTAGGTTCTTATTTTTATTCTGTAAATAAGTCTATATTATTTTAGGTTATTTATTAATATTAAATAAAACTTAAAGAAATAAATATTACTCTTTACATAACTCCAAATCTCTAATGGTAGATTTTTAATAGTAAAGCCCCTGTAAGATATTGACTGTACAGGCCGGAGAATATAATAAACAATAAGTGAATTCAATGGCTATTTACACAACATAAAGGCCTGCTATAGTTCTAGCAGCTATTCTGCAGCTGTTACTGCAAGTGTAACATTGGCCTCGCTGTGATGCTGTCCCAGACCTTCCTTCCAACCCCTCCGCAGCCGCGTAATCTCTACGACGACGTGCAGAATCGCTCAATATCCCTTCTTCAATCTCTCATTACGGCAGGATCCGCTTCATGCTTTGATTGGGGAAGACAGGCACATTACCGGCCGCAGCAGTCGGGAGAATTGGGTCACCCGACTGAGTTTGTGCGATTGGAGATTTGGGGTTATGCGAATAGTAATACTTGAAGAAACAGCTTTATACTCTATAATTTATTTACTAGTAGAAAGATGTCCACTAGAAGCCCACTTAACCTGGTTCGTTTGATCTAACTTAAACTTTAAAAATACAAATTCCTCCTTTTTCTTGAACGATGTAAAACAGATCAGCCAGCGAAAGTCCAACACTGAGACTTATATATAGGGGCATTGACATTGAACAGTGTGTTGCTGTAGAGGGTTCCAATATAAGCAATGACGTCCATATTGAAGGTGCTGGCGAACCAGGCGCCATTGGGGCAGGTAGCCGTGTCCGGCTTAGTGAAGGTGACACCCGACTCGCTGGTGTAGGCAAAATCAAGGTCAGCAGAGAAGGCGTTGATAATCTGGGGTTTAACTTCAAAGCCCGAGGTCAGGTCGATAGCGCCCTTGAAGACACGGATACCGAGAGCAAGGTTAAGATCGAGGTAGGGATTGAGCTGCAGCGACACCTCGGCGCTGACATCGGAGGAGACAGAGGTCTCTGGCTTCCAGCCGCTGGTAGAGGACTTGTCAGAGTCGAGGAGGTCGAGGTGGACCTGGCCGTTGAGAATCTCGCTGTGGAGGCCGAGGGAAGCGTCGACGTTGCCTGACGCGGCGAACTCGACACCGAGACCGAACTCAGCGATGGGGCCGACGTCGAGAATACCGGGGATAGTAAAGGCGGAGACAGAAGCAGAAAGGGGTTGATAGTTGAAGATGTCGGATGAGTAGGAAGCAGAGACAGCTGCAGAGACATTGACGTTTACGAGACCGGAGTAGTCGACGTCAAGGTACATCTTGCTGGGCTTGAACTTGAGGAAGTTGAAACGAAAGCCGCCCTTGATTCGGATGTTGCTCTCGAAATTGGCCTGATCGATGACGATCTTGAGGCTCTCTGTGTCGATGAGGGTTCCATGAATCTCGCCGCTAACTGATGCCTTGAGGTCACGTTTGGCAGGAGTCGACGTAGTGTCGAATTCGACAACGGCGTCTTCACTTTGCTCGTCAAAGGCAGAGCGCTTGCCAGCGGCAGTGGCAGTCAAAGAGGCGTCGTCGAAGGTCAGGCCAGAGACGTTGTAGAAACCACGCTCATCGGCGGTGTTACAACCGCCATCGGGAGAGTACGTGATAACAATAAAGTCGGATGTGGGCCACGCGGCAGAGGAGGCTTTGAGGGAAGCAGCATCGCTGAAGGTCATAGATACACCGGCATCGGTGCACTCGACGGAGGCGATTCCAGCGACTTCCTCCAGCACAACGGCAGGCTGCTTCATGACAGCGTCAACGTAGGCCGTCATGTCGTCGGCACCATACCCGAGGAAGATCGCCTTGGCCGGCGTCAGAGTATCTTGTCTGACCTCGAGGCCGGAGGCAAGACTGGACTTGAGAGCCTGGGGGCGAGAGATGGGCTTTAAGACAACTGGAGTGTCAGTCTGGCCGTCCGTCTGTCGGGCCTCCAGACTGTTGAGACGGCTGGATTCGAGTCCATCAGGTCGGTGGATGGGACGAAGAATAACCTTGCTGTCATCGCTGGGTAATGCAGCTGCGGAAGTGTACCCGGCGAGGGCGACGATTGAAAGGAGGAAAGAAGGAGAGGTCTTCATGTCTGCTGAAGATGTATTATTTGAGCGAGAGGCAAGCAGAGCTGAAATGATAATCAACGGAAGTGAGTGACGGTGTTTTGGAGAACGAAAGAAGGTGGTAAGGAAAAGACTGATGGATGCTTCTGGATATGGAGCAAGATGAGGATTGGGTGCCGAAGCGTTGACCCTTTATAGACAATCATCGCGATATGTTTCCTAGGTACGGAGTCGTGCATCCAACTGGTGACCAAGCATTGACACCGCAATGCCAGAACCGGACTGCCCGTGGCATCGTCAGGGAGAACTGGCGATTCTTTCCTTGTGCTGCGCCTCACGTCCAGTGGTAAGGTGTGAATGGAAACGGGGTTGACGATGGAAAGGGCCGACCCCTGTCAACCGCGTTCATGCCGTAGCTTGGAGATGGGCTATGTGATGACAAAGGGGTAGCGACAAGTGTCCGGTAGTCATCACGGGCTCCCGCATGAAAAGGGAGTCTGAAGAGTACGCAAATACTCAGTTGTCAACATCTGCTCATCTAGTGCTCAATTGGGTCTAAAGCTACTGAGGTAGAAACTCCTATGCAAGTCTGTCGTTGAATGAGGCTCTGAGACAGCGCTGTTCGGGCCATCATCCGACTTCACGACCCCTGACGGCCCACGCGACTGACATTAGGTTCTCGTCTCTGTCTTGGCAGCTTCAGGCGAGTCATTCGTCCATCGCCACCCCCGCCATCCCGGCTGATTTGTCCAAGCTCCAATACGAGAAACTGGGGGCAAGTTGAGATCTGAAACCTTGGCGTCTGAAGGGGATCGCATTGCCCGAGCGCCAATACGGATCTGGCCGTTCTTATTACCCAGTTGGGAGAACACTGCCGTGGGTTACTTAACTGAAATGGGAAAAGTCCGGATTCGTCTTAACTCGAACATGACAGGAGTGAACTTTCTTCGGCAATGCCGATATACGGTATTGAGTATTAAGCTCCAGATGTAAAGCTGGCCCATTCACCGTGTCATGGATTTAAGGTCTTTGGGTAAAACAGGGGAAATTGAAGCTGTTTTAGGATTTTCCCCACCAAGGACATCTGTTCTAGCCTCTGGTCCCTGCATATACTCGGCAATGCATGGTTTTCTGAAGCATTTGATCGGACGACAATCCATGATGTCGAATGCACTTTTCAGTCACGTTGCAACAACGCAATTTTAGCTACCAAAAATTCTGGTGTTCGACATGTAGATGAATCTATTGGCCCGAATATGGCTGGTCCTCATGGCACATCGACTAAACCAGTGCGCATCTGTGTCGATATTGGACAGGCTCGAAAAGTGCTGGAGGATTGGTGAAAGTACCACTGGGCTTCGCAGGGAAAGTGTAATCACTCTTAGACTTGCTAGACGTGCCTAGAACGGGTGGATGTGGTGGCGCAAAGCTGGAAACTCGCCAGCCGTGAGTACAGTTCGCAAGACGCTGGACTTGTCAACGAAACCAACCTACGAAAGCGATACGGAGTTGCCTTCCCTTAAAATAAGAACACAGGATGCGACACTTTGTACTATGCACGCAGTCCAGCCTATCTGATTCACCCCTGGCCGACAGCAGTCCTATTTTGCAGTTTAGGGGTGTGGCGGCGGCAGTGACACCAACGGTCTAGTTTTGAGACACTACACACTGTGGCGTATGCAATGATGCCCAACTGTTGCCTCGTTACAGTCCAGGCTGAAGCCGCAGTCAAGGTGCATCATGTACGTTATCAGCTTTGCATTGTGGAGTGTTCTATTTGGCTGACGGACTGGCCAGCCACCTCGCGCGACCAATGCCACAGGGCAAGATCTCTTGGAAGGCAGATTTTTAGGTCGATAGCCGTGAGTTACACTCTGGGTTTATTGTGTCCAGTTAGATTGAGCTTAAGAATACTGGGTGAAAGTCGGAGATCCACGCAAGCTGGTAGAATGCTGAACAAAAAAGGATCGAAGGGACATGCATCTTAATCATGCATCAATTGCCAGCAGATGGATGTATTTTGAGTCGAATTGTGAAGGGGCATGACCCACCGAGTTCCATCCGGTCGCAGTATCGTGGATCAGCACCACCTGCAACCTTGCAGTTTTATCCTTGCTGTGAGCTCTGAATAGCCAACAAAGTTACTTGTGGCTTGTCTTATCTTTTCCGGGCTCAAAAGTGCACCCCTATTTTCTTAATCACGTCATATATTTCAAACCCCGCTCCAATCGTCGTTCAGAGGATCCCTTGGTGGCGTCCTCCTGCTCTATAAAAAGACCAGGCTGTGGAAAATGCTGTCTTCCAAGTGGGAAAACATGCAGATCAGCACCAAGCTTTCCCAACTCAGAACATCATGCATAATTGTTCCCCACACAATCTCAGCCGTATATGCATAGCTGAAATGTGATGTGTCTAGATGCTGGTGGACCTTGCAAGCTACGGCGCGCCAGGTGGGCTGGATCTGAGGCCATTAAGCAAGGTCAGCTGCCATGGTATGCGGCTTTAAATGGAATCTGCCTCAGTTGTATTTAAGATTGAATGGTAGTAGCTATTATCTTCCACTATCACGACTGGCCCATTCTTCCGATGTGGAAAAAACTAGGAGATGGTTGGCGGCGTACCGCTCTGCTCAACACCATCCTCACATGCACCCTCACGGCTTTTGGGGTCATTTTGCTTTCTTACAGCATCTCAAAGTCTGGGAGCCTCAGCACCAACTTCATCATTACCGAAGGGAGCTGCAAAAAGACCAAATCGGTAAACACGTGGCTGCACCTGCTCCTCAACGCTTGCTCCACGGGCATACTGGCTTCGTCGAATTTCTTCATGCAGGTGTTGAGCTCGCCGACACGAGCCGAAGTTGATAGGGCACACCGGGATAATTTTGCTTTGAAGATTGGCGTGCAATCGATGAGAAATCTTTGGCGAGGCTCCGGGGTCAAACTCACCTGTTGGACGCTCTTCTTTTTGGGCTCATTTCCGCTTCATGTGATATTCAACAGCGCCATCTTTCCCACTGAATACATGAGCCCCGATTGGAACCTGACAATTGCGGCAGAGGGTTTCATAAGTGGCGCGCCATATTTCGGACCCGGCGCAGGTGTGTGGCCACCAAAGAGCAAAAGCGATCAGTCCTTACTTAATGTTACGGGATATGGACACAACGAAGACCTGTACGACTACTTCAAACCCACCAGTGAGGTTTCCAGGAGGATCGAGTTTGCGGCCAACCATGCTCAAGATTGGAGACGACTAGAGGTTGCGGATTGTCTGTCCCAATATCAATACTGCAACGGACGCGTCGACTTCCGTGACGTCGTTATGGTCGTCAAGGCCAAGAACTGGTCAGCCATGGTATCAAATGACACCAGTCTTGGCTGGGATCGAAGCAGTGTTTTCGTCCTAAGAAACTCATCCGACAAGGCCCTCCAGGATCTGTGGGACAAGAATGTTCCTCCAAATTCAACAAACTCTCTTTGGTTCGCTACCAGTTGCAATACCCTTCCCCTCCTGGATGGAGGTCGATTTGGGTCTTGCGTGCAGAGCTGCGGCGATGCTCTGGGTAACCCGGGGGTAATGCCTGACTCTCTGCAAATGAAATCAAAACCCGCCAGATCAATCCCCTCAAGCTACAGATTCGGGTTTTTGGATCTGACTTGGACAGAGGGAGATAGGCCTGACGTCGTTGATGAAAACGCGGTAGTACTTGATCTGCAATATTGCCTGGTGCAACAATTCTCACCTACCTGCAAAGTTTGCGTATCGAATACTCTGCTTATGATCGTCGTCACAGCTGCTGCTCTGAAGGCTATCCTCTGCGTGGCTGCCTTACGCTGCCTATCCGAAGAACATCCCTTGGTCGTGCCTGGTGATGCCATCGCATCTTTCATCCGCTCCCCAGATAGATTCACTATTGGGAGGTGTACACTGGACAGAGAACTCGAGGGTACAACGAAAGATGGAAGATACCCAATGTTGGCTGGACCGTCGCACTGGTACACCCAGGACCGGAAATGGTCACAGGCTATCGAGGGCATGGTTCTGGCCAGGACCTACGCCTTTCTCCTTCTCATCTTCATCTTCCTCGCTGCGATGCTATATGCGTCACTGACTTTGCATCCAATCAGTTAACAGAGCTTGACACATGACGTGGCCAATGGAATTCTCCACGTTTCTGGAGCGACCCCTGCTGAGTTCATACCGGCCGTTGTAAAGGGAAACATGCCACAACTACTTCTGTCAATGTTCTACTTCGACTATAACTCGCTGTTTACTCGTCTTTGCGCTGAGAAGGAGTGGAGTTCATACGGAAGAGACTATCGTCCACTTCGAGTGACTCAACCGCGGGGGCAGCAACTATCGGCCTATAGACTGCAATTGCCGTATCGATACAGCGTTCCCTTGATCTCCATATCAATTTTGCTACACTGGCTAGTTTCAAACGCGTTGTACGTGTTTGTGGCCGAAGGCGGTAAGTCTTCTGTGTTGATTGAAGGTGTGTCCACCATGTTTGGCGTTGACTGGTTATTAGGATACTTCAAACCCCCACTCCAGGATCACGCCATATCATTGAAAACTGGACTCGATGATGACGCTTTTGTCGGCATTGGCTGGTCTGCTCCAGCATTGCTGGCGCTCTTAGCGGCTGTTTCCATGATGGCTGTCATTGCCTTGATACTGATGAGTAGGCATATTAAAAGCCCAATGCCTCTTGCGGGGAATAACTCACTGGTCTTGTCTGCGGCCTGTCACGTCCGTATAATTCAGAACGTGGGTACGTTCGGTTCTGAGGGACATGCCTTAGGGGTAAGGAAGTACCACTCGGTACCCACAGAAGAGGTCGATTCGTTCATTGATGATCAGGACACCACTCAGAGAAACAGTACATCAGGTTCACTTGAGATGGTGAATTTACTTCCAACTGAATCTAGGGAATTTGATTACACAGTCGACTCCAATGACTCTTGTGTTCTGAAGCCACGGATCCTGGACGAAGAGCAATACCTGCTTCGGGTCTCACAAAGCCCAGTTCGTTGGGGAGAAGTTACCACGAAGGAAAGTAGGAATTGGCAGTATACTAACGTGAAGGAGACAATAGCACACTTGAGTTTTGGTACAAGGCAACACCATGTTAAGGAGCCGGTAAATGGGAAGTTGTATACATAGAATTATTTAATAATAACCCTATGCAGAAACATAGGCCTTTTTATTAGAGACAATGTTTTCATAAATTAACCTCGCACTTATGGGGCGGTCAATAACAGCATCGATATATCCTTCATGACATTCATATAAATCCACACGTATTAAACCCTTTGTTTCTTGCATCATATTGACTCAACTCTTGAGCTTATCATTGTAGCCTGATATCCAATTCGTAAGAGCTACCTGTCTTCAAACAGAACACGGCACTTGCATCCAAATAGCTCTTGAATACTCTTCTTGACCATCTTGCCTAAGAAATGGTTCATTTCCATCCCTAGAGCTTGCCCCATCATTGCGCATCCGATAATCAGTCGCCAGCAATATTTCAAATATTTGTCTAGCTCGACACGGTTTTCCGGATGTAAAGGGTGATCTGGGACTGGAAGGCGCCGTTGCGGAGAGTATGAAGCCCTTTCAAGAATGGAGTTAGACAGTTCCACTGGGAGACCCTTTTGGCACAAGACCCATCTAACATGTGATACATCGCCGGAACTCGGTTGGAATGCAACAGGCTTCTCAAAGGCTAATAATTCACTATAGGACATTAGTCCATATGGGTAGTAACTCAGTCTCTGATATCGACCCTCGAGAAGGTGACCCCAGCGTCCCATGTCGCGAGGTTCGGGGTGATTGCTGAACTGGCCGTTTTCGATACCAAAGAATTGTCGATGCGGATAAGTGGGAACATCAGACGCTGTCCAGCCAGATTTGGTGCAACGATGAACGACGTACTGATAGACCTTGGCGGAGGTGTAGTCGTTAATGGTAGCTCCCGCCTTGTCCCAAGTTTCCGGGAAGCAGTGCAAGACGTTGAGAAGAATGTAGCTGTACATGGCGAGCCTACAGATCTCGCCCCATCCGGCGTCTGCAATCTCGCATTGACATATCGATCGTTCCCACCAGCGGCTTAAGTCGACACGTGGACCAGCGCAGATGCGAAGAAGCGTCTCCATTTCCCCGTAGAGCAGCAACGTCTTGACAATTTCGACGCTAAAAAAGCCATCTCCGTTACAGGTGAAGAAGTTGTAGCAGGGGTTGTTCGAGTATTGTTCCTGGAAAGCAGACTGTTTTCTCCGTTTGAGTGGCAGAGGGCATTGGCATACTGTCGCCTCATCGTCATGCTGGCATAGCTCCTTTCTCTGTGGGTGTTGAACGGGTCCGAACTCGTCTTCCGAGGTGTGATCGAGGCGCCATCGGTAGACGGTCGCTTCAATCTTCTTGGCCACAAGATCGGTCAAGATGATGTCGTCTTTTTCCGGGTTGGGATCCGCGACACATGACTCGGCATACTTGGCACCATCACAACGTGCGTGATCCAGAACGTTGGCGACGAAAGCATTGGTGAAGTAGGTCAGCTTCTTGACGACGTCTGGCTGCTTGCGTACATGGAAGTTCTTAGCATCATGTTGGCAAGGATTGACTTTCTTCAGTTGAAGGGTTGCGGCCAAGACATTCCAGGGTATATTGTGTGCTTGGTGCGCCATTTGTTATGTTGGTGTCAGATTGAGGCACTCCAGAAGTTCACTGCGGCTCAACGCTTACATCGAGTCAAAACCAGAGTCACGTGTTTGGATGAATGATAAATTTCTGTGCATGGTGAAAACTTCTCATTTGTTAACGCAGTGGTCGCTTCAAATCGCATGTGGCCTTCCGTAACGTAGCATCACTGATAGTATATCCGACCATCCCACATCAATGGTACAAAGAATTTCTCACTTTTGACGATGCTCTAATAAGATGCTCAATGACTTCTATTGAATAGAGGACTGTAAGTAGCTTGTAGCTTAAATAAAGGATAGCTACCTAAAATAGCTACCAGCCGAATACGTCTTTAGTCGGGTAGCGGTTTTTGAACGACTATAGACACTCTCTATCACTACAACTAAAAGAGGGCTCGAATCTAGAGTAGTAACCATTTTCTAGGTAGCTTCCTGGGATCTCTGGCACTCCTCGCATCCATCGCCGTAGAGTCCTGGGTAGCTCACCGCTCTTGAGCTGACTGGTGATACAAGTGAACTAAGCAGCTGTTTTTCGTATCGGAATGAAGTGGGCCTATATCCGGGGACCTTTGGTCGGCGGCCATCGGTAAGCCCGTGGCATTCGCCGAACTTCTTGCCAATAGACACTGCCTGGACTATCCGCATGGGTACATGGTCGGCGAGGTGCGGGGAGGCAGTAAACGCTAAGGGAAATGCACTTTAGGAGGCGGGATTAATATGACCATTTTGGTGATAGTATATTGAAACCACCTTCCTTCTTGAGACAGGAAGACAAGATATTTTTGGCAGGTTGATACACCTCATAAATTCTTCAATTTATACAAGGACGGGCATATTTGGCCGATATAAATAAGTTACATCACCGATAATGTCCACGGATCGTACAAGGGTTTCAATTGCCGATGATTACTTCTGGGATCTTTATGGAACTATTCGTGCAGGAGCTCGATTGATCCACCCGGTATCGCCGTCTACATAAGATGCAGGTCGGCGCGCTTATGTCATTTCTTAGCAGCCTTTGGCTGGGTAAATCAAAAGTTCTGGTTGAAAAGTCTAAGCCCTCTTGTTTGCCGGTATACAAAATGCACAGCATCGTCGCTTTGTTTCTACTTTTCACTGATTTTCAATCTTCTGCGTTGTCATTGTCCTACCCTTTGCTTTGCCCGTGGTCCGCAGACCGCAAACGACAGCCGGCGAGCAGTGCCTTTGTCTTCTAACGATTTCAATTTGGCCAACGGTTCAAGGAAAGATGATTCAAGCTTCTCAAGGAATACAAGTCTCCAATCTAAATCCAGACGGTAAGAATGGATTCTATCCCGATCAGGGAAAAGGAGCCATTTGACATCCTGAAAACAGACGGATCGGATCAAAATGCTCAGCTCCCCGATGACCAACTCCTCCAAAAGCGGTTCGCTCCAGTGGATGACGAAGAATCCCTCGAATCATCGAATCCTGTGTCGGAAATAGGCGAGAAGTGGAACAGTCCTGGTGAGAATATAGGTAGGCTCGCCTTTGCCTTTCTATCCTTTATAGTTGCGGGTATGAGCGACGCAGTTGTTGGGGTATAGTTACTTTGTGGCCAAATGCACTTGACCAATGGCTAACCAACGTGTCTAGGCGTTGCTTCCCTCCGTAAGTCAAATGTCTGTTAACCATGCGAACTATTACTCATATTGGTACAGATCGAGTCCTACTATAAGCTTGACTATTCCACCATCTCCCTCGTCTTTCTCACTCCATTCTTCGGCTACTCAATCGCCGCATTCATGTGTTCTCGAATCCACATGAGATGGGGCCAGCGTGGGATTGCTATTCTGGCACCAATTTGTCATGTTGTGACATTTGTTGTACTTGCTGTCCATCCGCCGTTTCCCGTATTGATTGTGGGCAACGCGTTTAGTGGATTTGGAAATGGTCTTACAGACGCCTGCTTTCCGGCTTGGGTTGGGGGGATGCATAGAGGCAGCACACTCCAAGGATTTTTAACCGCTTGTTACTCGATCGGAGCCCTTTGCGCACCTTTAGTGGCTGCTGTGATGATTTCCAGAGCTAGCCTGCCTTGGTATACTTTCTACTATATTATGGTAATAGCCCATCGCTGTCGTTTTAATTCCACTAACTTTGACCTTGTAGGTTGGGCTATCTGTTTTGGAGCTCTGTGGCCTGGTGGTGTGCTTCTGGAGATGCGACGGCCCCTCATATCGAGCTTCGCAACCGCAAAATACATCTGGTTCGTCGAGTTTTGGTCTAAGAGCCGTGATCAAGAACAAGGTTGCATGGATTATCGCATTGTTCTTTTTTGTCGATACTGGAGTGATGAGTATAGAACTTCCACAAGTCCCATGTGCGACATAACACGGAAATAACTGACTTCAGAGTTTAGCTGGCATCGGTGGCTGGACCGTCACGTATATGCTGCGCGTCCGCGGCGCATCCCCGTACGCCTCTGGCCTGTCCTTGTCTGGATATTGGCTTGGCATGGCTCTAGGAAGAGCGATCTTGGGCTTTGTCAATGAAAAGTTTGGCATTAGAATATGCACTGCCATCTATCTATGCATCTGCATTGGCATCGAACTCATTCTCTGGTTGATACCAAATTTCGAAGTGTCAGCTGTTTCCGTGGCTCTTCTCGGTTTCTTTCTTGGGCCAATGTATCCGGGAGGGGTCATGATGGCCACGGAGCTGCTTCCAAAGAGTATGCATGTGAGCGCCATTGGGTTTGCTATTGCGATTGGGGGTATTGGTGGCACCGTTTTCCCATACGCAATTGGCGCCGTGGCTTCTCACACCAATGTTTCGGTTCTTCAACCAATCATTCTGAGCCTCCTTGTGTTGGAGACTATGGTCTGGTTCTGTTTGCCAGGCTTTGCGAGACAGATTAAGCGAATGATTTTGCAGACTAGATTTGAAAAGATATAGATGGGAATGTTGTACGTCCAATATAGATTAAAGATTATACTAGAAGGCTCGGAAAACTCTGGAGGGTTTCGTTATGATGCTTGAAGGGTCCATGATGATGTTTTAGAGCCAGTTCCAAGGTTGCCGTCGCGTCCTTACAGACGTTGCCAAAATACAAGGCCAAGGAACCAAAGTTCGGTTCGCTGTTGTAGTCCTCGTAAAAGTCAGAGGCGAAAATAGTGCTATATCGCTACTGGCATTGGAAAAACAACAACTTAATAACGGCACCGAGAAAGCAACCACTGGAAAATTAGAGTTGAATACAGGAAAGCCCAAATCATCTTCTTAAACCACTACTTCTGCGCAGCATTTTCATTCTCCTTTTCAATCCGATCCAATACCTCCATCGTGTGATCCCAGATTCTCTTGCTTGTATCCTCCTTGCGAAGCTTTTCATATCTGATGCCTTTTGCCGCATCCGCCCTTTGTCCAACGCCATATGATCCGCCGCCAGCCTCTTCCTTCGTGCTCAAAGTCGCTTTAGCACTGTCGACTGTTCCCTTGGCCGGGAAATTCGAGGTTGCGAGATAGACCATCACTTGTCCACAGTCATCTGACGACGTCATGTACAGCCAAGCCAAGGGTTTCACAATCTTCCACACGAATTTAAACCAGGTAGGCATGTCAGAGCTGGTGAATCCAGGCCCATCAACCAGACCCGGGTAGATGTGCGTCAGACTTAGCTTCCCAGCATATTTATCGGCAAGCTCTTCGAAGACAAAAGTCTTCATGAAACAGGTATGCTTACGCACGCTGCTAACTCCGTAGGTTGAATCAGGTGGGCAACCGACGGGCCAATCCCCTACTGAAGTCCCGTCCTCGAATCCACCTGCGTAGACCGAGATGACGTGGCCGGGCAACGGGGATGCAGTCAGAAGAGGCATGAGTTGCATGATGAACCTGATCCTCGAGTAATAGGTTGTTGAAATGAAGGAGTCCAGACCTTCCGGGGTGGCTAGGGCATATATAGTCAGTATCTCGAACACGAGGCTGGGATATGAGATCTCGTCACCCACTGTTGCGCTCCTTCAGGATAGGATAGCAGTACGTCATATAAAGCAGATCCAACTGAACTGGTCCACCATGAAAAGGATCCTCAGTCTCCTGCCTGATGATCTCTGCAGAGCAACGGTCGACTTCACTGATTAGTGCAAGGTCATTTGCCTTCACAAAGCGCCAGTCCGAGCCAGGGCTGGTCTTTTGTGCTTCGGACATGACGGACTCGGCGCGCGTGGCATTGCGGCCAATGATATACACGCGCAGCTTCGACCCATGTTGTGCAAAAGTGGTCGCCAGTGCATTGGCAATGTATGCGCCAATTCCGGTTGTGCCGCCAGGAAGAGCGACGACCAGAGGCGATCCTTTGGGCAGCTGGGATATAGCAACACGAATCTCTTTGATGCTGGGCATGTTGGTCGTGGCGTCTCAAGATGTTGGATATGCTGGTGATGTGGTTCGAGCGATACGGGTGGAAGTACGAGAAAGTGAATCGGCGATGGCACTTGATCTGATTGCAATTGATGAAGAAGCAGAGACAGAACTTAAAGCTGTACGATACGATGCAGCCTCTACAAAGTGGCCATGTCCAGCTTATTTATTCTGCACATAGCCCTTGGCATTTGAGCTCACAAGTGGTGACGTTCTCCTACAAGTTTAGTGGGAAATACAAGGGAATGTCGGTGCCGCTGCCCACGAGAGACAACCAATAAGGAGGTAATACGTATACGAGGAAAGGTTAGTGTGTTTCCAACCCGCAGCCTATTCCGTTAATAACACGTCATCACAAGGTCGTCAGCGAGCGAATTTTGCAGGTGTTAAGAAGCTGCAGGGGAATATCGGCACAGGAACATAATCGCCGGGCTTAAGACCGACCGAAATCCGTATGAGCAACGGAAATCGCCCAGCATTGACGGATGGGATATATCCGTTATTGGCTGACGTGCAAATGAGACTAAAATCTCACAATTCCGTTCATGTCATGTGAAGAGGACGGGATGGGAACAAAACAATGCGTTACTCTTCCCTACCGATCTGGTGCACGTAAAGATTTAAAATCGGCATGTCCTTCGGCCTGTCTCAAGGCATAGCCTGCGATATGTAGAAGTGACCCAGACATCCCTAATCCAAATCACCACGCGATGCACAGCGCAGGATGGCATTAAAGATACTCCAGCAGAAATAACGAGATTGTTAAACACAGTACATAATGTGAAGAATAAATACAACGGGATAATCAATAACGGTGTTGAAGGTAAATGGCGGTTCCTCTCTCCAGAGTCGTGTTAACATAAATCACACCGACTGTGAATACTACCAATTGCATCTTCGGCTCTCTTCTTGTCAACCATGTTGCGGGACCATGACCAAGAAGGATCCGTTACGACGTGTCCGGAGTCCCATGCACCAACCAGCAGCCTCTGATGCATCATGGTATCTATCAATCCACCAACACCCCCGCTCATCTCTGATTCGTTTTTGAAGTCTTTCAATTGCGGCCATCGAGGGAACAGTTTCTTCTGCCTCTCTTCGTCGTCTTTCCGGCGGGCAAGTTTGCAGTTGGGGTCTTGACCAAGTCCAACCTGCTCAAGCGTCCTTGGAGTTCCACAGCGGTCCGCGATAATCGCCTCTGCCAACTCAACAACTTGGTCGTCTGCGTTGATTTCCCAACTGCCATCGTTGTGGTGTCCTTCACAATCAAGCCCATGTCTGCAGAGTCGCCAGCTTGTTGCAGTGTGTTGGTGAAACACATGAAAAGCGCGCAGGGCAAGATTCCAGAGATAGATGCTGGCACCTGGACAGGTGAACTTCAATCGGCGATTTGCCGCGCCAGTCTTTCTTGACTTGCATTCCGCACACAAGCCAGTCGATTCGGGAAAGGGGACGTACGCAGACGCAATGTCTACCTGGCGAAGGTAAGGATGGACTTTCGGTGGATCGAGATACCTGAAGATGTACATTAGAATTTCTGGGGGAAAGCCAGCTTCTGCAAGTGCTCGCTTCGCAAGACGGTAACTCTTGTCAGTGGAGATGGGCGCAGTAATATGGTGAGCGTCCAAAATGAACTGCCTGGAGCGACGAAGAATATCGATGTGGCGCCAAGTCTCATGATCATTTTGTTCCGCATCAACCGTGTGAAACTCCATCCCGTTGCGAATCGGCCCATCTGGCGCGAGTTGCTTGAAGATAAGTTTCTCTGTATTGGACATGTCTGGGCTGAGATCCTGGAGGTCTTTTGGCAGAGGAAGCCAATTCTGGTTTTTGACATTTTTCGAAAATAGGTAGGATCGATCCTTAATACCACCAAGAGCTGCGAGCTCTGCTGGTGTCAGCGCCTGAGCGAGCTCGCTCCTTCGAGCCATTTCTTCCTGGACATTGGGGAGTCCGGGTGAGTGATGGTACAGCAGTGTGTAATCTCCAAATACCCAACAGTAATCCTCGCTTTTGTTGCTTGCAGCCCACATTCTCCGCAGCGGTTCAAACAGAGCGTCGTCCAAAGCAGTGCAGAGCTCGTATAAGGGCACAGTCGTGGTACGAGCCTTGCTTTTGATGAATTTCCTTTCTAGGGCACCCTCGCTTGAGATGGCTTCCGCTAAATAAACAAACATGCGTGCAGTGATGAAGTCGCCAGAAGGTAGCTTGGAGAGTGTTGTGATGGGCTCGAGGAAACTGCGGTATGCGTCGAGAATCGTCTTGTTAGGCGTACGAGGGTGGCCGCGATGCTCACAGATGCGGATAAGTGAGTCGTGCAATTTGCGCAATATAATTTTTGTGGTTGTAGACGCAGTTTCTTCCGTTCTGTTATCGATTTTTGCAACCAGCTCGTCGATTTCTGCTGTCACGGCCTCGTTTGCTTCAGCGATATCTTTGAGGAACTTCTTGTGAGATGCCATGGCTCTGACTGTCGCGGCTCGAGTCTCAATTGACAAAGCCGAATGGTGGTGAGTGAGGAAATGATCTTGATGGTATGAGCAAGTTGTCTTAAATCCGAGGTGGGTTCTCTTTGATACCGTGAATATGACCCCAACAAATACCAAGATAGGGGCATGAATGCCTAGAATCGTGGATTATCTTTCCTCCGAGACAGGGGCAGTGGAATGACTGTCGCGTAAATGGCTTAATTAAGAGATTGCGTCGGGCATTTCCATGTTGGTCGTTTCCAACATTTACTCCACTAATCAGAGATCAGGAATCCCACTTTAAGTGACCGTAGTAAATGCAACCCTACCAGATCAGTTCACAGGAATTCTCTCGATTGATTCGACGAAGAACGAGGTTCTTGGTCTCTTGACACAGGAAACAATCTTGCACGGTCCCACGAACCCGCCTACCTACTAAGGAGCTTACCCAGAATGAAGTAGCCCGTGAGGTCCAATGCTAAGAGCTTTTATCGGATGGTACCCTCAACAAGATCAAGAAGAAGGGAGTCACTAAGCCTTTAAGCAGGTATCTCGGAATATCAAGACAACCACACCTAGGAAAGTCTTGAATAAATTTTAGGTAAGTAAAATAAAATAAATCTTAGCTAAATCGTTTTGACTCAGGAATAATAAAGCTCAAAATAAATCCTTAGAATTTATTATCTATTAGTATAGTAATTATTACTTGTATAGCTTTTACCGTAGTAAGTTTGAGGGCAGTGGCCAGCTTCCGGGGGCCGTAAGGGTGTTTGACTCATCTGTTGTCTCTATTCGCCTGCCATCTCGTGGTCGAACTCTGTCCGTTTTTCTTGTCGGTAAAGTATGTAGCACCCTTGTGGAATCGAAACTTTTGCGCGCATGGTATATCTAACTTCTGTCTGCTCCCTCAAGGTGAGTAAGTTGCCGCCACAAGGTCAAAAAAAAGCCTTTCTTTCCACAATTCAAGCATTTCCTACCCAACGTTGCCACGATGACCAAATATCAAACTCTTCAACTTAGAAAGGTTAGAAACTGTATGAATATATAAGTAGTTGGTTCAAGAAGCTGAGCCCCGACTCTTTCCCTCCCTCACACATCAGTACAGCACATATTTCCTTGACCTCCACCCGCCTTTCCCTCAGCCATAGCAAGATTGGTGGTGTCACCTATCAACAGGTTCTGTCCTCCTCCGCCGCTGCCAACATGAATTTCTCGCAGGCGTTCGAGGCCACCACTCTCGACTCCTTCGTCACAGGTCAAGTGCGAAAGAAGATGGACGCTATGGCTGATGTTCTCAAGGCCGAACTTGATGCCGCCCAGGGGCACATCCGCGTCCTCAATGTCCTATACCATAAAGGAGATATCGGCATCACCACCGACGAGTTCGAGGAGAATCTGGAGAACTTAGAGACAAAGATTGTTCTCTGCCAAGTCAACCTAGCTGTGCTTCAACGCCACAAGAACCAATTTATCGGCGAATATATCGATGATATGGGAACACAATTCGACGGTCGTAGGATCGATGATGCCGTCTATATCGACCGACTTATCAGCCGGTACCGGACACCCGATAACGCGAAGCTGACCATCTTCAAGTCCCGCGATGCTGCAGCACAAGAACGATTCCGAAACGATGTATTCTCAGAATATGATGCAAATTTCGGTGAGCATAAATGGTGCTGCATTTCTGGATACACCGAGGATTCCTGTGATGTTGTCGCAGCTCATATCGTGCCGTACAATATGGGCGAAGTTAATGCCGAGTACCTCTTCGGAAAGTCCGACCCATCCATGAAGAACGGCCACATCATGAGCTCTCATAATGGCATTCCGATGTTGAAAAGATACGAGGAAATGTTCGACGATGGCCGTATGACTCTGGTCCCGGTTCCCGGCACAACCAAGATCCGGGTTGTTGTTTTTTCCGCTTTAGACCCCAACCCCACTGGTACCGCGAAGCAGCTCCATGGCAAGGAACTGTCTTTCAGGAACGATTTTCGCCCGTCTAATCGCTATCTTTACTACCATTACGCAATCTCCCTACTACGACGACAAAGACATGCAGCCCCTGGGTGGTGGAGAACCTTTGGCCTCTATGGGCGTCACACCACTTGGGCGACCCCGGGTCAGTTTTTACGGCAATCTAGCATGTTAACCCTAGCTCGAGATATCGGCCATCTTCCTCCGGAGGAAGCAAACTTCTTTATGTCCCCTCAGGGGCTTCCAGAATCTGAGGCTCCCGAATTTGACGGCCCTGACGATGCGCAGAAAGACCTTGAGATCGCCGCTGCAATCAACATGAAGCGGGGCCCATTTGGCCTGAGAACCCCGTTTATTAGAGAGCGTAGGGGATCTGATGAGGTGTGGAAATTGGACTCTCATATTTCAGAGGAATTTGCAGGCTATTGCAACCCAACAGAGTAAAAATTAATTAAATAAAATAAGAATAAATTCTTTTAGTTTATGTTCTAAGATATCTTATAAAATAAGGATATTTTATTTCATTTTATCTATTAATAAATATTATTTATAATCTTTATATTTAATAAACTTTTACCTACCCTAATGGGTCTTTATTTTTATATTTGGGGATCCATAGGTACCCGTGGAAAGTTTTAGGGCTTATTATTGGTGCCCACGGGCTGCCGAAATTTCATATGGCTAAGGTACCGAATTTTACGCTCTAGAAGTGATGATGGTGGTGTTGTAGAGAGTGCCGCGGACTTATTGTGTACTCGCTGAAGGAATTAGTCTAGTTTTCTATCACCATAGGTGCTAGGCTACTCCCTCGCACTTCTTGTTATCAGGCGATGTGAAGATGTGGGATGTTAATAAAATTGAACTACGAGTGATGGCAGCGACAACTCATACTAGAGTCGCTCTATTCCTCCTTTGTGTTCTCCGAGTCCGGCTTACGGGCATAAACGTAGCACAGGTTTAGGTATGCATGGTAACACTTGTTATTCAAGGCTTTGCGCATGTTCATTAGGCAAACTTGGTATTCGTCCTTGGGCCAGCCCATAATGTCATGCCACAGAATCAAGGTGTACCCTAACGACCGGTTAGCATGCGAGCCAGACGTGCAACAATCTGAAGGAGCACAAGGTAACTCAGAACCCTTCTCCGCGAAGCTCCTACCTTCAAGATCATTTTCCAGTGTTGACTTGAGAAACTGTCCAGTTTCACTAAGCTTGGCGTCCTTAGTCCACCCACCCACAGGAACCTGGTCAATGTCAGATATCGACATCAATTCAACAGCCGCTTTGAACCATACCTTGAAGTTCACTTGCTCTATGTCAACGAAGCCTGCCGCTTCAGCTGCTTTCAATTGCAAACCATCCTTGACGACATGAAAGCTACGGCCCATCCTTTTCCCTCCTTCTAGCACCAGCTTGTTCATCATCTGAATTGCTTCATCGTTGTCGATTGTCCCGTCATCGCTGTAAAACGAGGGATCAATTTCGCAGGATTGGATGTAGCCGCCTGGCTTGCAGGAGCGGAACGCTTCCCGGAACAACGCGTTCCAGTCGGCAATGGCGCCAAAGAGATAGCGCATGTGAACGAAGTCGAAAGAATTCTCTGGCCAAGTCCAAGTCTCTGCTGCATCCTCGAGCTCAAATTTGACATTTGGTGGAACCCAGCTCGGCTGAATGGGCGACAAGTCTGTGCCAATGACCTCGGCACTGGGGAACTCGTCGGCAAAATCGCTAACATCTTGTAAGCGAAGTTCTCCTACTGTCTGGGCGTTGGTCTTACATTGCCCAGATACCAGTTCCCGTGCCTACATCCAAGACTTTCTAAAGGAAATTAGCTAGGGAATTTGCACCCTAATTCAGGGCTGTGTGCTTGCCTTAATATCTGGCTTCAAAGGCGCCAGGAAGAGCTTTCCATTGAGAAGTAGTGTAAGGTAGTGATGGCTACTCAGATGTCAGGGATATGCCTAGCTGGAGGTCGATGTGGCCATACGTGATGTCGACAGATTCACTCTGCTGCTCATCGTTCGGTGCAAAGTATTGGGTAGCGAACTTTTCGCTGTGATAGGTGCGCCCTTGAACTTCCCGATACTGGAGAATGCTCGAGCTAATTGATGCCGTTGAGCTCGCACTGCCAGATCATGTCAGTATCAGCAGATGGATACCGTGATACAAGCTACTTGCGCGTCACTGCCAAGCGCAGAGTCATCGTCTCCATCCGCTTCGTCCGCCTGAAATTGGGTGCTTAGCAACACAACCCTAGTCGGCACAGAATCTCTCGATAATAATCACCTGCAAATCGATGGGATCCAATCTTGTCCCAGTGGCAGGTTCCAATCCCTGGGTGTCACCTCCCGTGAAATTCCTCGGTGGAGTAGACGCAGCTCCCATTTTCCAAAATTTGTATTATGTGAGTGAATAATGGTGGTAATGAGTGATCAAAGATGGATGGGAACCAGAGGCAGAAAGACATCGCATTTTACTTGAGGAGCGGTAGGGTTCATCACACCACTGTGGAGATTCAAACGAGCGGGCACGTATTAAATTCGACCCACCACGCTGGCCTTGTCGATTTCAAACTGGAAAGACAACAGCTTGTACGTGTTGGTTCGATCCAGCATTCCGATTACTGTACTTCTCTCCTGCAGCCGGGGGACGTTTCCATATTCCGATTAGTTCATATCCCTGCTGCGTAGAATGTCGCCAAGTTCCCGGGTAATTCAGAAAGCCCGCCGATTCCGATCGATTTACTGGGTGAACCACGGAAGAAAGTCAGTGGAAGGACTCGATAGATATCTATAGTTGAATATAGACTTAAAAAGCAAGCAACTACAAGTTAAAGTTTGACAACAGCCGTCGAGAGTAGGGAGCCACCCAGTAAAACGATGCTGCTGGTTCGGTTTGTCAACGGATATTTACAAGGATGTGAAGCGCTTATGTGCGTGATTCTTTCAGTGCCCCCTGAAGCTGCAAGGATTTGTGGCTATATCAGGCAAACGGGCCGAGCATCCTGGCCGTGTGATCCCAAGCTCGCAACATGCGGCCCGGTTCAACTGATAAGTGTTCGAAATTGTTCATCAGTGACTTGTTATCAGTAACGACGCAAGTCTCATATGTGTTCCCTTCACACGTGATGCCGTGGTTCGGTTCCAACTCATCTCACCACGTCTACAATGCTCACCGACTATAATTAAGGGTTGAACAAGTCTCACTAACACGTGCTAAAGCCCAAGAGCCTGGCCTTGCTGTTATTCTGTTTTTCGAGTTTTCCAACTTAGCTATCTAACCCTATATGAGTGACTGCTGATGGATCGCCTTTTTGTATTCATCCGAAAAGATAAGATGTTGAGCAAATAGCCTAATTCACAACCCAGGCAATTACCTCCTTCCCCATCGCTACTGGTGTCGCACGTTGGACAACGGGGAAGCCGAAACAATCCCCCAAATACCCCTGAGCACTGGGGATTCAAGCAATTGAGTCCAAATTGTAGGATAAGCCGCCGAGAAATGGTTGCTTCACTGATGCCAGTAGTTCCCAACGTCTCGGATGTCGGAAATAAGAGCCGGTGGATTATCGACACCCGCGAAGTGCCCGCCAAAATCATGATCTAGGGTAAAACGAATATTAGTCCGTCCTTGCTTTTCTCTCTTCAAATTTCTCTCGGGGCTGTAGGAATTAATGCTAGAGAAATGCGATAAAGTGACTTACCTTGCCATCGGACCAGGTTCCCCACCTTTTCCACTATAGCTCGCGGGAAAAATGCATTGTTGTACTTGAAATTGCTATAGAGCATTGGGGCATCTGTAGGCGCTTTGGTGTATTCTGGTCTAAACCCATTCGAGTTTGAAGAATAGATAAAAACAGATGAAAGAAATGACTCGGTGAGGAAGTAAAGCGACGTGAATCGTAGTATCTCTTTGTGGGTGAGTACAGAGGGCGCTGTTCCCGCCCGTGGATCGGACCCTGTAGGAGCATTAGGATGGTCTCTTTTACCGCTGGAGTCTTTGGGGGTGATGGGACCTACAGTCGATAATCTGCTGAGCAATCCACGCCAACTGGCCGATCGGGTTATCCTGCAATGCCAGTCCGATTGTGGTGGGCTATTGTTTTGGTTTGAGAATGTTAGTCACTGGAGGTGTAGCAGCTTTCTTGGTGTCCATTACCTTCGTAGTCTGGATGAAGAAGTAGGAATTTCCAGTTGTATTCCATCCTACGAATCGATCCTCCTGGAATTGCTCATCCGGAGTGAGGGTAATGCCATTTGCTGCGAGCTGATTAGGCAGCATGGGGAAGAAGGGGATCATAGAAAAGTGTGCTGCACGAGTGGCTGCGGTGTACTGCTCGTACAGGGTGTAGCCGATCACACAGCCCCAATCGGTACCGTGGATAGAGAAGGTCTTGTAGCCCAATATATCGGTCATGAGTGCATGGAAAATCCGAGCCGTGTCCGCAGTGGTCCAACTTGGCGGTGGTGTCTGGGAAAAGGCGTATCCAGGGAGTGAGGGGATGATGATGTCGAATGAGACGTCTTTGCCGGTTGAGGTTTTCGCTGCCTGTGTGAGAGGCTTAACCACAGGCAGAAACTCCAAGAATGAACCTGGCCAGCCGTGCAAGAGCAAAAGTGGGATCGCGTCCGGTTCGCCAGACCGTTCATGAATGAAATGAATCTTCAAACCTTCGATGGTTGTGGTGAAATGGTTGTAGCTTTATTTGTTGTGAGCAGCATTCTACATCATTGGAAGGCTATGCCATTCGGTACTTACCTATTCATTTCTTCTTCCTCCGCTTTCCAGTCAAAATCATCAATCCATTCACTCTGCAGCTGCTTCAGAACGTCCAGGTCGATGCCGGCCGAGGCTCCAAGTTGGGAATACACGGACTTCTCAGGCAACTTGGTGTTCTTCACCAGATCGAGCATTCGCGGCACATTCTTGGACAGGTCGACCTTGAAAGGCTCGATGCGGTCAGAACCCGCGAGAGTATTAGTGAGACTCATGTTGGGGAGAGGGCGAGGATGCGGACACTTCTGCTTGAAGGGGTGGATGAGTTTCGGATTTTGAAGGTCGCATCGGCTTGTATTTATATCTAGGTACGCTGTTGCCTTGAGGAACGGCTGAGATGTATGGGACCGCACTGAATTCTGGGGTGGGAGTCGCTCGTACTTCGTATGATCTTTGGAGTGCTCTCGCTCAACACAATGAGAGGTGTGCTCCACTCTGTGTCTACTAGTGTATGAGGTTTTACCCACTTTGAGGGCCAACAGTTTTACGAGAGGGCACTCAGTGAGATGGACCCTGGCATATTCCTTTGGGTGTGGTAAGACGATACCGAGGTAACGAGCAGGGGGTCGAGCCAACCAACCAGAGTAAAGCAAATCAAAGGTACATTTGGTTTAACATGGAGGTAGAAGTCCCAACAATTTCGGATTTACACCGAGCTGCATTGCACTGCTCACAGCAGTATGGTGACTGCTTCATCTTCGGCCTCTACAGCACTGGTGAATATAGTGTCCGAGAATTAGTAACATCAAGGCGATTGACATATGTACAAGTAAATCTCAATCGTACTAGTCTCTACTGCAACGTCGTAGAGAGATAGATTCATCAAACTCTAAGACACAGGCACATCAATGCCATAATCGCAACTCAAGCCGAGTGCATAACAGACAACTGGCAAATCATCACTTGCAGATCCCAACCAAACTTTGTAGTCTCCACCTGGGTCTGGCACAACCCAGTCCTGAGCACTCACATCCCAGATGCTCAAGTCTTTCCTTGTCAACGTCACCTCCACCCTCTCACTCTTTCCAGGCGCCAGCTCGGCCGTCTTCTCAAAATCCCGCAACTGGATGACGGGTGTGTCATACGCAATATCCCCCGGATACTGGAGATATGCTTGAACTGACGCCTTCCCGGAATATTTACTGCCGGTGTTGGTCACAAGCACAGAAACGGTGTACGCTTCGTCCCAGAGCGCTGGATTGCCACCTTGCGCACCGCCCGCGGGAGGAGGATTAGTCCTCTGTGTGGTGGTGTAGCCGTCTGGATATGGGTACTTTGAAGTCGTGGCCTTGGCAGCAGCATCCTTCGCGTCCGACTCAGAAAGCCAAGAGTACAGGTACCGCCAAATAGTTGAGAAGCTCTGTGGTTTGACTGCCTCGCTGTAGGCTGGAATCGCCTCAGAATAGTCCAAGACCTGGCCTTTCGCCGGTCGCGTGGGAGGATATTTGCTCAACGTTGTAATCTTCTTGATGGTAGCGTTCGTGTATGAGAATGTCGTGTAGCTGAGCCCATGGCCAAATGCATACCGAGGTTTGATCTGTTCTTTGTTGAGCCAGCGATAGTCAATGTACATCCTCTCAGAGTAGACGTCCTGAGGAGGATCGATGAAGGCAGAGTCAATCAGATCGGTGACGCTGTCCGGCATGTCATCCTCAGCATATGTGATGCTGTACGGCAAATGTCCACAGGGAGACGCAGTGCCAAATAACACATTCGTGAGAGAGTCTCCGGCTTCTTGGCCAGGCAGATGGGCAATGAGCACTGACTTGACCGACGCAAGACTGATCCATTCTTCGAGCACAAGAGGGCCGACAGTGTGGGCGATAACAACAACGTTGCTATACTTGGCCGCCGCAGCCTTGACAAGAGCGTCCCCATCATGCCATGCATTCAGCCGCGAGGCATCTCTGTCGCCATGGTTATTCTCAACGGTATACTGGTTCTCTCCAGCATCAGAAGTAATGAAGACGATGGCGACATCGTTGCTGGAAGGGCTTGGAACAGTGGGAAACTTGTCGGTGTTGTAAAACGTGACGTTTTGAGCCTTCTCTTTGATGGAGGTGATTGGGTCGTCCAGATACATGTAATCGACTGTACCGGACCCCCAGCCTTGGCCAAGAGTGCCTTTGTTGCAGTTTCGATCGTAGCAAGCATTGGCACCGTCTGAATTCGTCTGAGCTCCGGTACCAAAGACCTTCAATGGGCGACTTGTAGAAAGTGGTAGCAAGCTTCCATCATTCTTGAGCATGGTAATGGCGTCTTGTGCGATCTGTCTTGCAATCTTGTCGTGGTCTGCCTGCACCTGGACAAACTTGTTGACGACTCCCGAGGGAGATGATGGCCAAGCTGCTGGATAAAGCGCGCCTGTAGCCTCTTTCGTGTTCGTGTCGAAATTGACCTCTGGGTAGCCTTGATCTTGGCCGAAATGATACCAGGTGGCCACGATGCGAGTGGCCATGTCGTTGAGCCTCTCCATTGGGACAGAGCCATTCAGCGTAGCACGAGTCAATTCATACATCCAGAGCGAGTTGCCGAAGAGAGGAATGATTGTATCGCCAGGCATGCTCATGTCCATACCCGAAATCGCCGACTGGACCCCTGTGATCTGCGAGAGCCAGTCGGTCATTACGAAGCCCTGGAAACCGAGCTCGTCCTTCAAGAGGTGGCTGATGAGGTATGAATGCTCGCTGCACATGGTACCGTTGACCTAGATCAATCTTATAAGCTATGTTTTTGATTGTGCTCGGATTAAAGCAACGTACTCGGTTGTAGGCAGTCATAGCAGCGCCGACACCCGCTCGAACGGCCTCGGCAAATGGCCATAGATAAAGCTCATGCAGCGTTCGATCATCTAAGCTTAGATCAGTATCACAAAATTACCAGCTCAAGGGAAGAATCTTACCAATATTCGCCGAGTACGCCGGCGAGAAAAGGTCTGTGGTTTGCCGACGGTACATCTCCTGCTCGTTCCCTATCAAGTGCTTGATAGTCGCGATGACTCCCTGCTCTTGAACTCCTTTGATGGTTTCTCGAGCTCCAACGCCCTGCAGCACGGGATCTGCTCCGAAGCCTTCCCAATTACGACCGCCCTTGGGTTTCCGGCCAATTGGACCTACCGCTGGGCCGAGCCAAACGTTGACACCCTTGCCGCGCGCTTCTTTACCGATCGCGACGCCACGTTCGTACATGAGTGTCTTGTCAAATGTGGCACCGACAGTGATTCCATCCGGAAAGACGGTGACGTTGTCGGTCAGCCGAACGCCGTTGGCGGCATCGTTGAGGCAGAGCTGGGGAAACCCAACTCGCTCGGCAGAACCGCTATTTCCGTTGCAATGTCTTGCTTATTGTCAGCTTAAGTCTTAGGAAATGAGTCCTCAGACGTACCCTGAGCCAAGTTAGCAAAATAACCTAGCTCTATTTGAGATGATGCATACCCATGAGAAGCCCGGTTCCGGCAGTAATGTTGGTTTTCTCAGCAAGAGTCATCGAGTCGACAAGTTTCTTAGCTTTTGTGTAGCTGCTTGCCCACTCGCTAACCCAACCTCCGTAGGGTGCGGGATAATAGGGCAAAGCATTGTATCCCGGTGTGGTTGCTCTTTTGGCATTGGGAGCTGCGAAGCCGAATGCTAGGAAATGGAGCAACAACCAAGTGGTTTTTTTATATGCCATTTCACTTCTCGTAGTTACCTTGTCGTATGTAAATACCGAGATTGATGATGGGTAAACCAAAATTTGGGGGGAAGCTACGACAGTACGGCCGTAGTTAAGTAAATTGGCTGCAATTATACATTGAACATCACAATATAACAATCCACGATAGTGATATCCAAGCCTCGCACATCAATCGCCAATTGGGAAATCACTCCGATTGGGGTGGATGAGGTCATGTGGTGGTCGGCAATGATCAGCATGACTTTTTTTCGGCTGTAGCGACCTAAAGTGGCTTGTCACCCGATGCATGAAATCAAGTTTATCGCACAAATGGCCGAGGTAATGACCGCTTAGTCCAAAGCATATTACTTCGCGACATCACGGGTATTGAGAAATAAAATGCTGATATTGGAAATGAGGAAGGTTGCGGAGGTGGGATTCAATCAAATCTAATATGTCAATAGGCTATTCCGTCGTTCAAGTCTTGATACTAGCAAGTCGCCGTGTGCAATCCATACTCTGTTCTTGTGTGTGGGTGCCGCGCGTGTGTGTGATGTGGTATGCAGCATGTGAATATTCGGTATATCTGATTATACTGAGTCTCCAATAACGGCTTTTACTGGCGCGCGATTGTAACCGAGATACTACGAGGAGTTTAGCTTCCACGTTGTTTAGCGGCGATGTTACCAATACGGTGAACCTAAGCTCTGGATTCCGCAATTGTCCAACCGATCTCCCAGCGCCGGCTCTCAAGTCACAATTGAGTGGGTACATCTGTGTGTTACTCTCTAAAATTCAATCTGGTGACCAATATTTGTACTCTTTGGGGAAACATGTTTCCCTCCGAAGTTGGCTCTTTTTGGGTTAGGGCAGTTTTGACGATGTGTTAAGCTGCAGAGATAGCTGGATATCAGCCATTTCATATCATTCTCAAGCCATTGGCGCAGATTACTAGAAAGACCTAGGAGCTTCCCCATATGGCACAACGTGCAGAATTTCGGCCCCTTTTCGTCCCGGGCAGAGGGCTACCTTCCAGGAAGTTGCAGATTCTATCTTTGGTCAGGGATCATCGATAGCTACTGTGTTTCTCATACGACGCTGGTGTTCCCCTCGTGAGTAGATTACATTATGGTTGGAAGGTGGAATCACAATGCGCGTGGATGATTCGGGTAGAAATTCTGTATGCACGACTGCACACCCTTCTTGACCGAGCAGGGATCAACAAATATGTCAATTGCGGCACAGAAGAATGTCACATTTGAGAGATGACCTTATCGTTCGCTATAAGTGGCGGTTGATTAGTTCCGCAACTCCCTCGCTCGTACTCGGAGAACAACCCATGGGACGTTCTCGCTTTTATTCCTCACGCGGCTCTCCATTTCAATTCCTGCCTGGGCTTCAACACCGAGTGCTTTTACACCATGCCTTTCGAGGCTGTCGTCTTCGCCCGCGTGAGTAAAACCCAGAAAGGTGGATGGTGACCTGCTCACCTACCTTACCTACCTAGGTATGGTTCATTAATTCGCCTGGGACCTCCATCGTGTAGCATGGGGAGCGACTTGCTGTGTGCCAGCGAAGGTCTTAGAGCTGCTGCACAAAATGGCTCTTCTCAACGTCTCTAAGAATAAAGATGCCACTGTGCAAAGTGCGATATGGGGTTCCGGGAGGGTAATCTGTAGCTATAGTCGCGTGCTAATAACCATTGAGCTTCTCAGTTGCCAACCAGACTCGACGGAATTCACATTAGCATATAACAGCTTTGAAAGTTTTGATATTACTGAATCATCTTGGACCGACATTGGGGTCTGGGGTATCTTGCGGATAATAATTCCTCAAGGACTCCTGGAGACTGTGTGTATAGAGTTGATATTCTCCCTCAGCTTGAAACGCGGCGATTTGGAGGTCACTATAGTATTTTAAATAGTAGTCATGGAGAGGTAGCTAGAGAATAAAATAATCTATACCGTTACTGAGTTTCGGGATTGGGGTGCGTCGGAGCATCTGGCTTTCAGTTCACCATAGCTTTCTCCTTGTGTGGTCATTTCGCAGTACTATAGGAGGTTATTCACGCACGAGCTAGCTGGTAGTGCATCAATTTATCATTCTATTATTACACTTAGCCATAAGACTGCAGGTAGTGCTTATCGCGATGAATCTCTTGTTTTCTATAACATACGACGTTGCCTATATAAATCTGAAGATAATCCAATCGCCAGCTGTTGCCTTCTGTACTCAATGGCCGACCATGGCCTGGTTAGCGGGGGCGTATCTATTTCCAATCGGCTTGGCAGAATCGATAATTTTTCGCAGTTCTTCCTTTTCCTCCGGAGTGAAATCGATGTCCCTAGATCCCCAATTCTCCTCCAAACGGTGAGCCTTGGTCGTACCAGGGATAGAAATCAGGCCCTGAGACGCTACCCAGGCCAATGCAACCTGGGCCAACGTGCAGCCCTTTCGAGTAGCGATTTTCTTGATCTCTTCCACGATAGCTCGATTCTTGTAGAAGTTCTCGCCTTGGAATTTTGGTACTGTAGGCCAAGGGTTTAGCGCAATTCAGGTCAGAATCTTTATTAGCGGATCAACGTACCCGTTCGGCGGAAATCGTCCGGTGCAAAGTCATCAGGCGTCTTGAAGGGGAAATCATCAACTAGCCACCCATGACCCAAAGGGCTGAAGGCAATAAAAGCAATGTTGAGTTCTTTCGCAGTATCGATCAAGTCATCCGTCTCATGGAGAGTCTCGAAGGCCGAGTATTCTGCTTGAATGGCATCAATCCTAGCGACTACGATTAACGTTAGGAAGCCATTTTTGGTATGAGGAGGGATAGGAATTACTTGAGTTGGCCTTTCTGAGGGTCGCCGCAGAGCACTCCGAGAGACCAATGTACTTTGTTTTTCCGGCCTTTCGGATCTCATCCATGACGGGAATAGACACCTCAAGCGGGGTATCTGTCATATTGTGTGAGCTCAAGGTTGTCTATGATGGCTAGGACATGGTACGTACTGGGATCAATGCGGTGGAGATAGTAAAGGTCAGGAGTGAAGCCTAGTCGCTCAATAGTCCCGTCAATGTATTCTCTGATATGGGAAGGTGAGTTGGTGACTTTGCGCTCTGGGCCGAAGACGTCGAAAGCGCATTTCGAAGCGACTACCGACGGGAAGAGTTGTCAGTAGAGTACTTAAGTGAAGGAATTGCATAGAATGACTGACTAAAAATCTTGTCTCGAACGTTGTGCTTTCGGATGAACTCTCCGAGAAGCTTTTCGTTGACTCCGGCTTGATAGGCAACCTTGACCCAAATATCAGTCTCTCCATAGCTCAGATGAATGCTCAGATGGCTGGTTACTCACAGCAGTATCCCAAAAAGTGCATCCTAGCTCGATGGCTTTCAGGAGCACGGGCTCGGCCTCCTCGAGACTGAGATTGCTTCCCAAACCAAAGCTGATGCCCATGGCACCAAATCCTGGGGTTGGGACTTGAATGTCACCGAAGGGGAGTGTCTTGACCATGATTTCTGAGTTAGAAGTGAAGGGGCTAAAGTGTTTCTTTTTCTGTGTCTATTCTGTAGAAAAATGGATTTGAGAAACGCAGGGATCCCCTCTTTATACGTATCGCTCGAGACTTATTTTCACTTTCTCGAGTCAACTTCCCTCTCAAATCGGAGTCAAGCAATGGACTTAAGCTTAGCCCCGCGCTTGCGGTCTTATGCTTTTATGAACTCTACACGGCGAAACGTACCCAATTATTCTGGAACCTCGACCACTTTGCCTTGCTGGATGTGGTGGGTCAGGCCAACAGCCACCGAAACTGTGCTAATGGCAGTCAAGACTAGACTGGATATTGCCTAGTAGAGCGTCATCCAGTTGCATTAGCGAGAAAGTTCACAGAGGAAGAATCCCGATTGGCGTCGAGTGTGGGACTGTAGATAGGAAGCTGTGGGTCGAGCTGGAAAAGACGCCATAATAAAGACGAGCTGCCCCCACCATCGCTCGTGGAGGGCGTCATCCAGTTGCATGTCGTGCACATCAAGAGCCGCAGCTGTTTACTATAATCTTTCAGGGCTCATTTGAATCCGATGCCGTCATGGATGCGCCAGATGAACAAGGAAAGGCCCAGGAAATCGTCGTCAGCGATTGGACGCAGCTCGCAGAGATGCGGGACCCTGGTGACAACTGGACTGGGGTAACGGATACAGCCGAGAGGAAAAAGAGGCAAAATCGCCTGAATCAAAGAGCCATTCGTTAGTCTTCCCTGCAAAATTTAGACACTAGGTGTTCATCACTGACGTGCTGCCTTCTTCATTGGCTACAGGGAGGAGGCGAAAGCTTCAGCAGAATGATCCAGCTGGGGGATCACAAGCCCAACCGTGTGGTGTCAGCTTTCCTGCAGGTGCTATAGAAACGCACATGGTTGGTGAGAGGCTGCTACACGCTACTGAGCAGGGCAACAGCAGTGTAACAGCAAACGACTGGCATATAGAGCAAGCGGGCCCTCTCCTTATGGCTTGCCCCCAAAGGCTAGCCAGCCTTCGCCATCATATGCGGATGGCGTACGAGGACTACACCCTGAGTGCTCCCAGGCCCGCATTCCTGCAGGTGCTGATCAGGATAAACGTTTTAAATGCGATGGCAAGCAACGCCATGGCTCTAGGGCTTCCAGTGGAAGGGCTTTGTCATGATGAGTTTATCTCGCCATTCAACTTCTACGGCCCTCGCCTCCCCGACTCCATCGACCCGCTGGCCAAATTACCGGACAGCCTCCGCCCGACAGCAGTACAAATGACGATACCGCATCATCCGTGGATCGACACCTTCCCCATCCCTCGTCTACGGGACAATGTGCTTCGTGGAATACTGGCTGAGGACCTGGACGAGGATGATCTCTGCAAAGACCTTCTGCGCGTGGAAGACGAGAAGATGGCTGACGAGAAGCCTTCCCTTATCATCTGGGGCGACCCATGGGATGTTCGAGGTTGGGAAGCCAGCGTCGCTTTCTTGAAGAAGTGGGGTTGGCTTTTGGCAGGGTGCCCGGAGCTTCTCGTATCTACCAACTACTGGCGTGCGCAGAGAGGCGAGAAGAGGCTCAACTTTGGGAGTTGGTGAACCATAGCTTAAGACTACACTCCCCCATTCAATTGCACGAGTCTTGATATTCGTGCCTTGCACGTATATACAGTATGCATGCGGATGAGTTCCGATGAAGTCCTACTATTCTCATCGTCACACCATTCGCCCCATCTCAAGAAGGTGACCGGTGACTCCCTATTACCAAGTAGTATACCTATCTCGAAAGCCTGCCTTGTGCCAGATATGGGAAGTAGTGCTTTTCATAGATTGGTCAGATAGATTGACCAGAGAAGGGAATCATCACTCTGCTTCAAATGTGAAAAACGCAACAGAAATCATCTTGATTCAATTTGATGTTCAACTTTTGCACTATATAGGCCAACAATTTATTTCTTGGCTGAGACACGGCCCAAGTCGGCAAGAGCCTCAATACGCTTGAATTTCGCATCTTGAATGACGCCTGTGACAAAATGTTAGCTTAGTGATGCTGATGGATTGTCCCAGTGGTATCTTACCAGCGTCGGCGTCACTGGAAAAGTGTCCGCTCCACTCGATATAGGTGCTGCCCTCGAACTCCCCTGACGTGACTGAATGGCAGCGAATAGTGCTCATAGCACTAGTATAGGTGAGTTCGGGCTGCGAAGAGATGATACTATAGGTAATATAGTGATTGATGGTCTAGAAATAAATCAGCTGTCAGCTTGGTACAGTCCGTTGTGGACAATAACGGAAAGGAAGCCTTGCACTGTGTTCCTCCTGCTTCACATCCACCACGCTTCCATCCTTGAAGGTCCACTTGACAATGTCGGTGTCGGGGCTGGCGCCCTTGACCCATTCCGACTTTTCCAGGGCGGACCAGAAGTTGGCAAAGTCCTGGAGCTTGATGTGGTGCCAGACGTGGGAGAGGGGAGCCTTGATGACGGCACTTTCGAGGACCGAGGTGGCGGTGGGAATTGCTGACGGGGCCGACATGGTGATGGTACGTATTTACTGTTGATGGTATTGATTTACTGTCGATAATGTCGGGATGGAGTACAGTTGATGGTCCAATCTTTAGCACAAGAGGTTGAGATTAACAAGATTCAGATCTTGGACAGAGACACGCACCGGACGAGGAGCAGCGGGGAAGCTTGTAGTCTGACGTCATGAATGCTCATAGTGCAAAGACCTTGGTGAGAATACCTGTGGCGTTTTGGTATCACTGCTTCTGGGATAGTGAGACAGCTTGTTTTGAGGCATGACGATGCCGATCCCCCGCATCTAAAACTCAATTATCATTGAGTGTATAGGGTAGGCCAGCACGCACTTGTAACTCCAACGAGATTCTCGATGAGTCGACAATAAGTTCATTTTTCAAATACGGCACTTGGCAAAAATATTTATAGATATAATAGTCCTCGGACAAGTCAGGTGTGAATGTGCTAACTCTGAGGCTAGGACATTGCAGGAGACGATCCATCGTTGATGGTAACCCCCAATTCCTCCTTTCTCGACTTTGAAGTATCCCAAGCTTTATTTGAAAGGCCTTTGGGCTCTTTTAATCAAGATAACCTCCATATTTGCGTTGAGGGGCCTCCCATTATTGATTTCCTGGGCCATCCTCTTATCCTAGAAACTCATCCCCTCATCTCCCAACGCTCCTCCACTTGTGCGAGACCAACAAGGCATAATTCGGTCATTCCTCAACCTTTTTCCCTTTTGAGCCATCCCCATGCAAAGTCGGCTGTGTCTGCTTTTATTTCGGAAATCTAGCTCCTGCTTTAGTTAGCTGGTCTGTTTGTTCGTTTCCTTCAATATCTTGATCTTCCGGGACCCACTGGATCTAGGTCCGGACCGCAGCAGCTTCCGTTCGGCCCTTTGATTCGTCTGAATAGATAATCAAGTAGTAATCTGGGACTGTTTCCAGCCGGTCTTGAAAGGTCTAAGATCAATTTCTAAAATGACTCGCCCCCCGCGCTGTCAAGTGTGGGTGATGAACGCAAGCTGTTGGGTAGCGTATGGCACATTCAATCCAAGGGATGACCACTCAATCCAGTGGGGATCCTGGATCTGTTGATTGTGTCAGCTCACACCCCCTCTGACTCAGGTCAGGATATCTATCTATCAGAAGTTTCGTATTACCAAGTTATAATTGAACGCAAGCTACTAAATATAGTCCCAGATCTCGTTCACGGTCGCCTCTGCTCTGGTCACGCGCTTCTTCCCACTTTCTCTTCAAGTGCACTCGAGCTCCATGGCATGGCTTCGCCGTATGAGCCTCCCTGGTACCTCCCCCTCTTCTGTACACTCCTGAGACGAGCTGGACTTGGCGGGATATGGACTCCGTTGCTACATGGCAGCCAACCAATAATGCCGTCCAGTCTGTGGATCGCTCAGCTCACTGCCCTCTCACCACCAACCTCGGTGCCTCTCGTTTTGAAGCTTTCAATGATTCATGTATGTTCGCATAGCCCCGAAATTACGTATCGACGCGTGTCGGTGGTACATCTCGCGCCACAGTAGCAGTGCTGGCATGCAGAAAACAGTCAGGTTTGACCATGTGAGTTAGGTGCATGGCCTAGTGCTATTCCGCCGAGATAATTCGGCCCAACGCTGTCTTAATCCGAGAACGAAATGGATTCCCGCTCTATTTCCATGAGAATGTGAATACAGGCAGCAGTCCATGCTGAAATGAGTTATTTCCAAGATGAGAACATAATATGTGAAATGGAGTGCGTAGAGTGAAACTACCTCTCATGAATTCAGCATCATTTACAATGCCGATTATCTGAGATAATATTTATGTATCCCTGATCAGAAACTTTTTTTTTTGGAGATATCTTCGGTGAATACTTATTGCCACACTGTAGCTGTCAATGTGAACAATCTTGACGTTTCCATTACCGGTCGCATCACTGGTCACCCGATTCTGCGGTAACGTGATATTATTTCAGCGGGCAGATGCGTTCCACAGCAGCCTAGAACGATGATGCAGCATGCAGCCACCGATGGACGCGTCGACTGACACTGAACACTACTGCGAGAAGATCAGCTGCCCTCGCTAGTTGGTATTTTTCGCATCCAAGAAAGCCCACGAGGGTTGGAAAGCTTAATCCATTACTTGATCCGCTTGTGCAGGTACTAATGATAGTGATGTAGAATAGTCAGGAGTACAAGTATTCAGTACATGCGGCCTTTAATGCTTGCAAGTAAATACATATCTCGTTGCTAATAGCGAGAGCTCCCGGCCCTGACTCAAGGCACGGGGGCTTTCTGGTGGAGGCTTTATGCAAGTTTAGCTGGAATCAAGCTTTCTGCCGGCTACAGTTAGAGTCCTGCCACTTAGCGTGCAGCTTACTAGTGTAAGGGACGCGCGTTCTTATGCTTGATCCAGTTAGCTACTTGGAATGTTTACGTGCTTCTCAGTCAGTCAGTAATTCCATTATGCTTGATGGTCGGAGGTCCGAGGCCAAGTCCGAGTTAGATCTCGTATCGGTACATTGCACCACCTTGGGCGGGGATGCCCCAGGAGATTTCGAACCATTAGCGTCTCTGGAAACGCACCACGTTTTAAACTACACTGGAGAAATGGATGGAGAGCTAATACTTGGGATTGAGGGTTGATGGTGACGTCCTTTCTCTTGCTTCTGAGGGTCAGCTCCTTGCCCGAGTGATGAAGCCCTTGGCATGGGTCTGAGCACACAAGCTGGAGTACAGAGCCAAATACAGTTGCGCGGCTGCCTTGGGTAGAATCCTGGCGTGCCATGGCGCTCCTCGTGTACTGTACAAGTTCCATTCTGCGTCGTCTGTGGAGACACGAGAAGCGAGGCTTTGAGGCGCAGCTCGGGTAGCGCTTCCATACAGGTCGGGGCTAACGGCGAGATGCCCAAACCCGAGCCTTATTCAATCTATAAAGTGGAATTCAGCCAGCTTTCACTGGCACATCCCTCTCCCTGGCATGCAAGGTAGTGACCTGGCACGCATATTAGTGTGTCTTGGCACTCAGATCTGATTCTTGGCACTCAGATCCGAGTATTGACTCTATTTACACGATGACGTTTGGCTGGAAACCTCTCGGCCAGTCGCCCGCTGAACCCGCCGACTTCGACACGCCACGCGATGAAGAACGCCTCGGATGCGAAGTTCCCTACCGACAGTTCCCGAGGCTGAGAAGGATTGCGCTCTGGCTGCTCTTGACCGACTTGGTGCTCGTCGCGCTGCTGCTCCATACCCTCGATCCCCTCATTACCCTGCTGCGAAGGAACGAAGAGCTCTTTGGGGCGCGACTCGCCCTATCTGGCACCGATAACCCAAAAGACTCGAATCACCAAGACAAACCCAAGATACCACGAATCCTACACCAAACCTGCGCCAATGAGACTATTCCAGAGAAGTGGGTTGATTCGCAACAGAGTTGCAAGGAAGCCTATTCCGACTTCGAATACAAGGTATGCTCACGTCGGAGATTCTTCCCTGCCACAGCTTGCCTCTGATCGCTAATTGTTTTAGCTCTGGACTGATCAGTTTGCTCGCGAGTTTATATATGTCGCATACCCCTGGTTCTTGGAAACCTGGGATAACTACGATTTCCCGATCCAGCGTGCCGACTCCATTCGCTATTTTGTCCTCCACCATTACGGTGGAATATATCTCGACATGGATACCCTGTGCAACGAGACCTTTCCTCTACACCAAGTCGAATCTGCAGCGGAACACCAGGCTATCCTCAAATCGACTCTGCCTACTGGCGTAACCAACGATTTTATGATATCATCAGCGGGGCACCCGGCTTTTGCAGCGGCCATTGCCAAATTACCAACCTATTACAATAAAACACGATTATGGGCTCGACTGCTGCCCTACGGCGCCATCATGATATCTTCTGGACCGTTCTTCCTGACCATGATGGTAATGGACTACTTGATGAAGCAACCCTTGCTGTCCCCGCCAACAGTGCAGGTTGTCAATCAGACCCAATTAGCACCGTACATCACCGATCTCGAAAGTTGTACTTGGCATCAGGAAGACGCTCAACTTCTCATGTGGCTGGGAGAACGACCATGGGCTTGGTTCAGCTTGGGGGGAATAGGGCTTGTCGCTGGAATTTACCTCACTAATTGTGCGCTAATGAGTGTCTGGAAAACCCTCACTCAAAAGGCTTCAACTGTTAATTATAATACAAAAAGTGCCAAGTTAGTATAGGAGAGGCAACGGCAAAGGACTGCTCGTTTAATCGCGGTTTAGAATAGCGCAGGTAATGATGAATGATTTCAGAGTTCTTTAACCTCTTATTCGCAATCTGGGCTCGTGGGGCCCTGACAGTGTCGTGTCCAGGACCATTTCTTCTTGGGAAAAATATGAGGTTAACCAGCCTATGAATCCAACCTGGGGCAAATGACAGATCAACATCTGCGGTGGACGATTACTTTCATGCTCCAAGACTCTCCATGCCTGTGTTCCGAGTTGGAGATATATTTTGTATTAGTAAAGAAGGTGCAAACGCCTTCCGAGGCATCAAAATATTGTAACCCATAGGCAATGAAATAAGTCCTGCAGTTAATTTCCGAATAACCGGAGAGCAAGAAAAGAATTCTACTGGAAAGAAAGTGACACTCCGTCGGCGCTTAGTGGTAGATATGAGTGAGTGGTTCGGGCGAATTGTTCTTCCGTGAACGGATCGCCGGAGAAATAATTATCTCCGTGTGCAGGGCTTCCATCATCAGCCGCGTCACAAGATACGGCGTGAGAAGATCTCAAAGTCCGGAACAGGTTTTTACCGAGTGATGGTCATCTACAATATGTGGGAGCCTGAGAAATATAAATTTGGGAGTCGCGTCGAGGTCTTGTTTTGGTCGGTGATGCTCTCATATAGCGTCAGCTGGCATCGTGAAGACGCGTCCACCACGTAGATTAGTTGTGTCTTTACAGCACAAGACGCCAGAAATTGTCGGTAAAATCACCGCCAGATCGCACCGATGTCAAACTCCGGCCTCCGCGTCCGCGATGTTGGGGCGTTGGGCGATGCCGACATGCCGTACACGCTATCGTCAGTTGCGCCAGATGGCCTGATCCGTTGCCGTTCGTTACGAGGAGGGCAAAAGTCCCAACAGACTCATGGCGTGACAAAACGAACAGCTATAATAGCCTCTCTCGCAGTGCTGGCAGCCTCCGCCAAGATTTCTTTTGCCGCAGTCCAGCCAGTGTGAATCAACGGCTGATATCCCGAAACCCGGTACCGGGTACCGCCAAGTCGTCGAAGTCATGTCAACAACGAGATCAGATCATACTTAAGCCAACGATCAACGACTGCAACCCAAAGTGTATAGAGTCACGCAATAGCCTGACATCGCCATGTCGTCCCAATCAACCCAAGGGGCGAACAGCACTTCAATTCCCTCCACCCTACTTACATCAGTATGTACATTTCGCTCGTGCTGCACAAATGCAAAAGCTAACCAACAAGGGACCTCCATATTTTCCCCTGTTTGCTATTCTTGGCGAGCATCCCACTGTCAAAGTTGATGACCCTATTGGTGCCATCATTCTGTTCTTCTTCATCGTCGCCGCTATCTTCAATGTCACCATTTACTTGCGCAACGCGTTCCGATCACACCACTTCTTCACGTCGTTTTTGCTGTTTATCTTTTGCATGGCTCGCGTCATTGCCAATATACTGCGCATTTCCTGGGCCTCACGCCTGTACAACGTCAAAATCATCATTGCCTACCAGGTATTTCTCAACGCCGGAGTCGTGATGCTCTTTGTCATCAATCTCTTTCTTACTCAACGCCTCTTTCGCGCCTACCACCCGCATATTGGATGGAGCAAACCAATGACGATAGGTTTCAAGGTACTCTACGCCAGTATCACTGCTGACATCACCATGGTCATTGTCGCACTCGTGTACAGTTTCTTCACCCGCGATCTTGCCAAGCTCTCCAAGGTGCGCGATGTTCAACGGACTGGTGCCACATACTTCGCCGTGGTTGCATTTCTACCCTTACCTATCACCGCCCTCTGCGTTTTACTTCCGCGCAAAGGTGACATTGAAAAGTTTGGTCAAGGGCGAATGCGCACGAAGGTGCGATTGATCGTCTTTGCAGCGGTGTTGCTGTCTATAGGCGCTGGATTCCGGGCTGGTATCGCTCTAATGGGGCCACGCCTCTCAACAAACCCAGCTTGGTACCATCGCAAGGCCTGCTTCTATGTTTTCACCTACGCAATAGAGCTTGTCGTTGTTTACACATACATACTATTCCGGATAGACCGCCGCTTCCACGTTCCCGATGGCAGCAGTGGTCCAGGTCATTACTCGGCGAGCGTTGGATCCACTACCTTCAATCCCGAGCTCTCTAGTGTCAACACCGAGGTTCCGGTAACGGGGAATGGGGAACAATCACAGGCGAAGCAAGTGCGGAGTGATGAGGAATTAGAATCGAAGGCGTGCTGAGGTTCGGAGCTTAATGGCTAGACACTTGTGCTTTATTAGTCCCATACGGAACCTTTAGACCGGATGATAAAGATGTTTCAGGTTCAATGTTATTTACCCGAATCTGGAAGTCAACTTGTATAAGTTGCGCCCGGATTGCTTTCCCGCTTCACTTGATGACTTGTTGGTGAAACCGTGCGAAATGAAGTGCATCTTTGGATTAGAGACCGCCGGCCTTGCCTTACACTATAACATGCACGTTTGCGCCACAAGAAAGACAGTCCCTGGATATAAAGCCCCTCAGATGATCTTGTTTCATCGGATTACATTAGATAGGAGAACGCTTGCTTATTCAGAGTATTATCTTGGCAGTACAGATTCGTACTAAGTGGCATTGACGAGTCGACGAGAACGATCTGTAACGGTGCATGATACTCCATCATATTTGTTCTAGTTCAAGAAACTTATTTTTGCACAAGGACTGAGATCTGAAAAGTTCCCATATTTTCATACTTAATTGTAGACCCGGACAGGCTCAGCAGCTAAATTCATTCCCGACAACAAAACCCCAACGTTCACTTCGCCTCAGCTGCCTCGGCACGAAGGAGTTGCTCGTACGTGTCCTTCACAGTCTCTGCCAATGTCCTATACTTCAGGCCCAGCACTCGGGTCGCTTTACTTCCATCTACCGTGTAGGTATCCTCAACAACTCCTGTTTGACCGACAGGCATCCTGGACCTCAGCTCGGGAATCTGCTCCCTAGCTGCATCCACAGCACTCTGGTAGTTGAAGTTCTGACCAACCCAGAACCTTTGTCCGCCGGCTTCTGGAACCTCGAAGCCAAGAACATGGGCCGCTGCCACTTCGCGCGCATCAGCGAACCCGCCGAAATCAAACGGAGGGACCTCGGTTGCTCCTATGATGCCGTAAAGAAGCTGAAGCGATTCGCTGAGGCCCTTTGTGTTGGTCAGCTCGGTCACATAGGGGCCGAATATCCAAGGAGGAGTAATGGTGACCAAGTCAAACTTGGGCTCATTCTTGGCGACCCAATCCCATGCGGCCTTTTCAGCCAGAGCCTTGGATGCGCAGTATGCCACCACTCCATCGGCGACGGCGGCTTCCTCAAATGTGACCGGATTCCAATCCTTCTCGTCATAAACATAGCCCGGGCGCTTCCCCTTTCCCAGGTCGCATACAGAGGCATGGCTTGAGGTGATGACGACGCGACGAACAGAAGGACCCCATTGTTTGGCAGCCTCGAGAATGGCGACGGATCCGTGAATGGCGGGTTCCAGCAAATCCTTGACATTGTCTTCGGGCTTCAGGACGAATGGTGAGGCCGAGTGAAGGATGCCCACGACGCCTTCCAAGTGGTGCTCGTAGGATTTGGCGTCGGTCATGTCGGGCACAATGGCGGTCGAAAGCTGCGCCTTGTACTGGGGAAATTGATCGATGATTTTCTTTGCGGATGACTCGCTTCGGGCAGTCGCTCGAACGTTGTAGCCCTTATCTAGAGCTGTCCCGACAAGATGGCCACCTAAATAGCCACTCGCGCCAGTGATGAGAAGAGTACCGGAAGTCATGTTGGTATGTGTTGAGTGTGAATTGGTTCTTCGATGGATAAGACTGTGAGTGGAAAGCAAGATGTTAGAAAGACTGACAACGGCGGAAGCACTTGGGCGGCTTTATAGTCTTCCAGACAACGCCACTCCGCACGCCACTCCAGTTACTCATTGCGACTCTCGCCGGGACTGAACCCTGCTGAAGAAGCTTCGTGACGCCCGTACGCCAGCGAAAAAGCCATCACTGCGCTGTAAGACTGCATAATTAGTCAACCTTGGTCCGCGTTGCGACCCTCTGCTGACGGATATCGAAAAAGCTAGGCCTAAAAGAAAAAAGATGGTGGGGTTTCGGGGATAAACGGTCGATAAAGAGCCACTTTTGCTCGCTGATAACGCCGAAGGAGATATTTTATGACGCCATAGTGCATATCGTCTTATCGCCGAAACTGCTCTCGGTTGGGTTTGCCTGGCTAACGGATGAGGTTAAAGCTTAGTTCGAGGTTGATAAGCGGAGAAGATTAGATGGAAGCGGGATGTTAAGGAATGGAGGGCGCCAATGAGAGGATGGGGGGGACAGGTTCATTCTTGGAATTTACAATGTGACTGAGACCGAAGAAAGTACTCTTGAATCTTTTCCAGCTTCATACCTCAGGGCTGGCTAGGAGAAGAGGAGCCCTGGTGTTCTCTTGATGGGAACAGGTGCGTGCAATGTTAGGTTTTGTGAGCCGCTTGACACATTCATCATATCTGTGAAGAAAATCCTCGAATTTATTCTGTGGAGGATGGATCATCTTTATTTGAGCTCCGCTCCGTGACGGAAGACAGAGGGGGCCTCCTATGTATCCGTGAATGTCACAACCACCCAACTCGGTCATCACATTACCGCGCATCTGCACCCCTTGTCTGCTTAGTTCCGTGTCCAGAAATACCACCATAAGATCGAGTCGAGTCAAATTGCTATAATTCAATATCCGCAAAAATCATGCTCTTGCTAGCGGGGCATGCGTTTTCGGAAGGGCTCTAGCACACATTTCCACCATTGCAGCTCCCCTCGCATTCATAGTGGCCGCCAAGATTGGCGTCGTTGCCGTAGATGTCATAGCCCTGAAACCAGCCATTAAGTACCTCGTGGAGGTAGTCCAAGTTCTGCGGTGAACCGTGTTGCCGTCCCTCACTGGAGCAAGGATAGTCGACCGTGATGCCCTGGCCGTCATTCAGTCCGGTGAAATCCTGAGCTGTGAACCAGCCGTTGTAAGAACCGAGTGCCCGAATGGCATTTCCGTTGGCATTGTCGAGAGCATTCTTCAAAACGTTTGCTCCGCAGTCGACATTATCCTGGATAGGGTACTGGCAGGAACTTTGACCGTTCTGGCAATTGCTAGGGTCACATTGCATTAGACCAGGCGTAGGACCACCAGCGTCTGCATTGCAGGAGGACTCTTGCATAGCGATAAAGGCGAGAATGGCAGGATCGATGCCATATTTCTCGCCAGAGCTCTGGAAGAACTCATCGTACTGCCGACAACCTTGACCAACGCCGTTGTAATAATCGTCGAGCGAGATGTGTGTGAGACTGTTGATGTCGAGAAAGGGCGGATTCCAACCATCGGCATCGAGGCCTGTGTTGAGCCACGCTTCAGAGCCATTAGGCCCACATGCGCCATTGCCACCTTGTGTGGTATCACAAGCGCCTTGGGCGTCAGGGTTGGTCTCAGCCATAGTGAGGTTAATGGCCAGGGCGGAAGCGGCCGCGAGGTAACGGTTAAGAGAAGGCATCTTTCTGTCGATCGGTTGTGACTTTGGTTTCTGGGTTTACAAGTTCGAGTGCTTACAGTGGTGATTTATATATTTTAACCATCAGTTATAATGTGTTGGCTTTTCATCCATGCGGCTGACTGAATCCCACAACGCCGTAAAATTTGGAAGGTGACAGTGCTGACTTTCCAGGGGTCGAAACGGCCCGAAATAAAAGGGAAACAAAACAAATACACAGGGTATGATTTTCTCTTTTCAGGCTAGTAAATGGATCGCAGAGTTGGCGGCATTGAAAACCTGATTGCCGATCTAATTGCCCTGGCTAGAGCAAGTAGACTCGGGGAATCCGGGAGGGAGCAGCCTTTGCAAGGTGAGTAGCGATACAAAGCGAGCACCAACTTGGTGCCATGATCTCCAAGGCCCCCAAAGCAGTGTTCTCTATACTAGATAATTTTGTGAAAGCATTGTAGGTCATCGACAAGTGGGCAATGTGTAGATTATCAGACCATTGCGACCATAACCTGCCGATATTTTCCTCCACACCAATGCGTTCTAGATGCTACCTTGGTGCGCAGATGTCAATTCCATCTTGTTAACCCCGTCTCGCGAGGACGTCGATCATTATACTAACTTAGGTACCAAAATGGCGTGGGATGAGCTAAGAACCGCTCAGCCACTTCCATAGCATACCACTCCGTAATGATGTTCATGGCACGGGCCCAGAAATCGCAATTTCCTTGTTAAAGTGTTTATACGGAGACGGCTGATGTTTGGGCTTGTGGACCCGAAGCTCACATCAGCAGGATTAAAAGCATTAAAGGGATCAATTTCCTTTGCGACATGCGCTTACGGTATTAATTGGCAAATCAAAAGTCCCATGTTTCACCGCGACGTCTGGAGGATTCAACCCGCAGCTAGTGTGTTTCGCCGATCTTTTAGACGAAGCTACATTCACGGTGCCTCTTTTCGTCTACCTCGTTCCATGATGCAACTTGAATGGTGCAGGGTCCGGGAGAGGGATCTGAAATCTCAAGCCGCTGGGAGATGCCGCTGCCAGAGGCTCAGGACCCATGCAGCTTTGTTACATGAAGCGCCGACTACATATTATTGGGTTGTGGCCGATATCTTGACCGAGACGGTAGTATCCCAGATGCAACATCCTAAAAACGCTAAGTGCTGAGTTGCATCAGTAATATAATTAAATGAAGTATTTTCTTGGGGGGAGATGCACTTCGTGCGGTCAGGGCCGGAGACAGAGAGGGTCTTGGATACCCTGCAGTGCGAGCTGACAGGAGGGCCTTGAGCTGAGACCAGCTGGGGAATTGGATTGAATGAAGGTTGGAAGCACTTGATCATACGCCTTGGAATGGAACAGGGCAAAATGAGTGTCAATGAAATGATATGAGCTGCGGCGACAGCTTGCCTAGGCACACAACATAAGACAGGTTTCGTCTCTAAAGTCCAAAAAATTCAAGAAGAGAAAAAGCATGCCCTTTTAGTCACTTGGAAGGGGCAGTTCCTTTAACCAGTAGCTAGCTCGTCAGACTAGCCCTGCTGTCATGAAACTCCAGTGCATCAGTCAGCACAATCACAGCACCAGCGTTCAACCAAAGATTAACCACACCGTCGATCACCGATGGTATCGAGGGTTCTATGGTACGAGGCCGGGTATGTACAGCTAGTTGTTTTCGTCATCAGTATCATCGCCTTCATCGCTGTTATCACTGTCGTCGCCGTCATCGCTGTCATCGCTGTCATCATCTTCGTCCTCGTCCTCATCGCCCCATCCATCAATTGTCACCAATTCCGCCTCCGCAAAATGGATCACCCCATGACCAGATCCCAGTAGCTTGAACGCCGCCGAGCCAATCATGTCAAGTCTCTTGACCAGTTCTCCTGCCGTATCTCTCTTCTTTGCATCCTTTCGCAGGCAGGCCTTTGCGGCATGCACAAGAGGTGCCGGCACGAGCGAATCCTTTGCGATCAGGTCGCACCCCATTTCCAGCACCTCGGCCATGACGCGGCCGATGGCGTACATGTCGGATTCTTTGCTCATGTAGCGGCCCGACTTCGACTTAACTTCGGGGGCGCGAAAGTTAGCGTTGCCGTACATGTTACTCGATTGGGACAACGTCTCAAGCGTTCGACTGTCACCGAGATCGATGATCACCAATTGATCGCTCGATAACACGGTGGGGCTTTGAAAATACGTCTCTTCTCTTATCATAACGTTTTCCATGTGGATGTCGCTGCCCGTGGGCGAGTGCCATAGGTCGTTAGTCCAGTCATAAGCTAAAATGAGGATAGGGGGGTTGGGGTGCATAGTTGTGGATTTCCGGGGCAAATTGGAAGGAGAACTCCTAAAACAAACTCACCGGTGGACAATATCCATATCATGAATCGTTTCAATGCTGGCGGCAAGGTCCTCAAGGCGGGTGGTTATGATGTCCCAGGGCCGCTCGCTTTTCTCCAGGGTATCATACAAGTACTGCTCCAGACCGTGTTTAGCGTATTCGATCACAAGATAGACGCTATCTTGCCCATCAGCAGAATGCTTAGACAAGGGGTGATCCGAAGGCACTCTAGTGAGGCCGTGGAGAACGCTCAGGCAGGATGTCCCCTTGAGCGAAACTAGAAGTGAGAGTTCTAACTAGCCGGGGCGTCAGCGGAATGAATCTCCAAATAAATAAAAAAGCCTGAGTTATATACCTCTCGAAATAGCGCCTGCTCAGATCTTGATTCCAATGTCTTTTGCTTTGGTGGCCATATCCTCTTCAGGACCACCTCGAACTTCTTGGGCGACATCGATATGTCGATTTTGCCAGGACAGGTCCACGTGGCGCGATATACGTCGAGATTCCGACCGCCCAGTGGGGTTGTCGCTTCCAAGCTTATATCGGCGAAGTTGATGGCGTCCACGAGGCCGCAATACCTTTCCAGCCACTCTGCGTTCGCAGAGTTGTACGTACCTTGGAGAATATCTGCTAGCTGGAGAGTTTGTCCGTGGCGTTTCTGGTCAACTATCCGTCTGAAATGTGCCCGGGCTGCATTGATTCCGAACTCTGACGCAAGATTTCGGAACTTCCTTCCGGGAATCGTCTCGAGGAGATACCATGTCCCGTTATCCGGGTCAGCCGTCACGGCACAGTCGTTCTGCATTGTCTTAGTGATCAGCGCGCGTATGAGAGGCAAGGGGAACGACTAAAATCATATACGGTAATGGAGAGAGCAGCGGGTGTTTCGTACCCAAAGAGACTCTAATTCGAGCTGGCCGTATATCCCAGAAAGCTCGGATGCAATGAAGACGACCGAGTCCTCCTTTTTATACCCGGGAAACTCAAAGCTATTCTCAACGCAGTATTTGAAGACCTCTTCCTCAGTAAAGAGGTGGTGGTCCAGGAGGAGCTGTCTGTCGGTGTTCCACAGGAGCTCAGAGCCGGGAGCGACGATGCCAGAGTAGGCCATCTCACGGAAGGGGATAAACTCGAGCCACATGCCAGGGTCCTCCCAAGTAGTGGGAAACTACAGTTTTTCAAGTTAATTTTGAGTGTTCAACGTTCAATGCAGCCAACCACATATCATGAGTAGCGTGTCGATGGGGAGAGACTTACTGTGAACGACAAATATAACTCCTCGTGGTCTGCCGCAGTAGCATGGCGTATTTGTCGCCTACATTCCATAGCTGCCATTCTCGTCAGGCTCCATATCTGAAAAACTCGGTAGGTGCGTGCCGAGATTTTGCTGGTGTCGTCAGAACCTGGCGCTGCCTCATGCACGGCACCTTCTGTCGGCGATCCGAGCTCGTCGTAGGGGGGTAAGGGGTTCGAGGACAGCACCCTCAGGAGTCTCTCGAGAGCCATATCGGGAGTTGAGGCATCATTGCCGATGACGAGTTTGGACTTCAGTGTGGCCCTGGCCATCTTGGTATCGGAGCGGCTGTGGGACATAGGTTGATGTTGATGGTGAGGAATCACCATGGGCTGCACTGTCTCGAAGAACGCAGAGTAGGAAGAGGAGGCCTCGGCGGTATCGTTGCTGCCCCCTCCGATACGGCCATGGCCATCGTGAGCCATAGTTCCAGGTCTCTCAGCCAGCGTCTTAATATCGGAGACGGGCTCAGCACCAACGTTCAACTCATCGTGAGGGTTCGGAGCCGATGTGGTGAGCTCCGCCTCCGGAGCGGCGACCCAAGGGTCGTTGCTGCCGCCAAGGACTATGTTGAGTCCCATGGTTGTAAGCAACAACTCTCGAGGATCTGCAGCTGAGCCGTTGTGGATAGTGTACCGTCGGCACCTGTCTGGCAATGACTCTCCGTCCGACAAGCCGCGCCAGGCGGGTCGAAGGCAGTGCATGGCGCGAGAGGCAATAATCCAGAATTTCTGGTCCTTGGCCGGTCGGATGATCGCGCTCTCGGCGATGCAAGGATCGAATTTTGCGTGTGTTAATTGCGCCTCGAGGTTTGGGTTGTCCCGATGCAATTGAGACAGGCGAGAGTGGCACGCTTGGCCGGTTTCCCAGCGAGACATCCACCGACACACAAGTACCCACACGGCTTCGGAGTCCAGGCGAAGCCTCCTGGGATTACTTTTGAGCCTCTCCCCTAAATCTTCACGCAACTTGTTGACCCAGCACCAATTGTCGAAAATCTTGGATAGCTCATCATCGGCTGCTGAACTGGGCTTCGGCTGCCCGCCATCTTCCAGAAAAGTCTTTTGGAAGTCGGTTAACAGTGTTTTCTCCCAGCGATCTAGAGATACTTTGATCGATACTTTCATTATTACAGGCCGGGTTCGGGTCCAGATGACAGGTTTTGAATCAGGTACTCAACTCGTCAGGTTTTCATTGACTTAGAAATCGAACATAAATCATTGGGATCGCCTGTATGGGCTATATAACAAAGGCGGGAGACGTGGATGTAACCGTCGGGAATGTGGGTTGAAAGTTGAAAGCGCAGAGCCTCATGGCTTCGTAATCAGTCCAGCCCTCTTACCAAGATTGGCAAAATGGGGAGAGAAGGGTGGTTGTGTCTTCCGTTCCATTGGCGGAGTCTTTCTGGCAAAGGGTCCAGCTGACAACCCTCCATGGTTTGTGCCAGGTCACGGTGCATCTCTTGCCACGTTAGCCGTTTTTACTGGTCGCCGAGTGAGGCTCTGAGACTGGTTTATCTTGGTCAACCACATGCGGAGTGGGCGGCAGCATATCATCAAGGAAGCAACACAGGGTAGAGTAAATCGCAGCGGAACTGTTCCTCTTCACCGGCCTTGCTTCCGCCAAGCTAAACAAACGAATCCATTTCAGCGTCATAGCTGAGAGGATCCTCTATCTAACTCCAGGAGCTTCAAAGGTAAACTGTGACTGTGGCCAGACATGCAGCAGGTGGGGTTGGGTGTCGGCATCACTGCGGTCGCCTTCGAGACGGGTCGCCTCGTGAAGGAGATTGGCAAGATGATTAGAGATTTCCGCGGCAACCGGGCTCGAGACCGCTGCGCGAAGCTCCAGGTCGAGGCCGAAAAGCTCAATAGACTGCTCCACATCATGCCAGGGGCTGTGAACAACTCGGTCGGTATCGCCAACGAGGCCCAGTCCTGCATGGCGGACATCAAAGACTACACGGACCGCATGGCTAACAGCGGCATGCTCGACGACGCAGTGGAAGTTTGGTGGCAGAGGAGATACGACATCATTCTCGCCCGGACTAGACGGGTAAGTGAGGCTCTCACGGTCGGGCTGTTAGCACGAACAGACTTCAATCCCCTGGGCCGGCTCGGGACGGATGGCAGGGTACGCCCAGTCTCGCCCATCACCATCGCAGATCCGACCGTCATAACATTCGATGATGCGCGCTCGACAGGGTACGGCATCATTGAGGGCCACGGCCATGTCGTCTTCCGCCGGCTCAAGGACAGCCAATACAGCCTGGAAGCGCTTGACCTGTACCAGCGGCTCCAAGAGCGCAGCTACGTGCAGCAACTACGGGGGCTCACCGAGGTCGAGGGCCAGGTCTACGTCGTCATGCAAGACTGCTCGTCGCACAAAACCCTCAACAAGTTGTGTGCCGAGGAGAAGTTGCCGCTCGACCTGCCGTCGAGGATCGAGATCGCCTGGCACCTCGCCAGGACGTTCGCCTGGCACCACCGCTCCTACATACTCGTCAAGGCCGCGAGCGACGAATCCATATTCATGAAGCGCGCGAACCAGACCTTTATACCCATTTTAACCGGTCTCGAGCACATGCGTAGCGTAAGTACCTCCGAAAATTCAGAAACAAAAGACTCAGGGTGACCTTTTTAGCTTTACGAGCTATCAACCGGCTTGAGATTTGACTGTAGATATGAGGCCCCCGAGTATGACACCAAGGAGACGGAGCATACGCTATACACGGATAGATGGTGGTTAGGATTCCCAAGCGGCCCTCTACCCTTTCCTGTCATCTTTTACTTTACTGACGAAGCGAGAATACAGCCTTGGGATCCTAGTCTGGCAGGTCATCTGCGAACGCTTCCCTCATGGGATAAAATATCCCGTCGATTTCGATAACCAGGATGACACTCAGAAAATTCGTGATCGCCTCAAAAAAAACATAGAACCGGGTGAATTCCCGGCAGGGCCAGCCCTGCCGTCTGAACTCGTCAGTGAGCTGAGAGCGTGCTGGAACACCAATCCTGAGGAGCGCCCGACGCCTACGAGGGTAGCAAGCGTGCTCTCTGACACCCTTTTGCGCCTGAAACGAAACCGCGACGAGCTGCTTGCCCTAACGCAGCAACCCGATCCAGATATGCTAGGGGAGGGATCATCTGAAGCCGCAAGGAGACAGGTCGCGTCGCGCGTGAATCAGGAAAGGAAAGCTCATTCCGCCAGAGAGAAGCAGGAGAGAAAAGCCAGGCGCAAGAAGAAGAATAAGTTAAAAGACAACAGACAGCCAAATGGCAAGGTGAGCGAGGAGGTCATTAGCACTGCACTATCACCACCACTACTAACGCCACGTTAGGAGAAAATACCCGCGGACATCATCAAACCGCTACTCCGGGCAACAGATGCCGAGTGCGCATATCTCGTCGGCGCTAGTATCTGGTGGGACCTGCTCGATGAGAAGACACTTAAACTCCTAGCCAGCTCCCGCGTCTCCGACTACCTAACCACGACCACCAGCGGTAAGTTGAACCAGATTTTGGTTATATTTACCTCTACTGACGCATCAGCAACTAAATAGGTCAGAGAGCAGAGTTATCCTTGACCTTCCTCCACCAGGCTGTGCGGGGCGGATGCGTGGATGGATATTTGGAGATGCACAAGGCGTACGCGCTCTTGTCGGAACTGTGCATGGAGAATCACACGAAGGCACTTGAGGCAAAAGGTTCCCAGTCTGCCGACCTCACAGACTAAGGCAGGAGCTGTATTGTCTCCGGGTTCCTGGAGAATCTATTTACCCCGTTTTAATTTACTTCGTTTTGTCTTGTTCATCATCACTTCCTGATACTGCATATACTCCTCATTATACAAACAGCAGAAATAATGCTATATAGCCAGTATTCATGAATGACTTGCTTACAGCCAATAAGGGTTTATCATCGTCAAGCCGGCCGTTGCGACTGCCATGGGTCCGGATGGCTCTGCAACCCGGATGAAGACGTAGTGATGGCCTACCATGAACCTAGCAAACTATATCTTGGGATGAATGCTGAAAATGGAGTCGTGCTTATTACGAGGCGGAAGGCTGGATTCATCCTGTCGAAATCCCGCTTTTCTGAATCCAAGGTACCGATTTGTGCTCAAAATCCTCTTCCAAGGCTATCTTGAAGCACTGGACGGCGTTTTCTATGACGAACAGAAACCTATACGTAACAGCGTGGATGACCGAGGACGAGTGACTATAATGCTGGTGGTCAATGAATTACAGAGGTTAGCGCTGATACCGACCGTGTTTGAGATGTACTGCGCGTCCTTGACTATAGAATTAATGACAATGAAACAAGCTCTAGGTGACTGGTTTCCAAATCAATTCCTCACAACTACTGCCTCTTTAATAAAGAGTCCATTGACGGCAACCTTGACTAGGAACTTAGCCACACTAGTAACAGTCACACTGTCGGATACACCCATTCTATCCCCCGAGCTGCCTAGCGTTTCCACGTCCGTCTTTGTGTCGTTCGGCTTCTTCAGATCGTCGAATTCGAGCCTCACAGCCCTTACAAGAGTCCAATCCATCTTGGTCAGGCGAATCTCCTCATCTACGAGGCTATGATCCTGGAGCGCGTACTTGATGTTGGTCCAGCCCATGAATGCCTTGCTCAGCCACGGTAGTTTAGCCCATGAATCCCCGACTCCTGCCGTGGACATGACAACAACGCGATGAATGCCAGCCTGCTCCAGAACTTTGCAAACGGTGGCGCACGAGTCGGCCAGGAAGCGAGGAGGTGAGAGCTGAGCTGCGAAAGGGCTGTCGGACTTGCGGACCGTGTTCAATGTGATGATGGCTGCAGAAGGTGATAGACCTGGCGCTGCGGCGAGAGCGCCACGGATGTCGTCTTCCGATAGCGGTGACCCAGTGACGACGGTGAGGCCAGGACGAGTGGTGAGGCTACTAGAGGTACGGACGAGTGCTATGGCTGTATGACCTTGAGAGAGTAATTCAGACACAACGTGCTTGCCGGTCCGTCCAGTGGCGCCGAGTAGGAGGAAATGCATGGCTTTTGACGATGAGAGGAGCCGTTGAGTACTCGTCTGCTTGATATTATGGAGAGATGCAGAGGCTTCGTTACGAAAGGGCGATGGGGTTGCGGATTCATTTATGAAGTTGACCACCGCGGTGGGTGGGTTCAGAGACAGAGACAGAGCCAGCTGCTGATTGGTTCGTTCGCTCCGTATACTGCAATTAGAAGCGGCATGCAATCTTATACAGGGAAGCTGACCGACACATCATTTCTCTCTTTCTACCTAGTGGCGCACTAGACAGTGCCACCGGCTGGTCCGGCTCGGTGTTCGAGGTTGGTTGGGTCGCGAGCAAAGTGAGAAAGTGTGAGGTGCAAGCCGTATATTCGCAGCTAGTACGCAAGGAAGGATATCGCCAAATCTACCTCCCCTTCTCATTTTTGGATTCCCTTCCACTAACACCATCATAACCAGCGCTTGAGCTACTGCTGCTGCTATGGACATTCCCGGGTTGCTGCTCCGGGTGTTGTTTCCCGACTGCACGTTTTAGAAGCCCTGACTCTTTCATCCAAATTGTTGGCTACGCCCTGCAACCTTTCGTTCTCAGTCTGCAGCTTGGTATCTAAGTCTGGCGAGGAGTACAGTGCCCCCAAGAGTACAATTTTCAGTATCAGATGGAAGCAGCGCATGAAAGACACTGAAATAGGCTCAGGACCCGGAGGTCTGGTTTCCATCTGAACGAGTTCAAGATGACTGAGCCACGATTCCAAGGAGTCCAACAGAGCTGCTTTCTCGCATACTAGTCGAAGAGCGTTTCCTACCGATTCGACTTGCGACACCTTGGCGAGGAATTCAAGCGTCGATTCAGCGATCCTTACAAGCTTTGTCCTCATGTTGGGCGCAATGTTGCGAAGATCGCGGGACTCGACAGGTTGTTGATACGGCGAAATCACACATGCAGACAACGTCGTCCCGCTTACATCGGCTGCTGCTGAGGGTTCTGCGAACTTGCATGGTGCGGCAAACATCTTGATGACGAAGATGTCGAAGAAGGCCAGTTGGCTATGGTGAGCTGGCATCAATCTATGCGCGGCAAGAAAATATGGCCTTGCCCGGTACTCGTGCGTGATGGTGAGTCCTCGAATGATATGCAAGGCCATTGCAGCAAAATTACCGCGCACTTGCTCAATACTGATCAAGACCTGACAGCAAAGTAATGCTGACTTCAACCCGTCTGAGCTCGGAGACGACAGCTTGGACGCAAGACCCCTCAAAGCCATACTGTATTGCTGGAGGCCGTAATTGTAGTTCGGGGTCTGCTGCGCGACAGACGCTGGAACGTCTCCGGACGTCTCGAGATCTTGCCGAAGAGCTCTGAGAGATGAGACTGCATGCCGTATAGGCGGATCAGTCAAGCTGGCTTGAAGGACTTGTCTGGCTTCGTCGCCACAACCCAGTTTTACGTCGAACAGGGTTTTGGTTGAGAAATAACGATTGAGAAGGTCGATGTCCTGAGGGGCGATCTTAGTTGAGATGGGCCGGATGGATTGTAAACCAGCGACAGCGTTTGGCTTGATGCCGCCAGCATGAGCGTTCTTAACGGGTTGGCTGGCAAAAAATCTAAATGGAGACTCGTAGCCGTCGCATGTACGACCGGCGTTGACACATTTTTGGCAAAACGGCTTGTTCTCGTCGCATTTGACTTTTCTGATTCTATTGCTGATTGAGTACAATGACTGTAGATGACCTCCTGTCTGAATTCACTCTCTTGAGGTGCAGACCGGGGATGGGGATCATGCGCTATAACTGACCTGCAGGTTGCACAACCGGTTTTCACCTTCGGTTTACCTTGGACATTCCGTTTGCGGGTGACAAGGCTTGTGGCCATGGTTGGGCTGGAGGTGGGACACTTTGGAGGAACCCACGGACGAGACGAAGAGCCGGAGCAAGCAAGAAATCCCAGCAGACGAATCAAATGATGCAGCTTGACTCATCCCCGGGATCATGAGGAAGCGGAGTGGGAATGGGAGTCGTAGTCGCCTTCGCCTCATGTCGCCGCGTCTTGTTGAGAAGACGCGAGAGCCGAAGTGTTCCAGCTATTTACTAACCCATTTTGTCTAGGTCTCAGCCTCCACCGGCGTCAGCACTAGCTGGATTAAGAAGCAAGAGCGAACCGACCAATTATACGCGTGGAAGCGTACCCCATACTGCTGTTGGCAGGGTTCATCCTTGCACCGTCATTCAGAGCCCCATTGTCTCCTTCAGCTTATATACCGAGCGGCTGGCCCCTTCACTCTCGAAATGAGTACTTGTACTTTACTTCATGTCGAGATTCATAAACAGCTCAAGGTTTGTATCTAAACTACCGCACAGCTCCAAAATGCCGGCCTTTACTCTGTATGGCGCTCGCGGTTCGACCAACACCGATCGTGTCCGCCTGACTCTCGCCGAGGGTGGCTTTACGGACTACGAACTCGTCATTCTCAACCTTCAAAAAGGGGAGCAAAAGGTAGATGAACATTTTCTCTTCTCTCTTGGAAACCCATGCGGCTTCTCTTCTCATTCATCAAATATTTGTTCCCCTGCTAACGCCGCTGCACCTAGTCCAAAGAACACAGGAACCGTCACCCGTGGGGTAAAATACCCGCCATCACTTTCCCCGACGGCTTCACTCTTTACGAGAGTCGCCCAATCTGCAAATACCTCGCGAGAAAGTACTCATTCCCACTTCTCCCGCCGGACTCCAACGTCGAAGCTATGGCGCAGTTTGAGCAGGCGCAGTCGGAAGAAATGCTCTATTTCGCAGATCCTGCAGGCCGGATCGCATTTGAGAAATTTGCAAAGAAATTCATGGGGCTGCCTCCCAACGAGGCCGTTGTCTCAGAAGCGCTGCGGTCAGTCGAGGCGTTTTTTGACGTCGCAGAGCGTCTCTTGCAACGCAAGGATTACATGGCTGGAAATGACTTCACGCTCGCGGATATTTACTACATTCCGCTGATCCAAAGACTTTTCGCATGCGGGTACGGAGATCTCGTCGTCAGTCGCAAGGCTGTGAGTGCTTGGTGGGATCGTGTCATGAATCGGCCAGCGATACAGAGCTTGTTGGCCGCCGACAAGGAGGCTGCGGCTGCTGCTGGTAGATAGAACAGAAACCAGTGGAATAGTTAGACCGGGCAAATTGAGGCGCGCATCGCATTTTTGCGCCAAAATAGATAATCTGTTTCAATGTGTACAGTACGTTCCACTCGCGTTCGCCAGCGCTTCCTACCTTGGGATAGGGACGTACTTTGAGAGAGCCCAGGCTGAAGTCGTGATGAGATACCATTTAAAGCTTTTACTGGGGCCCTCAGTTACCTATATTTCGACATGGTTCGTTAATCGACTGCCGTTGGCTAGCTGGGTCATTTTAATTCCGGGGCTTGGCTTGCTCTCGTGGTCTCCATTCAATTAGTCGCCAGTCCTTAAAGGCATCCGATACGTAAGATGCTCAGGGTGGACTACAGTTACTCACCAAAACTAGGTATGAGTAGTCAATGATGACATTATGCGAGTCTGCGTACCAGACCACCCATCCTCCAGTACTATGGTCGCATTTCGGATAGCTTCGAGATCGGCGTACTCGATACAGGTTGTATGAGGCGCACAACTGGAGTTTTGACATATCAATGTGTGCAGATTAATGAGAGGGAGAACTTACACGGAGCAGCACCCAAAAATTCCGTCGACTTCCTGATGGCAGGTTCCTCGATCATAAATACACCTCCTCAACATGAAAGAGCTGTGCAAAGGGGCCAAGGTCGACGCCGTCACACCCGCAGCGCAAAAAGATCACGTCATGTCGCATCTTCGAACCTGCTCTATCTCTCACTTTGCAGGCAATGGCAGCACAAACCCCATGGATCCTTCGCAAGGTTCTCTCCTACTGCGAGACTGGGAGACGGACTAGCTAACGGTGGCTACTCTTCTGGAACTAAATATTCGCCAACGTCATCCGTGTCTGGTGTATCACTCGGCTTGCGGGACAGGCGAAATCAAAGACGACCGGTTTATCGATGAAAGCATCCACCTGACAGGGTTTCCGCACGTCATTGGCACACTTTGGGGGGTAGCGGATGAAATATGCGTCTATATGTCGAGAATCGCGTATGAAGAAATCTTGAGAAGCGGCATGTCAAACGAGTCGGTATGCTTCAGATTGCATCTCGCTTCCAGAGAGCTTCGGCATCGCTGGTTGAGCCAGCCTGTATCGATCAGGGGCACCGGGCTATCCAGGAGGGATGCCCATCACAGACGCTTACACTCTCGGACAAGGGCCAAAGAAAAGTTGAGGAGTACGAGGGGCAAAAGGTCGAGAGGTAAGGGGTCGAGGGACGTGATTCTTTTGGATTCGCACAGATCGGGCTTATTTTCGGAACGTTGGGTTCTGTAGGTTCATTTCGGGGTGTAGGGTCATTATTTGTTGATTAGAGTACTACGGTCGAAACCACGTATTTTAGAGGATTTTAGCATCTGAGGTATCCCCGTTTACAACATCGCCCTGAGAAGTATCGAGGCAAGCAGCGATGAAGCAGCTCTATGAATCCTCGGTCATAATCTCTCACTTATCAACAACACCAGTTAAATCAGCTGGCAGGCTGCAGTAAACAGATAGAGTTGCCCTCTTGTAGCATCCCACCCTCTACCCAATTGCTCTGTCCCTCATTCAAAAGTTTTCTCAACATTTTTGGCGCCCCTAGAAATTCTTCATCACCAGAGACAGACTATTAAGATCTCGTCATGGGGCCGACCCTAGTTTTACTGAAGGAGGCGACTGAAAGGTACGTGACGAGGTATAGAGTAGGTCCATCAGTCGGGGGCTTGAACCAAGTGAATCAGGATATGTGTATGAGTAAAATAGGGTATCTGTTATATCAAGTGACAGCAGGTAAGGGATTTATATACCCAAGGCGCATTGGTAGCTCGGCAGTGTAGGTCTAAGGAAACGGGTGCGCACCTTATCAACCCACTCTATCGGTACAGTGGGATATTGCGAGACTTTAGGTTCTAACACCTAATAATGGATTTACCAATTAGAATTTATACAATGAGAACAATAACATTTCTATTGGTGGAAACAATAAGCCCTCAATTACGAGCCCGTAGTTCAATCCCCTTTTTTCGCCGAACCAAGATTTCAATTGCGTATATCCCACTGGCTTTTGCGCCAGCCCGGTATCGGGATTATAGCATGATATGTCTTCTGACAAAGACGAATAACAACATTGCCCGCGTCTTGCAGCGGGGTAATAGCACACCACATGCCTCCATTCTCCACAATGGATGTTACTTGGTAGCAAAAATGGGCTAGATCCGGGATGTTTACCTTGTTCCCGACATTTGAGCAACCCGGAAGAGTGCTTTGTTCCATTTGTTTACCGTAATTTAAGCGGGCAGTGGACAGTCTAAGTGGGTTTTCCGATAGCGGGACTGAGAGATCATCACTTGATGGAACTTTGCTTCCCTAACCGAGGTTCAAAGGTTCACGCAAGAGTTGAGGGATGTATTTACATAGGATTTGGGTGTTTGGCGTAATAAGTGTCACAATAACGAAGACAGACATAAATATAGCCCTTGAATCTCTTCTCGATCCCCGAACCGTCACAAGTTCTCCCTTCAGTATCGTACTACCCTACTCCTCCAATATCTCATCACTACATACCACATTCTCACTATACCCTTCCCCGCAGTTCCATATGACGCCATGGACCCATAACTCTAACATTATTCCAAGCCTTGTTGAGGTCAAGTGCAAGCTGGCCGGGGTCATGTTGCATTGGCTCATGCGCTTGCCTGACGATGCGCTACCAACTTCCGCGCCTGGATGTCTCGGGAACCTCTATACCGCCTCTGGAGATGAATACTCGGGTGTCCAACCAAATTGAAGGGCCGAATTAATCCTTGATCGGTCCGAATGCTACTGTAGATAGTAATGATTTTGCCATGCGGCCGACCATATGTTGACCCGCAGACGCTAAGAGCGCACGATTATAACCAAGGCCGAGAACTATGTCCCACGGCGATGCTTGAACTTCACCTGTCAAGGCTACCGTAGAGAACAGACAATTTACAATGAGAGCTCTTACTTCTATTGTTCTCCTCGGCCTCTGCGCCGCCGGATCCATTGCGGACAGCAGCTCCAACTCGTCGCACCCCTCCGAGGTGTCGTACTACGGCCTCAGCCCGCCAGTATACCCGAGTCGTGAGTCTTCTCCCTCCGACTAGATTCAGGTTCCAGTTGGCTCATGTCGAATATGCGTAGCGATCGGAAATGGCACTACTAACCGTCAATGGAGCGAGGCCTACCGCCGAGCCAAGGCGCTCGTAAAACAGTTCACCCTCGAGGAAAAGGCAAACATTACTCGCGGCTGGACTGGCACCTGCACTGGCAACTCTGGTGAAATTCCACGACTGGGAATCCCGGCATTGTGTTTCTCTGATGCCCCTGACGGTGTCCGAGGCCAAGAGTTTGTCTCTGCCTTTCCGGCCGGCCTTCACCTCGCTGCCACCTTTGACAAGGACCTCATGTACGAGTACGGCAAGGCCCTCGGAGAGGAGTACTTTGGCAAGGGAGTCAATGTTGCTCTGGGTCCCACTGCCGGCCCCATGGGACGCATCGTTCGTGGTGGTCGCAACTGGGAGGGTCTCTCAAGCGACCCTTACCTCGCTGCCATTGGCATGGGCGCTGTTGTTCGCGGTATGCAGGATGCCGGCGTTATTGCGACGCCAAAGCACTTCCTTCTCAATGAGCAAGAGTTCCGTCGCCGTAATGCTGAACACGGCAACGGAACCCTCGAGTCCAGAAACCCTCCGGGCGAGTCCATCAGCTCCAATGTAGACGACCGTACTCTCCATGAGCTCTACGCCTTCCCTTTCATGGACGCGCTCCGTGAGGGTGCTGGGAGTGTCATGTGTTCATACCAGCGCGCCAACCACTCGTACGGCTGCCAAAACTCCAAGCTGATGAATGGCATTCTCAAGACCGAGCTTGGCTTCGAGGGCTTCGTCGTTAGCGACTGGGGGGCACAGCTATCAGGCGTGGCCTCTGCCAATGCCGGACTGGACGTTGTCATGCCCAACGATGGCTTCTGGGGAGATTCTCTCATCGAGGCCGTCAAGAATGGCTCTGTCAGCGAGGAACGTATCGACGACATGGCCACCCGCTTGCTTGCCTCGTGGTACCATCTCGACCAGGAGAACAAGATGCCCCCTGCCATGATTCACAACTACAACCAGAAGGGCGACGTGGTCAACGTGCAGGCCGACCACGGTGAGCTGATCAGAAAGATCGGGGCTGCCGGTACCGTTCTCGTCAAGAACGTGAAGAGTGCGCTGCCTCTTAAGAACCCCAAGATGCTCGTCATTTACGGCTACGATGCCACTGTCAGTGCTGCCCCGTGGCGCAACCCCAACCGCTATGGTGGCGACTACACCGTCAACTATGGTTGGAACACTTTCAATGGAACTCTTGTGACGGGCGGTGGATCGGGCATCAGCACGCCTCCATACGTCGTCTCACCCTTCCAGGCCATCCAGGACCGCATTATCAAGAACAAGGGAACTCTTCGATGGGACTTTTACGCCGAAAACCCCGTTGGTCCTTTTGTAAATTCTGATGCTTGTCTGGTCTTTATCAATGCCTACGGCTCTGAAAGCTACGACCGTGTTAGCCTAACTGACGAGTTCAGCGACAATCTTGTGAAGAATGTTGCTGCCAATTGCTCCAACACCATTGTCACCATCCACCACACTGGTAAGTACATACATATTCTTACTCAATTGAGCCACGTGGGTAGAAGTGAGTGCGAATCGCAAGCTGACCCGACTTTGTCTAGGCGTTCGCACCGTTGATGCTTGGATTGACCACCCCAACGTCACGGCCGTCATTTATGCCGGTCTTCCTGGCCAGGAATCAGGAAACAGTCTCGCCGATGTCTTATTCGGTGACGTTAGCCCCTCTGGAAAGCTTCCGTTCACCGTTGCCAAGAAGGAGGAGGACTATGGCCACCTTCTCAACTCGAGTGTTTCCTTTGACTACTTCCCCGAGGACAACTTTACTGAGGGTGTTTACATCGACTACCGATATTTTGACGCCAATAAGATTGAGCCTTTGTATGAATTCGGCTTTGGCCTTTCGTACACCACTTTCGAGTTCTCAAACCTCGAGGCGGCTGTCAGGACTGATGTCAGCACCGAAGAGCTCCCTGATCCTAGAATTGAGATCGTCCAGGGCGGCCACCCTGAGCTGTGGGACGTTGTGGCTTTGGTCAAGGCCACTGTCAAGAACACGGGCGAGGTAGACGGCGCAGAGGCTGCGCAACTCTACGTCCACATTCCGGGAGGTGACACTCCTGTGCGACAGCTACGCGGCTTCCAGCAGGTCGGACCCCTCGTTCCGGGTCAGTCTAGACTGGCCAAGTTCCCTTTGACGCGAAGAGACCTTAGTATCTGGGACGTCACGGCCCAGGAGTGGCGTTTGAGAAAAGGAACCTACAAGTTGTATGTTGGTTCAAGCAGCAGAAAGCTTCCACTTACAGGCAGTATTGAAATAGCCTGAAGATGTTAGTCAGGTCAGGGGATACTGAATTGAAGGAATCATTTAGAAATTAAAAAAACAAAAACAAATTAATAAACACTATTTTAATGTTTGGTGTATTCCTTTTATCTTCTCTTAGCTTTACTCCACATCAACAGACATATCAACGCCGTGCAGAATTTTCAAACCGTAGAGATAGACAATAAGTGCTGCACCTAGAACCAGAAGGAATAGTAGCTGAACAATAAGGCCGTTGTACACATATCTTTTTCTCAAGCTTCAATTCAACCCTTCTGACTTCAACCCTGCAAAAGTAGCGTATTTACACATCAAATAGCCAGTATTTCTATAATTACATTTTTTTTCTTCTCGCAATAACCAATATTCAACTCAATCGCCGTCTCTTATGTTCAAAACCTTCCAACATATCGAGGAGATCATCAACATCCTCATCGTTTTCTTCGCCAACAAGCACTGCCAACTCCAGCGGCGTGTTCCCATCGTTGTCTTTCACGTCTAGTAGACCAACCCCTCGTGGTGCGAACTCCAGAATGGTATTCAGTACCTTCTTCTTAACAGCAAGGCACTGTTCACTTGCCACGGCGAAATGCACGGCAGTCCAACCTTGACTCTTGCTAGAACGATTTCCAGGATATCTTTTGCGAAGTCTGAGTAATTCTTCGGTTTTGGCATCTCGCGTATGTAACAACATGGCAATGAGCTTAGTGTATCCCTTCGCGATGGCGGCGTGTAGGGGATATTCGTAGGGGCTCGAAGAATGCAAGGAAGCATCCGCACCACGAGCCAGCAGAAACTCGACGATTTCTTCGTGTTTGAAGTAGCAAGCAGTGTACAGGGGCGTTTTACCAACATCGGAGCGGCGGTTGACGTCGTCTTGGCAGTGCTCACGTATCAGGTAAGTTGCCGTGTCAGTCCATCTCATGATGAGAGCGTTGCCCAAAGCGGTCCCATAGTGGTCGGCCTTGGTATTGTAATTAGCGCAAGCGCTTTTACAATCGGGACAGTCCTGCAGGTGACTTCGGAGCAGGGCAGTACACCCCATCGTGGCTAGCAGAACCAACATGGTGGTACCTTGACCTTGGAGTAAGATGGCCTCTTTTGCTTGAGAAGAAGCGAGATATTTGACTTGCTGGTCAATGAGGCCCTTGGCCTTCCTTGATTTGCAGTTTTGCATGAACAGAGGCAAGCTCGTCTTTTCTACTAGCAAGCCGTCAGCTTCTCGGGCATGCTGGAGCCAGAACTCGCTGGCATAATCGAGGAACTTGGATTCGGTCTTGCTCAGACTGCAAGCGTCAAGAGCGCGAGTGCAACACTCGAACAGGAACAAATGGCAGCTCTCCTTTAGATTGTTGAAGTCTGGGCCAAGGCCCCTCTGTTGGAAGAAAGGGCCTACAGAGTCATGAATGAAGCGGACCTGTTCTTCCGTCTCATATTGTTGTTGTTTCAAAGGACTCGAGCCAGAAACAGCAATTCGCTTTCTCAGCTTTACTATGTTGATGAGGCCGTGGGAATGGTGATGTAGTCGTGTCTTGAACTTTGCACCTTCTGGTAGTTTTTCATCCGAGTTTTCCCAATGTGTGATGCTATTGTAGGTAAATTCCTTTGCGAATGCCAACGCGTGTCTGAGCTGGTTTGGGGTCATTGGCTTGTAGGATCCTAGGACCAGCTGGAACAGCTGGAGTGTGTGGTGCTCCTTGGTGAAGTCGATACGACTAATAGTCTGTTCGTACATTTCACCAAAGGTGGCAGGGACTGCATCTACCAGGTTCATGAGCTCTTTTGGGCTTGATCGTTCACCTGCATCGAGAATGTCCGTGGTAACAAGGTTGGCCCATTGAAACCCATCACCACTGCGATGGATCAATCTCTGCAGCAACTTGAATTCAAGCTCTGGGTTCTTCAACAACTCCAGCCGTCGCGCAATAAATCTCTCCACCAAGCCCCGCTTTGGCTCATCCAATTCGATTGTCTCAGTTTCGAATTCTGAGGCGCCGTAGTCTGGGAAATATCTCCTAGAGACACAGATGCCAATGTCCACTCCGGCGCCAAGTGCCTTATTGAGCAGCTCCGAAGCGAAGCGGAGTATTGGGCGAAACCCATCGTCACCCCTGCTAGCTTGAGGACCCGAACACTCATTTAGGGCGTCAATGAAGATGCGTAACCGGGGGGATTCGGATCCGCCAGTGGGGTTGCTGTTGAGGATGACGCTCATGATATCTTCTCTGAGGTCTTTATCCGTCCTCAAATCCACGTCCCACTCTCCCGCCAACGCATCGGTGCATATTTTGGCGTGAGTCCAAGGCTTCCCTGGTACTTTGGCAATGAGTTGACCCAATAGAGATCGAAAGCAGGCGGTGCTGGAACTCATCCATGAATCAACGTCTTTGGCCTCAGATGTGCGTTCGAAAAAGTGATACAAAGTGATGGTTGAAGAGTCGCTGTCGAAACTGGAGACTGCCTCCTTCATCAAGACTGATTTGCCAGCACCACATTTACCTTTCAATGTGATAAGTGCGGCTGCTTTGTTCGTCGGTCGAGAACTAGCCCACTTGGCGTACGTTTCGTGCTCAAGGAGCCATTTCGAAGAATCGAAGGCCAAGATTTCATCGAACCGATTTCGTGGGCGCTTGGGATTAAGTTTCTTTTCGCAAACTATGCAAGTCCGTGTTAATAGCTATTGACGGCTTATATATGGTTCACTTACTCTCGCGGGATTCATCGTCAGTCCTAGAATGTGCCAAGACCAGTTCTCCTTGTCTTCCGGGAGCAGGCCGATGATGAATCGTCGACAACACGCTCTTTGCATACGCGGCCGCCATTGCAGCAGCATAGGGCTGCCATTGCTTGTTCTTCCGCTCATCTCCATAGTCACAAACGCCTCGGATCACACCTACAGCAATGCGGTTCATAGTACCAGCTGCCTCCATCTCCAGTCCAATGACGTTAAACCTGTCCCTCAGCTCGTTCCTCTTCTGACGATTCTTCATCAGCTTTTCCCCGGAGCCTATCGGGCCGTACCACACTCGCGTGCGCTCCACATCGGGCCGTGGCTCACGCTCGACTTCCTTTTCCCCCGTCTCATCCGTCTCATATAGTCTGTCATGGTCCTGGCCGGGGTCGGCAAAAGTGCCGGTTGTGTGCCTTTTGTCTCTTATACGTTCGTAGTGCGAGAGAAAAAGATTGCCTTCTTCCGTGGGCGCGGTTGTTTTGATATAACCAATCGCAGCTCTGACAATAGTTTCAGTGATATTTAGAACATGTCCCGAATGAAGCAGCTGGAAGCCGTCTTTCGCCGTCTCTTTGCCTAAGTCGTATGCGACAAGTCCGGGAGTGTCGCCTTCGGGGAGCGCCACTAGAACGTCACCTAGGCGGATATCGCGCGGCGGAGTTGTAGTGAGGTTAGGCAGGCCAGCTGCGACGCCGACGAGAAGTCCAAACCACAGATTAGGGAAGCATGTCTTGACCTGACTGGCGAGAGCGGCTGCGGAGCCGGTACCGTACTCCTGGCCTGCGGGAAGGGTCGCGATGACTGTATAGTGGTTGCACATAATACCAGCGTGGAACACGTAGTCGTCTCCGCGATTGACGGGGAATTTGCCGTCATGTCGCGTATCCAACATGTGTAAGGCTGCTTGAGCTTCGATCTCGAGAGGAGCGATCCACGCCACCGTGTAGAGGTTGGGATCTAGTTCGGACATTGTTTGAGGTAGAATGATGAATTAAGTGTTGCTTGCGCGGGGGTGAGAACACACGAGTGGCTATGATGGCAAAGTTGTCTCAAAGACAGTCTCCAATGAGTTTTGACCAGGCTGTCTATCGATAAATGCCCAGCCATCAACCAACATCTGCACATGATACGTATCCTTCTATTCCCACACGTATCAACCAACCTCTCATAGCCATAGGCTGTCCGCGCTTCTTAGCAGGCGGCACTCCATGCAGTGCAGGGGTATGTGACTTTCCACGACGACTTCCAAACAATGAGCCCCCTGAAACCAGCGTGTAAGGAGCTGACTACCAACCCTGCAACGATGTTGGCGGAGCGTCTCAAAATCTTCGGTCCCGAAAAGATTCCCCCCCCCCGAAAAGATTTCGCCCCCAAAACCACCCACTACTTAGACAAAATACAAAGCTCTGGCTTACTTGCCTTGCTAGCGGCACGTCAATGTGCAGTCTCACAAGGGTTTGAAAGGCTGGTTTCAGTTTCACGTACCTACATGAAGTCTCCTTCAGAAAGCCCTCATAGGTTGAGTGGCCCGTTCCCTTTCAGCGGCTGATTTCCAGATCCGGTGTTCTGATCCGCGACTACCAAAACATTAGCCGACAGTATACTTTGCTGCCGAGCGCAAACTCAGGGGTGTTCAGCCGCAGTCTTGGCTTGCAGGCATCTCATCCTACAGCCTTATCCTTATTTTCGCCCGGCTCATATGCCTCTTGTCCCATACTTTTTTAAGGAGCTGCAGGCGTGCTACAGCCTTATTCTTATTTTCCCCCCTCTTGTCTCAAAAAAACTTTCTAGGGGCCGAAGGCGTGCCATTGATTCAGTCTGCGTATTGGGTCATTCATTATATTAGGTACTCTTTCGCTGTCCATCTGTCTTGACCTGGTGACACTTCAATCGACCTCTTCATTGTCCCAAGAACAGCAGAATTCAATTGACTCTTAATCTCAACCCAACCACCGTCTTTTTTCCTCACCCTTCATTCAATCATGCCGCAACACATCTTTTGTCCAGGCTTCCTGGCATTGCTCCTTTGTCTCATGAACTCTCCACTGGCTCAAGCCGTTTTCCACGGCTGTATGCCATTCCGTGACCCCGTGGCCTGCCCAGCGAAAACATGGGCTCAAGAATACGATTGTCTCATGAGGCAAAACTCCCTACCATATCTAATGAATTGCGTCAGCACCTTCCCTGGCGGGAGTGACAGCAAGCTGTGTCAAGACACCACCGACGACGTACCAAACAACGGGGACAGCAGATACTGGAGCGTAAGGCCACCGAACGGAGCTCAGTGTAATAGTGCTCGCCAAGTGTTGCTTGCGGGGAGTGATTATCCCCAATGCCAGCGCTGCGCCATGCGAGGGTTGATCGAGGCCTGTCCACAGGACGACCCAAACTTTCTGAACTGCCTTTGCGAGTACAGCGTGCAAAGGATTCACTTGGAGTGTCTATCATTTTGCTTCGGAGACGGGTCTATGGGAGATTTCTACTGCCCGCATTGGACGAATCGGCGTGATGAAGCTTCTAGTCACGGTGCTGTCGAACCGCTGTTCAAAAGGTCGTCAGAGAGCGACGACTTTTTACTGGTATGTACCCGCATCAATTCTATCATCCCTCACTAGCAGAAGGGGGAAGGAAAAAACTGACTTGTACCGCCTAAATAGCGATGGGATGAATACATTTCAATCAACGCCGACGGGCGGCCTTGCTTCATTAATCGCGACACCGGAGGGTGCACGTTGGGTCCCTATATTTTGCCTCACTTTGATTTACCCAATGCCGTCGGTAATTGGGACTACCGATGCTTTGTGCATCCAAAAAACGCGGAAAAACGATGCTATGCCTTGAAGTATGACTTGTACGAGAGGTCAGCAAACGTCCCTAGAGACTATGCAACATTCACTTCGGAAAAGACCATCGACCAACCCTATTCGCGTTCCACTCGAAATCCTGCCCAGTCGGGCTTGCCGTACCAGCTGGAGTTTTTTGAGACAGATGTGGAGTCTATGTCCATTTCTACAGCGACACCATGGGACGTCACGCAAGGGAGCACACGCAGCCTGATACAGCCGACCGCTGTCACCGCGCCACAAGGTCAGACCTCCGCTGTTTCTCCTACAGAAAGACCCTCTTCTACCGGATCTCGCAGGGTTACGGGTTGGTTGGTGGGCTGTCTAGAAGTGCCTACTGCTGTAATGTCGGGATTGACGACTGTAATCATGATTACGCTGCTGTGAAGAATGGGCTCCGCAGTGCGCCGTACTTAGTGACATAGAGGAATGTGGACTCCTCTTGGTTATTTATTATTTATTATAGATTTACCTAGACACAGAAAATGAGAATTGCTATTCGCATACATGCCTATCGCTAGTTGTATATATGGGTGTGTTCTTAATCCTACTGACACTTATTTAATATCTTTTTAGAGTAGTAATATTTTTAAGACTGATATTAAGTATTTATTTTTATAGTAATAATGTTTTATTTCATTTATTAGGCATAATTTAAGAAGAAAGATAAAGTAGGGACGACGGAATCGTTTGCCATTATCCACACTCACATCAAAAACCGAAAGGTCCAAAGTCTGGCAGCTTGCTGATTAGGCAGCAGTTGATACAGGAGAGAATGGAAGGATTTCGCGCACAATCGATCAAACAAGGCCGTGCATACATCTGAGACTCACCACCCACTCTCATTGAATAGCTGAGTGCAGCAGTAAGCGCCAAGACACACCTCCTGGGAGGTCCACCAATTATAAGTTCCTTATTGGTGACTGTGCTCAATCTGAGATGATATGACATGCGTGACTTAGGCGTAGCTACGAGTCAGAGCAATGTTGATAAGGGGTTTGAAACAGCGACACTCTCGCGCTTACCGGCCTGTAAGATCCCTTGCACTTTTGCTGCATTGGTGTTGTGATTTTGGCACAACTACCTATATGTATGGGGAGTATACTTGGGGGCTGTAACATCTCCCTACAGTCCAAAGCGCGCGTCATCCCTCGCGAGGCTAGAAGGATCTTTGTGTTGCAGTCTCGTCTGTAATATCACGCAGCTAGCCAATAGAAAGTAGCAAACGAAATGACTTTCTCGCGCGTTTCACCTCGATTACGGCCGCCTCGTCGCCGCCTTCAGTTGCCTAGAATGAGGCAGGGATTATGTACGTTAAACCACTGTGCCTTATTCTTTGAAACAATCATGCGCAAGGATTAAGGCTCCACGGGTACTCACACATTCATTACACCAGCTTCGGCGAGCACGACGTCGACATGCAAGTGTTCGGCTGGGAAATAGAAGCACCAAAAAAAAAAAAAAAAGGCAAGAAGAAAGGATGCTGGTATCTGGAGGATGGGTGTATTTTTTTTCGTCAAAAACAATTCCGTATCATCATTGAGGTTTATTTCTATTCAAGCTATTTGTGTACCAGCCCTAATAGAAAAGACTCGATTCTGCCTTGCGGGCCGATGACCTGAATGTGTTCAGGGTAGGAAGATCATTCTTGACACCCTGAATACTTATTCGTAGTATATCCCATTGGTTAATGTACCGAGCCGTCGAAGCCTTTCGAAAAGCTGCATTGAATGTTTTTGAATTGCCAGTTCCTCGCACTGGTGTCATTGTTGTACGCGTAGTCTAAAATGTTCTGCTCTGCCTCGGCGACGGGAATTTCTCTACCGTCCCGGGATATGATGATGGCGAGCTCCGCCTCGTAGTCACTTGAGCCGTCCTGTGTAATCTTGGGGATGTTTACCTTCTCCGACCAAGAACCACAGACCGCGGTTCGATGAAGAGCGGAGGTGTGTCGAGTATTGACATCTTGGCCTCGGCGGCGTGGCCCTTATAGTCGAGGCCCATGCAGCGCATCGGAAGCATTCGGTGAGTTGCAATGGGAGAAAGCAGCGTGATGCGGCATGTCATCCCTGCGGTGTCCTTGAGTTTTCAAGCCCAAAAGATGGCTTCGGGATTGTGCGACTGTCGGTGCGTGAAGGACATTGTGCACCACCGTGTCATCAGAAATGGTTTCGGTCACGACTTTGGCCTGCAACGGTTTGCCCTCGTACCCTGGCCAGCCAGATCTTCAATTACTGGTTTGATTCATCGGGCTTCGTTGTCGAGTACTATGCCGATGGAAATGTCTGCGACAGTCCGGAGCCAACACACCGCACGTTGGCGGCTCTCGACAATCTCCATGTCTGGGGTGAGAGTGAATTCCCCGTTTAATATTTTTCCCTTTGTCCATCTATTCACCCATCCCTTTTTGGCATCGCTCAGCCAGTGCCCAAACATGCGCCACGAGCTTCATCTCACGCTGCAGATCTAGATCTCCCGCCTGCTTTTCCATGTTGCCAGTATAGCGACTAGGACTGCGTGAACTGAGGTGCTCCGGGTGTTTAGCGATACTGACTAGCTGAGAAGACTTATCTCAAAGTATTAGGGGAATGATAATGGAGATACACATGGAGAAGCTGAGCTAAAAGAGTTTTGATTTTTATTATTTATATCTATTACCCAAGTTATATCTTTGCGTTGTTCAGTTCATGCTTTATTACCCTTTTACTTAGGTATTTCGGATAAGTGTTTGATGGTAAATAAAATTTCAGGTAACTAATAGAATGCAGAACCTTATGGAAACGGGTAATACTTTAACACTCTCAGGTTGAGAATATCTTTATATACATCCACACAGTCCCTTGATATCTAGAAACCACGACTTAACAACCCGGATAGCGCAGAAGCACAATTTACCACAACAGTACATCTCAGTTCATCATGAGGGGATTGGCCCCTATCGTGGTAATGTCCAAACGGCGTCAGTACGCTACATTGTACCCAAGAACCCACGCCTTTGTCTTGCTGGTAATCTTAGTGCCCCAGATCCATAGCGGCAGCGCACCAAGGAAGATGGCAAAGATCACAGTGGCCAATGTCACGAACATTAAGTGCTTGTCGTGCGTCCACCACTCCACTGTAGAGTAGGAGACCCCAAAACCAATAGCGTTCTTAATGATGTTGACCACGACGCCAATGTCAATGGCCTTCTCTGGGTAGCTGTCGGTTGAGTAAGCGATCATGATATTACTACCACCAGTAAGATTCGCATTGACAATTGCCCAAAGCAACCCAACAATAGCCCAGTGCCAACCCCGCTGAAGGCCAACACCTACAAGTGTAGTAGCTGTAGGCGTCGTAATTGAGAAGAGTATCAGGATAGGCAGAATCGATTCCGGCTTGAAATAGCCGTGGCGCCTCAAGTATCTCGCTGCGAGCCAATCTGCCAAGATACCGCCAATAGGCACCCCAGCTAGCAAGCCGAGAAGAACAGCGATATTGTAAAGGCCTAATTGGCCTGGCGACCACAATAAGGGCGGCGCTGAGTAGGTGAGTGAAACGAGGACGGAAATGCCAATGGTTATTGCAATTGTAACGCCAAAGAGTAGGACGGTGACAATGACAGATGGAAGAGCGAGAACTTTGAAGGGCATCGCCATGAGTAGTAGGTAGTTTGACACAGGCTGGTTGTGCTTGAGGGTCAAAAAGAAAGACCGCCGAAACCAGACAGCGGAGGGCTTGTATGGGCCAACCATTTTGAGTGAAAGCGGCGGCTGTATCTCGTGCTGTTCTGCCCGTCCTGCCTCTTCTGATGCAGCCTTGGGCTCGATGATTTGGTTCTCGTCAAGGGCAAGACTGCCGTCTTGGGAAGTCGGCACCTCCGGGTCTCCAGGAACTCGAATATTCATGATAGGCTCCGGGAACATCAATATTGTGGCAATGAGATTGAGACCCGAAATTCCACCGAAGAGATAGTTGGGATATCTCCAACTGCCCAGATTTTCAACCATGTATCCGGCGATAAGAGGTCCAAAGACAGTGCCAGCTCCCAAGGCGAAGGTGTATACGCTCATGGCGCGGGCAACGTACTCTCGAGGAAACAGAAGTACCACCATGACTGGGCCAAGTGACTCGACTACACCACCGCCGAGACCACCGACAATGCGGGCCGCCAGGAGGGAGTCGTATGTTTGAGAGGCGCCTTGCCAGAAGAAGCATGCTGTGAAAATAACGAGACCGATCAGGATGGTATATCGACTACCGATGTATGCGACGGTGGGGACAGCCCAGATATTCTAAAAGGGAACTTGAAAGTCAGCGTCGATGGGAACGCGGAAGAGAAAATAAGTTGCCAAGTCAACTCGAGAGAGTATCAAACTTACCCCGAGGCCAACAGCGAGCGTGGCCCAGCTGGCCAGCTGAGAAACCTGACTACTATCCACCTGCAGATCCATCATGATGGGAACAATCATTGGTGGAATAGACGCGCTGAGGAACTGGCCCATCATGACAAAAAAGCAGAGCGAGCCTAGCATTACCACTCGCCACCAGAGCGGCCATGTCTATGCATCACCAGCTAGCATTAGCCGCACGGGTCTGCTTGAGGGGAGTACAGATGATCCAACATTGGCAGAGGGCGGATGGTGGAGGGCAGACTAACCATAGGCCTCTCCGGCCCAAGATGGGTGCCTGACGGGACGAGAGGCATCGAGTGCTAGCAAGCCGGTGCCTAGTTTGCTTGTTCAAATGGACGGCAAGTAGTAGCAAATTTCGAGAAGGTTCTTCAGCGATAACACCTCACGACTTTGAGGATGATGCGCTGGATTGAAGACAGATACCAAGAGACGCAGATGAGACCCTTTGGTAGAAGCAATAGTAGACATGTATTGAGACCAAAGAGAGAAGGAGTATGAAGTTCATCTTATATCCCCACTTCTCAGAGGCTATCGGATCTTACCCAAGCTGGGGTAATGTGACCAAATCGCGGGGACGGAAAGCCAGGAACCGGCCTTCCCGGGCAGTCTGAAAGCTAGAATGGCGTATGGTGAATTAAAAAGACAAACTAAGAGGGGCTTGACAAAAGGCCCGGCTGCAGTTCTAGTCAAGCTGTGCACCGTTTCTCCGAGTCTTGCTAGGTCAGCTATTTTCCCGAAACCTTTATTCCGGAAGTTCCGCAATGTGATGGATTCTCTTAGCGTATATCAAAACTTGGATTAGTAAATTCTTTCATGGAATCTCTACGAACAGGTATCCCACGGCGTGTGTGCCACCATCTCGGATCTTCCGACGTGGCATGCGGATCAACCTTATTAATTCGTGGACAATCCGAAGACAGTCGGAGACTCTCCCTCCGGCAATTCATCCCGGTCTCTGAAGCTGCCCACCGTTAACCTCCAGGGTACTCGGGTATCATCCATTGATCTTAAGAAGGATTGCTCCCGGATGCTATTCCGGCCCGTCCTCGTTTTGTCTCACCTCACCTGTGCGCCAAGTCTCAGACTTCATGCTCAAAGAACACCAAGGACAAGAAGACTTCCTGCAAAAATGGCTCCAGCAAACCTAGACTTCTCAGGTGGGAATTATCCCTTTACCGCTATCGTGCTATGTGTTGTTGGGCTGATGCAACCTTTTCGAACCAGACTATCTCGCGCTATCAAACCTGACTTGTGACTATTTTCATAGCCTGGATACCAAAGTGAGTGCCTCGCAAGGGCTTCTTTCATCATTTTGCCTCGCTACAACAAGGACCATATGTGGACTGACTGGCACTCAATCGTAACAACAGGATTGGGACTTATTAAGGTCACTCGTGGCACCACTTCTACGTGTTAGTCCGACATGTCAAAGCCTTCACACATGAACTGATATGAACCCGCCTCCCTCAGACTGACTATACCGATCTTGGTGGACCAGTTCACGAGGCTTTGACGGCAGACGAATTTGTTGCCAAAACTAGCGGCGCAATGTTTAGCAACCCTTTACTACGCACCCAGCATCTCCTTGGGGGGTCCAAGTGGGTGGTTAATGAAGCTCACATTATTGCTCGTCATCAGGTGCGATCTGAGTGGAAGATTTTATCTAGTGAGCAGTCAAAGGAGGTTGTTGAAGAGTCACATCGATGGGTTGTCGTCACGGCGACTTACGCCAAGATAGATGGACAATGGAAATTGTCTGGCATTGCGCCAAAGAGTCTGTAGAGTATAGAAGAACTTAGTGTTCTCTTCACGGTTTATTGACACTCCTCTGCTGTTGTTTCTCCCAACCTACTTAAGTATGCTCCTTAGCCCTAACCGTAAGGTCAACCCCCCTATTTTCTCCAGGACCTCAAAGCATTCGTCCTGAATGTTCAACCGAGTCATCCCTGTCCTGGGGCTGAACGGAAAGTGGGGGAGAGGGGAAGCATGTCCAGGGGCTTTAAGCTATCTCAGAGAAAGTGCCGCTTAGTCAACCCAACCGGCCTATCATCTAGAGGAACCCTTCTCCAGAAACAGATGACTCTTGGACTAACCGAGTCTCTAAAGTATAATGTGAGTGACCTGAGACTTACCAATAACACGGGTTTCCCGGTTCCGTATTGTTTCCCCTTCACTGCTCTGCTTAGTATCGGCCCAGGGTCTGTCAAGATGAAGCCCATAGATGCCAGTCGTTCCTAAGCCGGTCATAACGACCCTAAACTCCGCACCGGGACTACCAACCTTGGTCAAGGGCCTCAAGAGCCTCCCGAGCTTGGCTAACCCTCGGGGAATCCGAAAGGCTCCTTCACTCGGATGCTTCCGACTCTGAGCTTTGCATCCGGATATCCTACAGGCTGACCATGGGATTCCCAACCTTGTAAACGGCGCGGGAAATCCGAAAGGTTTCTTCTTTCCGATCTTTCCGCCCAGACTAGACTGCAATAAATGCACCGCCTTGCTGTGTTTGCTAATCCAGGAGCGGGGAAAACCTGGGGTGCTCAAAGCAGTCCCAAATGATAAATAGCATAGGTCCAAGTTTATCCACCACATCATTCGTACAGTGTCGTGATACCTCTTAGTTACCATGCCTTTCAAAGTCATCATCATTGGCGGAGGGTTAGCAGGCAACTTGCTGGCTCTTGGACTCACCCGCAACAACATCGATGTTCAAGTCTATGAACGCTCTGAGCGCCACTCCACACGAGAGGGGCTACAAATTCGCCTCACAGCTCCGGCACTGGAAGGGATGAGAACCTGTCTCTCGAAGGAGCAGCTCATGACCATCGTCAGGAAATTTGGTCCCGCCAGCGAAGCTAAGGCCGAGGCCCCGCGCGTCTTCCACAAAGACGGTAAGCTGTTGATTGACCTCAGCCAGTTTCCTGCGTATGACAAGAACGCTCCCATCAATCGAGGGCTCTTGCGAGACTTGATGGCCGATCCTCTGTATGATGCCGGCAAGCTCAAATACGAAGCAGGTTTCGATCGGTATGAAGTGTTGAACGCTGCTACCGACAACGAGATGATAAGGGTCTGGCTAGCCGATGGAACTCACGATGACTGCGACCTTCTCATCGGCGCCGATGGAAGCTACTCCAAGGTAAACATAAAAACAACCGCTAGCATGGGACACCTTTATGTTACACCAATACATAGCGCTAACATTAGATTCTCAGGTTAACGAACAAGTTGGGCTGAATTCCATCGACTACATCCCTAAACATGTTGCCATCACAGCCAAATGCGATCTTCCCACTTCAAGATTTGTGAAGATGTCGAAAAACCTTGTTGGCGGGCCAATTATGACCTGGGCTGACCAGAAGTCTTTCTTCTTTGGAGGTATGTAAAGCGCTCTAACAAGAAACTAGCATTTTTGCTGTGCTCGCCCTGCAAAGCTTTGCATGGTTTGTCAACTTAATTTGATGGGTTGATGCTAACAATGAGTCCGGTTGTCAAAGTTTACCGCCCGAAAAAGCATGAAAATGACAGCAGCTCCAAGACAGACAACGCAAATGTTCAACAAGTTGCATTCGACGAAGATCTGTCTTCGTGCATGGTCAGTTTGAATGTCGAGCGTCACTTGCTACCACCGGACCTCGACAAGCAGAGCCTCGATATCCAGTACGATTACATGGCGAATTGTGTCAAAGATTGGTCTCCTCTGTAGTACGTTGTCGTTGCCCCTCCCCTTCGATCCGTATCATATGAAGATGATTTGTCGAGTTTGGCCACTAATTGGACCTGGGACAGTCAAGAGATGATCGGGGTTATGAGAGGCGCCCCGTTACACATTTACAGACCCAGGACGGCAAAGAGGCCACCCAAAAGCTGGCGGAAGAAGGTTCAGAACAAGGATACCCCAGAGCTAGGTCATCTTCGAGTTTGGGTGTTAGGCGACGCTATGCACGCCATGCTCCCTCCCAGGTTAGTAACTCAAAGCGCTTGGTGCATTACAGGGTGTTGCCTTGTCAAATAGCACTGGCCCTCTCACACCCTCTACTTTAAAGGAGCTCAAAAGGCTGATCATGATAACACAGAGGCATGGGTGGTAATATGGCAATGTTGGACGCTGGTCAAGCTCTCCCATTGATAGTTGATCTGGCCGCCAAGAACAAGCAAGAGAAGCGCGTGGCTAATGCTGAGATTGGAAAGGCACTTTCTACATTTGAAAATGAGATGATACCTCGGTCATTTGAGTGGGTGAAGAAGAGCGGCGGAGACAATTTTGTGGTGAGCATCACTTCCCTATCTACCAACTTACTCGTGTACCGAAACTTACAAATATTATGCAGCCTATAGATACTAGCACGCTTACGGGAAGACTATTTTTTATTGTCATGGGATATTGGCTCAATGTCGTTTGCGCATGGACGAATATTAAACAGCTGTTCAGCAACGGGCTACCGGAGGACAAGACGCCCGAGTTCAACATGTACTAGAACACTAAAGTTATGGGAAAGTGGCTCAGTCTTGTGTCTGGAGGCGTAATTTTGTATTAATATGCCTACATGTTTGATGTTGTTCCCGACATTGTTACTTTCGGTTCCTTATTGTGCAGGGGTCGTAAATGGTCGAAAGATACGCAAGACAGCATCAATCAGTAGTTCGTGTAAAATTGTTTCCTTCTCTCATTCTAAAACGAGATCAACGCCTATTTATACGAAGAATCTCGTCTCATCTATACACAGAATCCCTCAACACGTCATATACCACGGTTTCATATCAGGTCAATGATGTCTTGGTGTAGTGTAATACCCGAGGGATGGTGCTTATGTGGACAGAGCAATTTATTTGCCGTGGTGTGGTGCCATAGTCCTTCGAGTAAACATGACTTGCTTCCACTCCACGGTGCGTGTCGCTTCCTCTGCATATCTCTGCAACTTATCTGGAATCAACTCGAGTCGGTTCACGTCGCGCATCCGCGCTATAAACACGATCAAATGGGCGTCAAGTGCCGTTGGCTGCTGAAGGCCGAAGAGCCAAGGGCCAGCTTGGCCATCGATGCCCTTCTCTGGGAGCAGTGCATCGATCTCGTGCATGAGCGCTGTGGCGCGCTCCGACATCTGCATGGTTATTTCTGGGCGGAGGCCACCTACCTTGTTGCGATTGACCCTAAAATACGTATTAGCACAGATCTTGAAGGCGCGGGGAGTGAAATACTCACATGTCCAATTTGGATTCCAGCGCCTTGCGATACCTCTCGGAGTTATCAGTCTGCTGGAGCCTCTTCTCGACGCCAGCCACAATCGAAGCGGCGACAATCGGCCGTCCGGCGAACGACAGCGAAAAGTAGTTCATGTCATGGAGCTTGAAGAGAAGCCTAGTGATTTGCTCCGAGTGTGTCGCGGGTATCAGGCTCGGATAGGATTTGGCTATGAAGTGGGTTATGTCGAGGCTATCTTTGATGTTCTCGGGCAGGTTCGAAGAGGCCAGGACGGGCACCTAGGTTGGGGTTTGATACGAGTCAAATTCCTATCTCGGGGAATGCGCTTGAACAGTTACTCACTTGTCCCAGCTCGTTGACAGTGCACAAAAATTCCTCTGACAGCTGCTCCTCGTGGAAGATGTCAACGATCCGTTCCTCGACGTCCATGGCCGAGGCGTCATCTTTCGGGGCTCCGCGGAAAGCCAACGTCATGCGGACCATGATGGAGCACACGGAGTAGGTGTTATGGTAGAGCGTGAACTTAGTGAGTGCCATTTGGTCGGCTGGATTCTTAGATCGATCGAGGTGATGGATTCTTAGACATACGACGAAAGGGGAAATATATGAGAACTACCGCTTCAACCTGGACCGCCGTCTCCGGGGTCATACAGCAAGAAGAAGCGTTCAATCCGTTAGATCACGGGGATCTACATGATAGGAGTCTACCCGACCAGTGGGTCCTCGGCACAACCCAAGATCGGCAGACGGCTGATGTAAATATGACGCTACCATTCAGGATGGGGCGATATTCAGATCCACTTCAAACGAACTTTGCCACAATAACCAGCATTCGCAATCTGCCGAAACTCACACTTTAAGTTATGGCGATTGTGCCGTGGTCTGCCTCGCTTACAATCCAGATGCAAACAGACGGATAATTACTTTCCGGTCGCTACTAGGTTAAAGCAGTTATAAACCATCTTCGAGGCCGTTCTTTTTCATGCTGCGTCGCCTTTCTGATGTCGTTGCGTCCAACCCATAAACCCGATCTATAAACCCGTCTTGCAAAGTCATTGCGGCACGTTCTGCTGTTATTCGCAGTACAGCGTTCGTATCATTCTCGCCGTGCCGGAACGCACGCTCTCCTCCATTCCCAACATTTAATTTAAACTCACGTCCTTAATGAAGTAAATATTATTCAAATTGAGATATCTTTATCATTTTCATCTTATTAACTGTAGGGTAGCCAGATTACCACGCCTATATTCAGTACAACACTTCAGCTACCCACCGCCCCATAATTGGGGCCTCAGCGGCTACGCAATAGCGCTTTAGCAACTGTACGAAATATGACGAATTCCATCACCTCACGACCTCCTGAAGCAACTGGGCATAGAGAACACGTTGTCACATTCTCCACGGCTGTCTGACTAGTGAAATACAGTAATTTAATCAATTCAAGTCGGAACAGTCCCCATTCAAGCCCAACGACGTTGAATCTAATTTACCTAGGAAAGCAGATTAACATGAATTGTTGAGAGCCTTGCGATTTACCAGCTTTAATTTCAAGGGTCAACCGTCCATGGTTTATCAGTGTCTCGGATAAACGGTGCAAGATCCACATCAACTCCCTCCTCAGATAACTCCTCGAGTCGGGTGCGGCCATTGCCTAGAAATGTCCACCTGTTGTAGTGATACGTAATATCAAAATCCTCAAACCTTGGCGTCTTCATTGTTTTCAGAAGATGGAGCATACTTCCAGGCCAGATATATACCCGGCCGTTAGGCTTATTTGCTTTGTACCAAGAGTTACAGTTCTCCGCCCACACAGAGTACTTGGCGTGCCAGTTGTCGAGGTGTTGATTCCATTCTGTCGTGGGTAGTTGTTTCACCTCCAAAGCTTTAATATCTTCGTCCTGAAACTTCTTGCAGCATTGCAAGGCGTACTCAATCTGGACTTCATGCTATTCATCAAAACGTTAGTTGCTGGAAGCAGCATGGTTTGGGCGGTTCATTTACCGAAGGAAGAACGCAGCCCTGGCCCCAGTTTCCAGTTGGCCCATTTATAACAAAATAGTTAGGGAATTTCGGGCCACTTATGCCGAGATAGATATTCGGATTCTAAGCCCAATCAGGAGATTAGCTATCGACACTCAATCGTAAGGTTGTGAAATCAGTGGGCTAGCACTACCTCAGACCACTCGTTCCTCATCGTCACTCCGTCGACACCAGTGATTTCGCTGTTAAAATTAGTTTGATAATCGAGAGCATTCATAATCCAAGGCTGATGTACTCACAAATGCGGAATGTAAGATACGTAGAACCCCGTGGCGCAGGCAATTAGGTCAAACTCGAACTCTTTGCCTCCAGCTGTCACGAGCCCCGTGGGAGTGAATCTAGCGACGCCTTCAAAAACCGGGTGCACGTCTGCCCTTTGTTAGACTCAATACCCAAGGCGGGAATGTTAATACTGACGATCTTCAATCATTGTCTCAAGATAATTTTCTCCTGGCTTGTGATACTGTTAGTCTTTCACCATCTAAGCCCCAAGTATACTCACTGTAAGACGACGGCATCCGGGAGACCAGGATGGTATTAATTTCTCTTTCATCTCCTTGTTGCCTGGACCGAGCTTTTGGAGCATATTCTCACGCAACGCGGCGCTGGCCCACTGGCTTAGAGGAGAGTCTCGGAGGAAAAAAGGGAAGTTGCTTGCAAGAGTTGCTTCGAGGCTTTTCCGATAACTTAAGAAGTATGCGGGGTCCATGCGAAATCTTTGCCTTTCTGCCTCATCATATTGGTGCTTGGGAAGCGGAGAAGAGCTAATGCCCTCATTGTTGGTCTTGGTGATGTCCGTACCCAACGGCGGAACTATCCAGGTAGGGGTTCTTGCAAAGACGTGAACGCTTTTGGAGTCTTGCTTAGATGGTTAGACTGTAAACTAGAAGAAACAACACACATAGAATAAAACTATACGCACCTTCGGCCAGATATGGTAACATCTGGACCGAGCTGGAGCCAGCCCCAATGAGCGCAACACGCTTGCCTGTCCAACTTATTTCGGGGTCCCAAGTCGCACTATGCGCAGCGACACCTCGGAATGAATCCAGGCCAGGGATTTCCGGCCCTTTTCACAATGTTAGTAAGGGTCAACTCTTGCAGCGTAACAGAAAAGTACGCACACTTGGGCTTGTTCACCACTCCCGAGCCGTTCAGCAACACATCGCAGGAGTCAAATATCCGGTTCCCATCTTTGTCCAACTCCAAGATCCCTGACACTTATTGTTAGTAATATACACATGTAGCCGATTTATATCTTACATTTCCCCTTGTCCGCATTCCACACCGCACCAAGAACTCTGGTTCGCAGCTGGACGTATTTCTCTAGATCATACTTGCGCGCGAATCTGATAAAATAATCATGAATTTCGCTTGAGCCTGCATAGTAGCTAGACCACTCTGTGTTGGGTTCAAACGAGTACGTATAAATATGCGCCGGCACGTCGCAGGCACATCCTAGAATGTCATCAGATATCGGCTTCACGAGAGCGACTTTTGCTAGCATACCAGGATAGCGATTCTCGTACCACGTGCCGCCTATTATAGGATTCCTAAGTTAGGTGTCAACATCAAGTAATCTCTAAATGAGAACAACTAAACCGACTTGTCGTAGCAGATTAGTTCATAATTCACCAGCATGCGCTCTGCCTTGTAGGCCGCAAGGAGGCCCGAGGCTCCCGCACCGACATGTATGATCTTTAGCTTGCGGGGCTGAGAGTGAGACTGGTGTAATATGTGTAACTCGGAAGTAGGCGAGAGTGAAGCCATTTTCGATCGATTGTATTGTATCCGTATACAAGGCTGATTGCACCAAAACAAGAAATTGTTCTATTATCAGACGCAATAGAATATCCCCAGCCCGGAACTCAGAGCTTTTAAGACATCACGGAGAAGGAGACAATTATTTTTTACCAACGTCGAGTGCCACATTGGTAAGTCTAGGAAAGGAATGTACCCCGATTGGTTCAAGACAAATTTGGGGTAATTTTAGCGGTCACGTTCGAGAGGTTGATACTAATTCCTCGCGCCAAGGAGCCCGCGGGTTGAAGGAGCCCGCGGAATTTGGGAGCCGCGGAATGCAAAAGTCCTCGGGTGCCGAGGTCGTGTCGGCCAGGCCGTCTTACTCAATGCGGATAGTAAATATGATCGAGATGTCTAATTGCGATTGCACAAATCATGCTAACGGAGTGTTAATATATTATTTTTGCTGTTACTTAAAGCTCTCTTGTAGTACATCTTGACTTTCGAGATTCCTGCGGGCTTGGAAGTACCTGCCCTTTTATTCTTACCAAAAAAACATCGAATAAAGCACTTGAAATGCGGGCGATTGTGTTTCACGGCAAAGGTGATATTCGACTTGAAGAAGTGAAAGTGCCTAAGTGTGGCCCTACAGATGTTCAGGTCAGTGTTTCTGAAAGTTCTTTTATTGCAAGAGCAGTAATAATTCTAGAATAGCTGAAACCTGCATTCGTTGGAATATGTGGAACAGGTAAAAAGTAAACAAGTTCTCCAAAGACCTGTGAGCTCATGTACAAACCAGATCTCCACGAATACCTTGAAGGGGCCTACCTCATTCCAACTACCCCTCATCCCGTAACTGGCAAGAAGTTGCCGGTAATCATTGGCCATGAATATAGCGGCACTGTTTCAGAGGTCGGGAATGAGGTCAACGATCTCAAAGCAGGAGACAGAGTTGTTGTCCAACCCATCATTTTCGATGGAACCTGCAGTTCCTGCCAGAAAGGTCTCATTAATTGCTGCCCTAATTCTGGGTTCATAGGGTTGAGTGGTAAGTCCCGCTGCAAAGATCTTGTCGAGGTTTCTAGGGCTGATATCTACTTAGGCATTGGAGGTGGGTTGGCAGAGTACACCACTGTACCCCGGTATGCCGTTTACAAGATCCCTGACAATGTATCTTTAAAGATTGCTGGTAAGTTGAGTCATCATCTAGCTATTTTACAGGTATCGCTGACAGAGTTAGCTCTCGTGGAACCTCTCGCAGTTGCGTGGCACGCCGTGAAATTAAGCGGGTTTCAACCCAACGACGCCGCCCTCATCCTCGGCGCGGGGCCAATTGGCCTAGCTATTCTTCACATTCTTAAAAGTCAAGGCGGCAGCCAGATGATTGTTTCTGAGACTGCAGAGAAAAGGAGACAATTCGCGACGAACTTTGGGGCAAGCTCATTGATCGATCCGACCACAGAAGAGGTGGGTGAACGCTGCAAGACGCTTTGCGCAGGAGAAGGAGTTCAGGTCGTGTTTGATTGTGCTGGTGTTCAGAGTACGCTGGAAGCTGCGCTTGAGGCTTCCAGGCCCCGAGCCGTCATTGTCAACGTGGCCGTTTGGGCTGGCGAGGCGGTCCTCTCGCCGAACCATTTCATGTTAAATGAAAGAACCTACCGAGGATCTGCGACATACTCGGCAACAGACTTTCCAGAAGTTATCGCTGCTCTTGCCCAAGGTAAGATCTCTGCTCTATTGTCGATGAAGCGACATCTGACGAGATCAGGAAAACTTGACCCAGAACCTATGATTACCAGTTTGATTGAGATGGATGAAATAGAGGAGAAAGGGTTCAAGGCATTGGTTACTTCCAAAGACAGTCAAGTCAAGATCTTAGTCAAGATCTGATGGGTATAATTTTCAAGAGCCAGAGTAGTCCGTGGACAGCTGTGAGATACTTTAGCTTTTGTCGAGTCAATTTGACGCTGCGTACGATTTCTGAATTACGACGTTGATACCTTGTAACGCATACGTCCGAGTAATAGATGGACTAACGGGATTTCGTTGTCGTATAACCATACCTAGCATCCAGAAGACTTGCGCGAAAATTGGGAGTCAAGGTTAAAAGACCTGGCTACGCATCGCGAAACGGGGGTGGCACCGAACGCGCAAGCGAGGAGAGACAGCTAGGATTCGTGGCTTCGTAGGCGTCAGGTATCCTCCAAGTCAATCTTCTAGACGGACGTACAATTATGGAGGTTACATCGGCAGTTGCTCAGTCACACGCGGAGATAACAGAGCTTGCTAACCCGCGGCGAGCGCGGTCACCACGGCGCCCGCGGCCGCCGCGCCCCCGCAGTCACAATGAATGCCGATTTGTTGTCGTATCGGCTCTGAGATTCAAGCCTCCAATTCCCTCTACGGTAAATCTATGCGTGGTAAGCCTGGATCATATTGTAGACTTTTCCTCGGTGTCAGATTCCCTCTCACGATTCGATTCATCTCCACAGGGACGATGCCATCCAACGAACCAACCACCGTAGTGGCCTCCCAACCCACGATACCCGTCGAGGCCTTCATTATCGAAACATTTGCCTACAAGGTTATTCAAGGGCAACCTATCCTCTTGGATTTATGGGTTCCCAAGAATCTTCCCTCTGGTGAACGCCCGGTCATTCTGCGATTCCACGGCGGGTATCTTGTCTGTGGCAGTCGCGACAATCTGCAGCTGACTCCTCCCCGAATTATTCAATATGCTCTTGATAACAAATTGATTTTGGTGTCGTGTGATTACCGATTGCTTCCAGAGAGTAGCGGAAAGGGCATTCTTGAGGATATTGAGGACCTCTGGTCCTGGGTTCATGGACGCCTGCAACAGGCTCTCGAGGTCATGACAAATGGCCGAAATACTGCGGATCTACAGAGAGTATTGCTCGCAGGTGAAAGCGCAGGTATGTGGTTCACGTTTATCCCGATGAGAAGCAACTAATTGACGACACCAACCACTTGCAGGCGGTTACCTAGCGTTGCAGCTGGCCTTATCTCATCCCACTGCCATTCGGGCTGTCATCGCGAGCTACCCGATGATTGACATGCAGAACCGTCACTTTAGTGAAGCCTACCCAAAGCAGATGGGGCAGTATCCGCAAATAGAATACGGAGTTGTGGCTCAGCATCTTAGTCAACTTCCAGATGGGATCCATCCGACGACAAGGGCAGTCTCGAATCTGCCCATTGCCATTATCCAGCACGGTTTGTATCAAAGGTTTTTGGGGGACCATCGAAGCCTCTACCCCATCGCAAGGCTGGAGGATGACCCTGAGTTGGCGCACAAGCTTCCCTTCATTTGGCTGCATCACGGTACCAATGATAGTGAGGTTCCCATTGATGGTAGCAGGAGATTCGTGGAAAAGCTACGAGGGCTGAACCCCAAGGCTCAGCTTAGATATAAGGAACTAGAGGGTATGGAGCATGGTGTCTCGAGCGAGATATATCTGATTCAATCCGGAGAGTGGGACGAGGGGGCAAAGTGTGTTAACGGATTACTTTTTGATTGAGATTCGGGGAACTGTAGAACTGTAATTTTGTTTCTCATATTTTGTTAAGGTCAACGGGATCTACGGCGTGCCTTGCTAGAGTAGATAAATTTGCCTTTAAGCAACCGGCTGTAAAAGATTTAGTCTGCGTCTGTCTCAATTATGGTCAGAAACCAACAGCTTCAACTTTACCCTCAAGTGTGATAGAGAGACATCGACGATTCTTCTACCCTCCTATTGAATAGAAAGAGACAATTGGACCACCGCCGGCCATCTTGAAGGGATGGTTTGGTACCACCCACGCTAAGACCATGCCCTGACGGATGCGCGGGCCCCGAGACCGGTATTCACGGACATATAAGAGGAGGATTGCCTGCTCCCAAATCATCACGTAGGCCGTACCAACATCACTCTTCGGCAATGGCTTTCACTCCGCAATCGCTCCCCGATCTTTCGAGGAGAGTGTATCTCGTAACGGGAGGTAATACTGGAATGTAGGTCCCAGACTTCCTTGCCTCCATCCTATGCCTATAACATAATCTCACGCTCACGGCTGAGGCCAGCGGTTTCAATACTGTCCTCGAGCTTGCAGCCCACAATGCAAAGGTGTACTTGGGCGCAAGATCTGAGGCCAAAGCCAACGCTGCCATTGAGGAGATCAAGTCCAGTCACCCTGATGTAAACATCTCTGTGTTGATCATGGACATGATGGACCTCCGGAGTGTGCGGGCGGCGGCAGAAGAATTTGCAAGGTTTTAACATTCCATTATTGGTCTCGTGAATCTTTGTTCTAACCAATATCTTGACGCAAAGAAAAGAGTCGACGCTTCACGGTTTGGTTAACAATGCCGGAATCATGGCAACTCCTTATGAGGAGTCTAAAAATCATTACGAAGCTCAATTTCAAGTGCGCCTTGTATGCTTTGGCGAAACGGAGGCTCAACTGATATGTGTTCAGACGAATTACCTTGCGCACTGGCTCTTAACCTACCTTCTTTTGCCTATCCTTACCAAGTCTGCTCGGTCAAGCGATCCCGGCACTGTCCGGATTACTAATGTCAGTTCTGATGGCCATCTTTTATTTGCCCCATCGACAGGAATCGATTTTGAAGACATCAATCAGACCAAGGGCAGCGCGTGGTCACGATACGGAATGTCTAAACTAGCCAACATTCTACATGCGAAAGAGCTAAGCCGAAGATACGGTCCACTATCTACATCTCGCGGACACGGAGAGATCTGGACAGCAAGTGTGCACCCAGGGACCATAGACACGTGAGTGGTCCCGTTCGTAGGCAAGCTATCTAATGCATCCCTCTAATCTGAGATGACTAGGAACCTGGGCCATCATGCCACCGGTTCATGGCTATTCCAAATGATCCGCCCTGTCGTACGGCTTTTTGGACTGTACAGCCCAGTTGAGACATGTGCGTACACAAGCCTCTATGTCATCGCAGGAAACGATTTCGAAAGAGACCAGAGTGGCGAGTACTTTAAGCCTGTGGGAATTGTTGGCAAAACTTCTCAGCACGGGGAAGACATGAGGCTTGCGGAAAAGCTCTGGGATTGGACAGAGCGTGAGATGAAGGGTGCTGGCCTAATTGACTCGTAACTGCGCTACAAGAGATCTATGATGAGACTGCCGCGGCCTTCAAGGCGTGACTTCTACTTGGATTTATCTAAGGCACGCTGTTGCCTATAGGGCATCACCGTCTCTGCGTCTTCGGTAGTCTTTGCCTTCATTTGACCTACGGACGTGTATTTTCTTTCATTACTTTTCCACGTTTCAACCAAATAAAAGAAGGTTTCACTCAATTATTACCATTTGCATGATGAACATGTCGAAAAACATGATCGTAGTGACTAACTGTCTTTATCTTGCGATGCTGGATTTAGTCTTGTTCTGCTCAAAGTTGCTTCTTGTCACGAGTTAAGCAACCAAGGTACATTTTGCACAAATCGGGTGGCTTCAAAATTACCCATGTAACACACTTACTGACAGTGAGTATGTAAAATCCCATAGGTTTATTGCCAGACGGGTTGAATGCGCGGAGACTATGAAGCTTGATAGCGCTGTTCACCGGGCGGAACTACGACGCTGAACTGGTCTAGCTCGGCCCGTCAAGATAACAGCCCTTATTAATCATGTTTCTTTTACACCCATCTCGGAGCATAATGGAAGTAAGATAGGAAATCGGCTGCCCGCGGAACGCGACGCCCGAGAGGCGCCCGCGGCGTGCGAAGCTCGCAAAAAGGAGCCCGCGGTGTGCGACGCCTGCAAGATGCTGTAAGTTGTCCAAGTCTACGATGCGTTGGACGAAATGCCGCGATAACGGTAAAGAAGCAGAAAGAGGCAACGGCATCTATAATTAGCAAGCAATGTGACTACACCTTCCGTTCAATAACAGCATTCTCTCTATTCAGAAAGTTACTCAATAACAAAACTGCAAATCCAAGACACAAATCACCATGACACCTCAAGTTGAGCGCGTGCATCCCCTGCGTGCATTGAGCGAGAATGAAATCCTCAAGGCTTCCGCCATTGCCAAGCGAATCTTTCAAGAAAAGATCAATGACGCACAAAAGGAGATTCGGTTCAAGCACATTACACTCTCTGAGCCTCCCAAGTCCTTCCTGATGCCATATTTGGATGCTGAAAGTGATGGGGTCTCTGTATCTGAGCGATCCTTCGTGCCTAGATGCGCTCATGTTATTTATTCAGTGCCCGGTGAACCCGGGTTCACTGACAGCATCATCAGCCTGGACACGGAGAGCGAGGTGACCTCGGTGGTATCAAAAGAAGGAGATCATACCGGTTTCGACAGGTACGTTCATAAGTCTTCTTCATGAGTACAAGACTAAGTGCGCTCAAATAGGGACGAAGTCATCAAGTTCAACCACGTCATCTTATCCCACCCTGAGGTTTTGGCTGCCATCAGCAAGTTGGGATTACACCCTGACATGACCGTTCAATGCGACACTTGGCCGTTTGGAGCAGATAAAGACTGCAGCTCGAGTACTCCGCGTCTGGTCCAGGCTATGCTTTACGCTCGCGCCTCGCACAACCATCCGGAGAGTAATCAGTATTCGTTTCCTCTTCCGATTTCGCCTGTCATCGATTCGGCTGATTTCAGACTCATTCGTATCGATCCTCTTCCTACCGGCGGCATTGAAGATGGGGCAGCCTGTTTCACAGCACCAGACGCTCCTCTCGCCCATTGTGTTGAGAATGAATATCATCCAGATCTCTTGAATGTCAAGCTTCGTGACGATCTCAAACCATTGATAATTCAACAGCCCGAGGGGCCTAGCTACAAAGTCGAAGACGGGAATTGCGTATCTTGGCAGAAATGGAAACTCCGCGTCGGCTTCAACTGGCGCGAGGGTATGACCATTCATGATGTGAGATACGACGGGCGAAAACTGTTTTACCGACTCAGCATGAGTGAGATGACTGTGCCGTACGGCGGTAAGTATGGGAAAAGCCTTGCCGCGCAATCAGCTAACATTGTCATAGACCCGAGATTTCCCTACCATCGCAGACAGGCATTCGATCTTGGTGATGCTGGTGCGGGCCTGACAGCAAATAACTTGAGCCTTGGCTGCGACTGCTTGGGATCTATTACCTACTTCGATGCATTACTGACCGATTCGGCTGGAGAGCCCTACGCAGCTCCCAATGTCATTTGTCTACACGAGGAGGTACGGTGATACCCAAATATCGATGACACACTTGTTTACTAACCTTTGAGCTAGGACGGAGGCATTGGATGGAAGCATACCAATGCTAGGACGGACGTCGCTGCAGTCACGCGCGCTCGCATTCTCGTTCTCCAGAGTATCATCACGGTTGGGAATTATGAATATGCGTTTTCTTGGCACTTTTGGCAGAACGGGAATATCGAATTTGAGACCAGAGCAACTGGAATTCTTGCTACAAGTCTCATCGACGAAGGAAAGACAAGCCACTGGGGCAATGTTGTTTCTCCAGGCGTCTTGGCAGCTAACCACCAGCACCTTTTCTGCCTGCGCGTCGATCCCATGATTGATGGTCTCGAGAATACTGTCGTCCAAGAGGAGTCTATCCTATGTGCTGACGCCGAGGAGAACCCATATGGCAATGCATGGAAATTGAGCAAGACCTACGTGGAGAAGAGTGGTTTCATGGATGCTGCTCCCGAGAAGAACCGAGTCTTCAAGATCGTCAACGAGAAGAAGCTCAATCCGATTTCCAAAAACCCCGTCGGCTTCAAGATTGTGCCGCAGCCGGCACAGCTGCTCATAGCTCACAAGGATTCAGTTGTTCGCAAGCGCGCCCGCTTCGCAGAACACCATGCCTGGGTGACTAGATATCGGGATGGCGACCTCTGGGCTGGTGGCAAATGGACAAACCAAAGCATGATAGAAAAGAATGGTGTTGCCGACTACGCGGCGAGGAATGAGAATGTCCGCGGCGAGGATTTGGTCTTCTGGACTATTTACGGACTGACGCATAACCCTCGCGTCGAGGATTACCCTGTCATGCCGGTCGAGATCGTCACCGTTACACTCAAGCCGGCGGATTTCTTCGATCGCAATCCTGCTCTTGACGTTCCGCCTAGCACTCAAGCTGTTAACAAAAGTGTTTTGGTGGCCCCAGGCGGCCCTCCAAGGGCGGATGAACAAGTCGTCTGTTGTCGATAAAGGGCTTTTTCAAGCCCCCGCCCTCATAGTAGAACAAGATGAACAATTATTTGAGATTAAAACCAGTTTAGGAATGCAATATACAGTTCATGAACATCTCGTACGGTCACGGTCACGATCGATGGCCTCGACATACACCGTGTTAAAATAACCAGCCTTTACACCAATCGATCTTTCCCTGATGACTAAAGTAAGTGAGGAATGAGAACTTGCCGACTTAGCCTTGTAAAATCAACATCCCACTCACAGGTAAGTGGAAGCAGCAGCTTTGTGGAAAGCGATATGTGGCAAAAGTATTTAACCACGGTTTCGGCGTCGCGGCTCCCATTGTGGCGACGGAGAGGAAAGACATTGAATTGTTGAATTGCCTGATTTGAAGAAGGGCTGGAATATATAATTAAAATATGTTTCCAACAAGGGGTCAAAATGGCTACGTTTTAGCTGCCATAGGCAGTTGCAACGCGTTGGGTTTTACTCGCACTCGTACTTGTACAGTTTCTAACTTGCTTGGTAGTAATTTTGGGTAGACATTACGTGCGAAGAGCCAAATTTCGGAAATGTATGATTTGGGATGCATGACGTCTTACAGGTGTCCTCGCCATACCAGTCATCTCCAGTATAGTACTCCAGCTTATCTCAGTTGTGCTAGAAACTCAGACAAATCTTCTTCTGAGATGCCCATCATTTGCGTATTCCCTGGTATCCAACCCCGTAGTTGCGAAGCATGGTTTTCTGTGTGAGACATAAGGTCCTCGAGCGTAGTTAAAGAAGCAACGCAATGACTCCCGTCTACTTGGAGAGCCCCTCGCGCAATATCAAGGTACGCACCAAACCCATTCTCAACGGGAACCTCATGGTCCTGGGGGTTCTGAGCTTTGGCTTCGACGTATATGACTGCCACATTGTACAGAACCTGACAAAGATCGTGCAGCTTCTGGACAGCCTCTGACGTATCGCACATTGGCTTTAGCGATTCACTGAATTCGCCCAGTATGCGTATATCGTCAGGGTTAGAGGTCTCAATGACATTGCAAAAGATGACGATGAACGGCACAAATGGTGTGTAGATGATGGTCCTGTGGACACGACTCTGTTAGCCAATCCACTCAGACCCCAACATATCAAAAGGAAATTCGAGGTACGGTACACGGTACATACCATAACAAGTATGCCGTCTTCATATTAGAGCTCCACCCTGTCATTTGCATGCACTCCCGATGTGCCCCAAAGGCCATCCTGGCAGACTGAAGACACGCAACACTAAAACCTTGGTAGCCGCCTTCTGTTGGCGGAACGGCCCGGTGTATCAATGTCATGGTGGTCCAGTACCATACCTCATCGGCCTTTAAAACCATTGCGAGGAGGTTATTGGGGACGGATCCGAAGTCTGGCCCGGTTTCCATCGCATGTGCCTGCCTCAGCGGCACCGAGAACTCATCCCTGATTCGCCTCATCGCGGCACCAAGATTGTTCGCGCGCTCAAAGCGCTCCTGAATCGATTGACGGAGTGCTGCGGGGCTGTACAAGTCTTGGTAGGCCTTGCCAGCAATCTCTGAATGGCGTATCCATTGGCCGAGCAAGTCTTGCCAACCTTTTGGCACACTGGGCTTGTCGAGTCGTTTGGGCAAGGTAATTTCATGGTCATGTATGTTTGCGGACCGACCCAGGCGAAGCGCAAGGCCTTTGTCAAGCAAGTATGTGAGCCAGAAGAGAGATGTCTTCCGCTCAGTCGCACTGTCTCCGTTCAAGTCGAGGCGATGCCAGCCAAGCGTTTGACACATGCCGGCCGCGCCTGAGACTAGTTGCCATGCGAGTAATGGTTTCGACGCCTCAACGGCATAGGCACACTACCTCAAAGTTCTTTAGTCCCGTTCTCGAATTTCTGCCAGTCTAGGGAGAGGGTAGCTGACCCCTAGAAGAAGAGCTTCAATGTTCTCCGAGTTCGAGGGTAGGATAAAATCGAGGTTAGCTAACGCCGTCTCGAGGTTATCTCGGCACAGGCGGTAAAAGATTCGATACTCGTCGGCGGAATTCGTATCTACGGCTGCAAATGCCTTTTCCTGGAAGAGATAGCGTAAACCTGCGTTGGCAATTAGAAAGCTTGAAAGTGAGTAGTCTTCCATTGCAAAATAGATTTCCCGACAGCATTCGACGAGTCTCTCCTTGGGAATGAAGAAAGAGATGACCGTCAGAGAAATGGGTGATAGCTCTATAATTGATTCAGTTGATATTAGATGCATTCAGTGCAAATGCTAGCTTAGGACTTGAGGAATAATCCTACCGTTAATTTCGCGCAGTATTGAAAGGACCGACTGCACCGGGGGCATTGCTAGTCCTTTTAGGCCACCTTTCAGCGTCCCCTTTTTGTTTGGGAGCAGGACTTCGAACGACTGGCAGTTTTCCATTACCGTAATTTGCTTCAGCGATGATAACGCCGCCTTGACAGGTGGGTTCGAGTTGCAAATGGGTCTTCGCTCGACAGCACTTTCGACAAACTCGCTTGCGAAGATAGTTGCAGCTGCCATGGAGCTGTCGCCCTCAAAAGCTATCTCCGAGTCCCCTTGATTTGAGACGCTATTCGTACTTTCTGCCGTGTCGACCGGAGGCGTGAACGTCGTCATAGTCGACGGCTCAAGAGCCTCCTGGCCACTTCGGGCGCCCGGTGCCGAGGTGTCGCTCCGCAGGAGCTGCTCTATGCGTTCAAGGCGTGACTCGATACGGTCTATCTTCTGCTCACTGTGTTCAAACTTGGATAAGCATGCATCGAAGCGACGAACAAATGATGGAAGCTCTTACTATTGTGAGGATATCAGAACTCTTTGCTTCGATTCTCTTCCCCTTTGGCTTGCCCCGATCGAGCTGCAGCTCTTTTGGACAGCTTGGCAGTTGGAACATGGGTACAGCCTGTCGCAGCGGATCTCGGTTGTTGGATCAGGATTAGTTGCTAGTTTGAGACTGGTTCACGGCAAGAATGAACTCACTTTCCGAAGACGACATCGATCACACTATGTCAACAATTCCAAGTTAGAAAATCATCGACAGAAAATGGTCCCAGTCTAAGGGAAATGGACAAGTCATACAACTCGACCAATGGCCGTTTCTGGCATCTGTTCATTGGTTCTCACATCTCCGTCTGTAGGCGGGGCCATGGTCAATAATCGACAGATTCCCACCCTAGAAAAATCCGAGTAAGGGGGTATGATGCATTGTGAGGGTTGAATTGTTGTCCTGCTTTGAGGAAATGGACGGGCCGAATTCCGCGCGTCTCGCGTCCGCGCAACCCGCTCAGCTCGCCCGCGGACGCCGAAGCCGAGCCTCCTTTCTCACCGGGGAATAGCGCGAGATAAGAAGAGTACGACAACGGTGTTAGTGGCTATAGCTCAACTCCATACGTCATGTCGGTTTCATAATTCAATTGGGAGGCCAACTGCCGGAGGATATACCGGTAGACTACGTTGACCAGCCTGTAGCCATACAATATATATCGATTGTGCTCCTACGTTAAGCGCATCTCTCTGCCTAACCGCTCATCCGAGAGTCTAGTACCGTCTCATCCCAGGTGTCTAATATTATCTACCTGGCAAAACACACACCCCGCCGTGATATCCTGCAAACACGCCCAAACATGACTCAGGACGCCCCCCAGCATGCCGAACTCCAAGTTGGTGCAGTCAGTACGGACGCTACTACAGACATGACCAAAAGCGCCACCTCCAAGAGCTATGTGACATTCACCCCGCGTCTCGGGCAAGACTCGGGCGCGTCTATCGACCAAGGCAGTGTCCAAGAGCAGTATAGGACATATAAGATGCGTTGGCTCGGGCTTGGGGTATTGACACTGCTAAACATGATGGTTAGCTGGGCGGTATGTTTCTTCTTGCGAGCATGGTGAGCAACATCATCTCTAGGGGCGTGGAGTACCTTCACCGGCCGGAATTTGATATTTTTCCAAATAAACTTGACTATGGGTCATGACTGACCGCTGGTTACACCTCTAGTGGCTCACATTTTCACCCGTCGTCTCAGATGCAGCTGAATTCTATCGCGTTGACGAATCTACCATAAACTGGCTAAGCAGCATCTTTGTCTTCGCCAACTTTGCCATGACATTTGTTACGATACGCTTACTGGATTGGGGGCTACGTCCGACCATCATCACCGGCAGCAGCTTGCTCATAATCGGCAACTGGATTCGATATGCCGGATCCTCCTCCTCAACCAGCAACAAAGTCGCTGTCGTCGCCGTCGGCCAGGCTCTACTCGGTATGGCGCAATCGCTCGTTCTGAGCGCTCCGACGCGATTTTCAGAAACCTGGTTCACAACCTCGGGGCGAGTAACAGCTACGGCGGTTATGAGCTTGGCTAATCCGATGGGAGCAGCAGTTGGCCAAGTTGTTAATCCCTTCTGGGTGAGCAAGTCCGCCGACGTTGCTTCCATGGTCTTATATGTGTCCATTATTGTGCGTTAACCCTCGTCTTCGCATCTTACGTGTCTCGTCAATTATTCAACCTCAAAGGATCTAACTATTTCAGTCGTCAGCAGTCGCACTCCCCGGCTTCTTCATACCAGAGGCGCCCCCCACTCCTCCAGCTCCATCTGGTGTCACAATGCGACTCCCAATTCTAGAGTCTTTGCGCAGATTGATCACCTCGCTCGAGTTCTTCCTCATCATTATCCCTTTCTGGGTCTTCACTGGCTTCTTCGTCGCCACAACCACTCTCATCAACCAGATCGTCAAGCCGTATGGCTTTTCTGACACCGAGGCCGGCATCGGCGGGGGTTTGCTTATCGTTTTAGGGTTGATAGCCTCTGGTATTGTGGCACCCATCGTCGACCGAAACAAGAAGTATCTGCTCGTAGTCAAATGTGGCGTGGTTCTTGGAGCGCTTTGCTACTTGGCCTTGATATGGGTGCCAACGTCTAGAGAGGTCGGTGCATTATACGCTCTTCTTGGTGTCTTGGGTGTTGCATCACTTGCCATTGTCCCCGTCGTCCTCGAGGTTCTGACGGAGCTTTCCTATCCCGTCGGTCCCGAGATCACAAGCACTATTGCCTGGGCCGTTGGACAGCTACTTGGTGGCTGCTTCATCCTACTTGGCAACGCGATGAAAGCAGGACAGGACGCCCATATACCTCGGAATCTGACAAACTTCGTCATCTTCCAGGCTGTTTTTGCGTTGGCATTGGTGCCCCTGCCTTTGTCACTAGGATTGTTTGGGCGGGCTGACAAAGTTCTCCTCAAGCGTACGCGAATAGATTAGACCTCAATAAGTTAGCAGGACCTGAAAGTTGAGCAATTATGTATACTGACATGCTTGTCGAGGTCTACCTTTTAACTAAAAACGGAGAGCGAAGCAAATCGCTTCACGTAAAAATGCTCTACCTTGCGAGGTGAAACGGGGGGTGATTGTGTTGGTATATGAAGGCCTTTCACATGTTTTAGTTGGCAGGTGCAGAAAAGGATTTTTCTCATCCCTAGCGGGAGAGTTCCGTTAGAGGAGGTTAGGATTAACTGCCAGCTTGTGACTGATACTCTCCTATCCTGACCCTTAAGGTACGGTCGAGTGCACTCCCTGCGTGGCTAGCGAAGTGCGGTGGTGCTCGTGTTGTAATCATCGATAATGCTGTCGTCCTAAGACAGACTCATATCCTCTTTCGACCGCACCGTAGTATATCTAGGGCTCAAGAGGTAGTAAACCAAGATATACACGCCTTCTTGACCAGATCACGATTATGCTCGAGATTCTGCCTGACGCTTGATAGACCGATAAATGAAGCTAATTTACGGGAGGGCATCAATTTGCTAGAGGTTGTTGGCTACCGGTGGACCCACGCGATCTGATAGTTATGCGCCTCGGCCTTGCTACTTAACGCTCGGAATTAAGGACTTTAACTCCATGGGTGCCGAGAATGGGAAGCAGAAACTCGCGTCCGATGTAGAGCTTTCCTCCGTACCTTCTTAAAGTTTGACCTAATCAAATCAACCTCCTCGCCGAGTACTGCCCGCCGGCCGCAACAATACGGCCAGACATGTTAAACCCAATTTCGAACATTCGGTCCTCGCGTTTACAAGACAGTCCGGAGCTATGCATTATCTCCATCCGACGGTATTGTTCTCTCAGGGTCGGGTAGTGCCTATAACGGCAAGCTATAGGAAAGAATATCCATCCATTACCAAATATAAATTGATGCCGCTCCTTTCTCATAAGCGGACAAATCAACCAGCCTCCCCTCTCTCCATACAATACCATCCAGACATTAGTATTCACACATCCCTCATGGCTACTCCTTCTGTTGCCATTGCCGGGGTAGGTTTTCTGTTCCTTTGCTTCATCCATACTATGCTAATATGGCGTAGGCCACCGGCAATCTTGGCCCTGCCATCCTTGATGCGCTTGTCAAAGCGCAGCCACCAATGCGAGTCACCGTTTTGACTCGTGAAAGGTCCAGTGTCCCTCAGAACGTGCTTGAGGCTCCGAATGTCGTCGTCAAGGTAGTCGACTACTCTTCAGCATCGTCAATTGCATCCGCACTTACGGCAATCACGCATTGTATATCGACTCTTCCGTCTCATGCACTTGGCATACAAAAAAGCCTCATTGACGGATGTGTCGCTGGTGGCGTGGGCCATTTCATACCCTCGGAGTTCGGAGCGAACTTCCTCGATCCAGTGTTGAGAACCATACCAACCTTTGGGCCTAAGGCAGAGGTGGATGAGTATGTCGAACAGCTCCGCTTGAGTGGGAAGATCGAGTACACTTTGATTCGAGTCGGTGCATTCTTGGACTGGGGCTTGAATGGATGGCTAATCGACCCAAGAAATAAGAAGGCAGAGCTCTGGGACGGGGGTGATGCAGTGATGAGTCTGACCACTTTGTCGACAATCGCAAAGGTTGTGATCCAGGTCGTCCGAGGCCAGACAGTTGGCAAGAATATCATACAGATTAGTGACACCAATTTGTCACAGAAGCAACTGTTGAAGCTCTGTCAGGAGGTAGTAGGTGCTGACGGTTGGCAAATCACGACTTTGGACGTGGAGTCCAGAGTCCAGCTGGCGACGGACAGGCTCTACAAGGGAGAGGCGGAGTTGGACGATTATGTTGCCTTTATTAAGAAGGCCCTCACACGTCCGGGGAATGCAGCACATTGGGACAAGGATGACAACGACCTTTTGGGCATCCAGACCTTGACCGATGCCGAATTGAAGGATATCATTGAGGGGATTATCAGCTAGATTAGAGCATAGTAAGGAATACTGTACTGTGGCTTATTCAATGCAATTTCTTTATGGAACTACGAGACAACGACATGGCATTGCGCTCGGAAGTGAGTGGTGAGAAACACGGTGCATGGTATACACGCATGCGTTGACACACCAAGATGAAATGCACGCAACGTAAATACACAATACTTTACCGGAAATGCACTATACATCCACAACATGTCTCAGCACTGCGGGCCAACACATTAACGCCAGAAGCAAAAAATGCAACGAGGCAACCAAAACACCGTGGTGCATCATGCAGCTCTGCGGGGCCTTGCTGCCTGGGAAGAAACATTGGCTTACAGCGGGGGCCATAAGAGTCATTCATCGTGCAGATATTCACGATGCACCAACAGCTCAAAACCGGCCAATACATGATGCCTGGGTTGCTTGGGCGCCCATGCCTTGTGGCTTGACTGTTTCTCCGGCTTTGTGTGACGTTCCTGACATGCATACAGACATATAAGGAACTGGGCGCCTGGCCTGTGTGATTTCCATCTTCATTACCAAGAGGTTATGGTGCCCTAATACCAAGAGGTTAGGGTGCCCTAATACACATACCCGGAGGGGGGACTAGAAGCTCAACAGTAAAAAGAAAAACCCAACAATAACAATACAGATCATATACCCAGTCCATTCAAAGATCAACAGTACACTCAGACAGACTAAGGTTTCTAGTGCAACTGGTTACCTTTCCCAATACCTCAATGAGCTTCAGGTAACAACTGCGTCTTGAAAAAGCTAGATCTGCTGGAAAAGCTAGATCTTGGAAAAGGCAAAATCCTGATGGATATAACAGCTCTGCAGGCCTCGCCATCTTTATTACTATTTCACAGTTCAGACTGTTCTAGTCCATTAGCTTCCATCAAATCAATTCCGTCCATCAGCCGTCGAGAACACACCTCCACGCCGCTCTCACGTACCCATCATCCCAATGGCCAGAAGCAGATCTACATGTTCGTTCTACCAATCCCCTCCTTAGATAACCAATGGTAATCACGCTTGGCCTCGCACACTTCCATGCTAAACATACTTACAGCCCGCAGCTCTCGTGCGGACAACAGAGGCTACGGGACAAACTCGGATTCCGATGACGGTCAAATCATACTCGTGGGCTCAGACGAGGAGTTCACCCAGGTGCTCCAAGGTGTCGACATCAAGCCACTGGCCATGAACAGCACCGGTGCCGATGAGGCCTCTAAGCTGGGATACTCTTCGTCGACCCTCATCAGCAACTGGTATAAGCACCAGTGCGGGTTCAATTCCTGCCAAATCCGTTGGAGCGAATTCGACAATGTCGACGATGAAGAGTCGGCTTTGGCCAAGCGATGCGCCTCCATCCCAATCATCCATCGGCACGCCTTGGTAAAAAATCGCTGGGTCACTGATTCCATCATTGTGCACGATCCTGCCATGCGGGACGTTCTTAGCGCAGTGCTTGCCAAGTATCAAGATCTCGACCTAGAGCTCCAGGACTGGACCTTTGAGCCTCCATTTATGCCCTTGGTTCATCGTTGGCAGACTTTCAAGGATTACCACGGCACGGCGACCCCAGGACCCATGAAGAACGCGTCCTCAGCATTGTTGGCGTTCCTGACACCCATCCTGGCTTCCTCTGTCCTCTCGCTCGCCCAGACTAAGAAGACCGGCCAGATCAGTTTCAACAACATTTGGCAGATCTTCTCCCCAAGTTCCATCGTCGTCACCAAGTTTTACGGCATAGACACCATCTGCAGGGTAGTCAAATACAAGAAGCGACGTGCGGACCCCGGCGCTCCCCAGCGGTGGGCTATCGACATGGAATACGTGGACTGGAACGGCGAGACGTGTGGTTGGGCGACGACCACTCTCACCATATGGGAGTTTGAGGGCTTCAGGCGAGTCACCGGGCTCCCCGTCTACCCACTCTCGTTCTCCAATGACGCTGCCAAGATCAAGGCCGAGATGATTGAGAGAGGACGCAAGTTTGAGAGCATTCGTGGCTACCATTTGATGGCGGCGAATGGAACCAAGATCTTGCTCGAGGGGGAGGAGTCTCAGCAGCGACCAGTAAGTGGTCTTCACCATGCTAAATCTACTCGTCTAACGCACTTCTAGGTGGCTGGAAAAGTATGCGTCGACGCATATGCATACTACCACATCTGCAACATGGTCAAGCCGAAGCTGCGACCCCTCAGCAACAAAGTCGACGATGATTCAGATGAGCCCCAGACTAGAGAAAACGACGCATGTATGACCTGGGCGGGGTACCAATCCAGGTTCACCGTCACATCCGTCGAAACTGTCACAGCTGCGAAGGGTCCAGCGGAACGGACAGAGGATCTGACGCCGCTGACCGAAGAGGAGATGCTCATGACTACACCCTGGGTCAAGGGATTCGACCTCAAATCGAAGGAATTCTGCGAGCTGCACATCGCGGACTTGAAGGAGATGATGTGGAACGATGAGGCATTCGAGAAGCTTGTCCTTCCTGGTGGAGAGAAGGAGCTTGCTTGGGCGTTTGTCGAGAACAAGAGCCCGTCTACGTCGGACTTTGATGACTTCATCCCCGACAAGGGCCGCGGGCTGATTATTCTGATGTTTGGGCCGCCTGGAGTTGGCAAGACGTTCACGGCCGAGGCTGTGGCGGAGAGATCGCGAGTGCCGTTGTACTCTATGGGTGCGGGCGACCTGGGCATCCAGCCGGCCGAGGTAGAAGCTGCTCTTGAACGCGCCCTGGAGCTTTGTCGAATGTGGAACGCCATGCTCCTCCTCGACGAAGCCGATGTATTTCTCGGCGAGCGTACCAGCGAGTCCCTAGCGCGTAACGAGCTGGTATCCATCTTCCTCACCAAACTAGAGTACTACCAGGGCATTCTCTTCCTCACCACCAACCGCATCTCCAGTATCGACCACGCCTTCCAGTCACGCGTGGACCTCTTCCTCCCGTACCACAACCTCACCAGTGCGGCGCGTCGCCAGGTGTGGGAGAATTTTATTGAGCGCGCGGGACGGCACAAGTTTGACGTGTCGGATGCGTCGCTGGAGAAGCTGGCCGAGTTGAAGCTGAATGGGCGCGAGATCAAGAATCTGATCAAGTCGGCGCAGTTGCTCTCGCTGAAGGACGGTGGCAAGGTTCCGATCGAGAGGCTGTTGTTGCTTGCTGATAAGCGGATGCAGGCGCTGAAGTGTCTTGAGGTCTGAGTAGGTAGTCAGTATACGCTGGTGCGGATCAGCTTCACCTGTCCTTTTTATCAGTAATTCAAGCCATCTATCTCAATTTTTTGACCTTTCGAGCGTAGAGAGGATGGTGGGAATTGTGAGTTATGTTAGATTATGGACCCAATTAACCCTGGCTATAGTAATATCTGGTATATGCTATACTTTTAGCTCAGCGGTTAATTGAACAAGTTACTATTCTCGCTATTTCCCAAGTGATGCATTGTACACCGTCATGGAGACATGTTTCGATGTGATTGATGTCATCTCAGAGGCAGCGGAAACCGGAGCTAGCATGTGGCTGAGAGCTCCCCGCAGATGATCAAGTATGACGATCACTCCTCCTCCAAGCCCGAATAGGAAGCACTGTGGCGTAGCATCTCAAGTCTTGATTCTCAATTGTCTGCAGATGTGGCGGTACAATGACCTCATCAGCGTCATAGGATTGCGTTGACAAGGAGCATAGCTTTCTACGGTGATCCTCCGTCTCTACCGGTTATCCTCTCCACCTGTGAAACCGTCAATTGCTCCAACTTCGCCAGTGACGATATTCCATTGTCCTTCAGGACTCCCACACTACGCCCATGTCGCTACCAGACCACCCGAGTAAGGACGAGGAGAAGCGCTCCAAATGGAAGATATTCGGCTCCCACAAGGACAAGCGCAAAAGCGGAGAAGCGCCAGTGCCCGAGAGCTCGTCTTTGGATTCTACGTACGGAACAAACGAGCCGAACAACTCGTTGAAGACGGAGGCCGACAGCAGCACGTCGACGTCCAAGAGTCCCAATGTATTTGACAAGGAACGCAGCAGCGACACAGAGAACCAGTCCAGGTCGGATGATCCTCTGTCGCACACGAGTCCTCCCATCAAGCAGGAGACTGTCACAAATCCCAATACGGGCCAAACCATTACAACCACGACGACGACTACTACGACTACGACAACCGTCACCAATTCCAATGGCACGACAGCGACCGTTGAAGAGCCGCGACAGCCCGCCGAGCTACCGACGACGAGCAATCAGAAAGATACAATCACGCCTCCACCTGCTACTCCGCCCAATGAGTCAATGGGAGATGACCAGCTACCTGTATCTCCGACAGACCAGACCACAGACACTCATTATCCACCGGTTCGTCGACAGAGTGTAGAAACTCCGGGAAATCGAATCATCCCTCCGCGCGATCCAAACTCCCTACCGAGTCCAGTCAATCCAGTGACGAATTCCAATGTTCCTGCGATTCCTGAACGCAACGCCAATCGGAATTCCCTCGATGGTTCCATGGTCCATCCCCTCGCACGACAGCCCAGGGCGGTTGACACGAATCACGATACGTCTACAGCGAACATTTCGCAACCATCAAACGTACCAGCACAGACAACTGCGACAGGTTTTCCGCAAAATCACACCTACGTTAACCCTCCGAAGCAGCAGCAGAAGACGCAGCCTAGTGGCGGCCTGAGACAGCAATCCACGATTCATAATTTGAAGCAGGCCGCAGCTGGCATCCATGTGAGTTCCCGCAACAACGTAAGAAAGACCCTCGATACTAATTTCTCTTACTCAGGGCGCTGGTGAGACTCTTCGTGGAACTCTCAACTCGACCGTCGACCGACGTTTTGGCAATCAACAAGCCATGGAAAAGAACCAACGAACCATCGACGCGGGCCGATACGAGATTGAAAACCAACGGTTTTACCATCCGGACGAACACCCTCCTCAAAAACAACCGGAACAACAACAACCAAACCCCTGGCACCAAGGCGGTGGACCACTAACGCCTCCGTTGTATCAAGTTCCATTCGACGATACCTCAGGATCGAGCTGGAGCGTAAGTGGTGGTGCAAATACAAACGAGAGAGGGAGACAGTCAAGTCGCAGCAAACTAGGAAATTTCCTCAGCAAGGCGACAGGACGACCTATCAATCTCGGTGGTGCGGATGGTGAAGCGGAACCCACGCCGGTCCCACAGAGAGCAAAGCTGCAGAAGCGGAGTAGCTCGAGACTGAGTGGATCGAGATTGAGTGTCGTTGGAGAGTGAGTCGTCCTTTATTGATTCGTAAACACTTGAAATTTAACTGGGCGAATAACAGGGAATCAATACATTCTAATAACTCCTATCGAGCATGAAGGATTCAAGGCACAAGGTAATGTTTCAATTGGGACAAATCATATCTGGCCGCACGAAGGGATCATTAGAAGCATGAGTACGGCGGACGGACAAGCCCAGCAATGTTGCTCGGTTCGATCTATGTCCAAATTATGGCTAATGAAATATCGAAGGGCTGGTTCGGAGAATAGGCAAGTTTTGTGGTACTGTATTTAAAGGCTATTTGTATATCCGCCTAACTTACACAATACCTTGATCATTCCTCCGACTTGAACGTCTACATTCAGTTGAGGCTGCTGGGAATCGCACGCAACTGCTCTTAAGCTGATTATTTTCTGCCGCATTCCACAATCACCAGTGATTACTCGCTGAGAGATCAGTTGGTTCCGTGGTCTAGCTGGTTATGGCATCTCGTTAACACCGAGAAGGTCCCCGGTTCGAGCCCGGGCGGAATCACTTTTTTGCCAATAATCCTGTTTTTTTTACCATCAGTGCGCTCCAGTTGTCCAATTGAAGTGTAAACCGACGGATCAATTGGCATTGCGACAGGCTGAAGCTGAAATTTTATCCTCGGCACGTCTGACGAGTTAGTCTGATAACTAGCGCCATCTTGTTCTTGCTTATGTCTCCTAGCGCCGATCTGGACAAGGCACGCAGAGATCAATATCGCCTCGTATTGGGTAAATCGGTATTTTTACTATCATGGCCTCAAAACTAGATGCCCTTTGATTTTTGCCATCCCTTTTTCTCGCCCGCTTTGACAGCAGTCTTGAACCCAGCGGTGCAATTAATTCCGCAGTCGATTATTGGGCTAAGACTCCTGACAGGACTCTAAACCATATATCACATCTCCTTCCTAAAATTTCCTACACTTGAGGAGAAGCTAGAAATCCACTCAAGGCTCTTTTATACGGGTTTTACTGCCCTGGAATATTATCAAACAATTATTCGGGACGGATATGGCACTACGCTAAGATCTCCAGTCACTTTCCACCCAAGTTTATAAGCAACGCGGATGTGAGCAGAGTAACCTTACACCAGTAACTTGGAGTCTCAATTTTTGCAACACCTGGATATATGGCTCTAGGCAGGCTTATTTTAGTTCAGAATTGCTTTTCTAGAACGTCGCGTGATGTTGTTTGTGTTGGAATCGAAAAATAAAACCTCCGCTACCCTGTACCAACCGCATCAATATCCATAATCTAGCCTAGTCCGAATTGGCAGGCCCGTAGACAATCAGGTTTAATCGACCCACGGACTGATCCCTGTAGTCGTCAACGTCATCAGCCCTCCCTCACATGGGTAAAGGGCTGCTGCTTTGCCTTTGACACAATCAAACGCCTCACCACGCTTCTCTCGCCACCAAAGCGGCGGGAGAATGGACTATGGAGTCTCTGATTGCGGGCGTTTTGAGTACGATTAACATCACAGACGTTCTCGATGCAGATTCTCGTCCCACCTTTATTGTTGATCTCGACCCTGATGAGGAATTGCCGCAAGGTCTCAAAGCCATTCGCCCAGTCTTTTGCAATGTTGCTCTCCGACTGCACGAGCGTTTGCTTGACGCTGTTTGTGGCAACGAAGGGACAGATCCAATAGACGACGAGGCGGATTCCGTTCCGTACGGGGCTTTCCAGAGCTGGGCCACAGGAATAACTACGCAGGACGACTCAAAGGACATATTCCCCCTCTCGTGTTTGTACAAGGATCTTCTCTGGACCGGCTCCACCGTCTCTAAAAGATGGAGGCTGATCAGCGGCAATCGAGCGTGGAGGGCTGATATCCCTCGTCACAATCTGTCGCCCAGCGCACTCCACGAAGCGACAAGGGAACCTCGCAAGTCCCGCCGTCGCAAGTCGAATAGTGCAGAGCCGGGGCAGACGAGGGTTGGTACAATTGCCGAGTCAAATTTGGCCGAACCGATTGTCGAGGGGAGCAGCGCAACTGGCACAACACTGGCTGTGTCCTACAGGCAGCCCCCATCAACCAGGACAACATGGGGTCGGCAGATATCCAAGACAAGTTCTTCAGATATTGGGCGAAGCTCGTCGAGCGGATCAGTTGTCCTTGGAAGACCTGAAAAGGCTGTTGTTGACTGGACCGTCACCAGGCCCAGAGGAATACTATCACCTCACATCGAGATTGCTCGGAGTGTTGACTGGGCATCAACTCCGCTGGGTCCGATGGAGAAATGGACGCCAGAACTACGCCAGGTCGCAAACCTCTGCATGAACAATCCTCACCCGGCCAGCATCTTCTGGGGCAGCGAGCTGACGATGCTCTACAACGAGGCCTACGCTCGTGACATTGCTGGCAACAAACACCCGACCATGATGGGAACGGGGGCTTCAGGCCCATGGGCGGAACTTTGGGACGGACTTGGGCCGACGTTTGCTGAAGTAGCTCGCACGGGAGTCTCCTTTCAGATACAGCACGACAACATTTCCTTCTTCAGGCGCGGGTTCCTGGAAGAAGTGACCGTCACCTGGTCATTGACTCCTCTATACGGCGGGACTGAGCATATTGTTGGCTTCTACAACGCACCGTTTGAGACGACTGAAATGGTGCTGAGCCAGCGACGCATGAAGACCATCAACAAGCTCGGCGATTCGCTCACCAAGGCGACTACGGTTGCGAGCTTTTGGCAACTGGTCCTGCAAGGCCTGGAGGAAAACCACCGCGATGTTCCCTTCGCCCTCCTCTACTCGGTGGGAGATGCAGAAGATGGGGATCTCTCATCGACTTCCTCCCGGAGTTCAATCTCCAACAAGTCATGCCGTCTCGAGGGAACCCTGGGTGTGCCCGAAGGCCATGCCGCTGCTCCGACACAAATCGATCTGAAGCGAAGCTACGAAGGCTTTGTGCCGTCATTCCGAGAAGCCATGCGGACCCGAGAGCCCACCCTTCTGCATGCGAGAGACGGCACATTGCCCCAGGAGTTGCTCGATGGCATCAACTGGCGGGGATTCGGAGATCCTTGTCGCGAAGCCGTTATTTTCCCAGTTCGACCGACCAACGGAGATGCGGTCCTGGCGTTTCTTGTGCTGGGAGTCAATCCCCGCAGGCAATACGACGAGCAAGACAAGTCTTTTGCCACTCTCGTCAACCGCCAGCTAGCGACATCGTTGGCATCCACCATCCTCTTTGAAGAAGAGACTCGACGGAGTAGAGATGCTGTAGAAGCAGCGGCTTTGGAAAACGAAGAGTTGACTCAGAAATTGAACTTGCAGGCAAGTCGTCTGCGGCGAATGACGGAGCTGTCGCCGTTGGGCATGTTTCTCATCAATCCCGAGGGTGTCCTGCGCGAGGCCAACGACCGCTTTTACGAAATGACGGGCCACACGAGGGACACGCAGTCCGAAATGTCCTGGGTCGACTTTATCTCGGAAACCAGTGCGAAAACAATGGAAGACGGCTGGCAGCGCTTGACAACAGAACTTCTCCCGTGGTCGGGCGAGCTGCGACTCAAGAAGGGAGCCGAAAGCCATTTCAACTCACACGACGAGTCCATTGACGCGTGGGTTTTATTCACGGCACATGTTGAACTTTCGACGACGGGCGCCGTGAGATCTGTCATGGGCTCCATCACGGATATCTCACACTTGAAGTGGGCTCAAGGGTTGCAAAAGCGGCAACTGCTCGAAGCCGAAGAGACACGACGCCAGCAAAACGAGTTCATCGACATCACCTCGCACGAGATGAGGAACCCCCTCAGCGCAATCTTGCAGTGCGCAGATGACATCTCGTTGTCGCTGGGGCCTTGTAGCAGCAGCGGCGCATCTCCCTCACAAGCGGTCATCGAAGCTTGTGTGGATGCTGCGCAGACGATTGTGCTCTGCGTCCAGCACCAAAAGTCCATCGTGGACGACATTCTGACCATCTCAAAACTCGACTCCAACCTACTCCTAATTACCCCGGTGGCCTGTCAGCCCGAGGTCATACTGCAGCGCGTCCTGAAGATGTTCGAGTCCGAGGTACAAGCCAGGGATATCAAACTGACGCTTGAAATAGACCCAGAATTCGAGCAAATGGGGGTGGATTGGGTGAACATGGACCCCAGCCGGGTTCTACAGATCCTCATCAACCTCATGACGAATGCAATCAAGTTCACAGCTTCGTCAGATACGCGTAATATCACCGTCCTGGTAGGCGCATCTGGGGAACCCCCCGATGGCACGATAATTCCAGGGTTTCAATATATCCCTACCAAGTCAGGCACGAGCAATGTTATTGCTTCAGAAGACTGGGGATCTGGAGAAGTTCTATATATGCGCTTCAGTGTTAAAGATACTGGGTGTGGTTTATCAGAGGAAGAAAGGCAGCTCCTGTTCCAACGTTTCAAACAAGCTTCTCCGCGAACCCACGCCAAGTACGGAGGCAGTGGCCTCGGCCTCTTCATTTCTAAGCGCCTGGCGGAACTGCACGGCGGCAAAATTGGCGTGGCATCTGTCGCTGGCCAAGGGAGTCACTTTGGTTTCTATGTCCAGGCTCGGCGGTCAAGTGAACCAATGCAGGAGGGTCCTTCTCAGTTACTACTGATTGAGGTCCCTCCAGCTGTACCGGCTCCTGCAACCAAAGCGGCCAGTCTGCGGCCGCCAATTTCTCGGGCACCAACTGAAGAACAACCGGTTTTTGAGACAAAAGCAAGCCGAGGATTCAATCCTCGCGACTTGATCGTCCACGTGGTGGAAGACAACCTCATCAACCAGAAAGTCTTGGTCAACCAACTCAAAAAGGCCGGATGCTCCGTCAGCGCTACCAACGACGGCATCGAAGCACTGGAATTTCTCAAGCAGACGCATTTCTGCCAGAAGAATGGCTCTGGCTTATCTGTAATTCTGATGGATCTTGAGATGCCCAACATGGACGGCTTGACGTGTGTCCGTGAGATAAGGAAGATGCAGAGCTCTGGCGCCATTTTAAAGCATGTTCCCGTCATTGCTGCGACAGCTAATGTGAGGGATGAGCAGGTTCAGACTGCTTTGCAAAGTGGGATGGATGATGTATTGTCAAAGCCATTTCGACTAGATGATGTGTTGCGAAAGATAGAGACGTTATTAGAGACGCTATTAGAACCAGTGGAACCACTGGAGAGTCCTAGAGAGGAACAGGTAGATAAATTAGCTAGACATCCCTTATAATACATATTTTTTCGGGGGCGAATTTGTGTGGAGACGGTTCGCGGAGTATTAGGACTCATATCTGTCAGATTTTTGCTGTCAGGCTAAAAGCATAGTACATTGCATATCTGGGTCTATACTGCACTCTGGCAATATCGGATGATTTATCTAGCAGAAAGCACCAATCACATTCGAGAGATTTTCCTCACACGCAAACCCTAAGTGGGCTCAGGATTTCCCAGCTACTGTTAGGAGCGCGAGTTGTTGAACGCCTTGTCAGAATCTACGGAGCCCCCGGCGCTTAAAGGAACACGACGATAGAATGATAAAACTTAACTTATCTATCGTTGATCTTATTCCTTTATAGTCCATGTCCCGATTGGTCATGTTCAATTCCCGGAGACCCTACTGTCAATCGTCTCTTTCATTGGCGGACCCCTTGACGATTTGCGGAACTGAAACAATTGCCAAGACGAAAAAACGAATCCGGCTGCCTCTTTTAGAATGACCGCGAACTTTTGTTATCACTGCAGCGCCATTCTGCCCACTCCGCATACAACGGCGTTATTACCACCTACCTAAAGGTAGCTTGATACGTAGAAATGAAGCCACCAGGTTGTTACCACCTACCTAAAGGCAACTAGATGTATAAAAATAAAGCCACCAACCATGTCCCAGATCACGAATTGCTACTGCATTCTTGTAGTCATTATATAACATGCGCCCCCACGACTAATTAAGCATATCCGTATGCTTCTTGCTAGCAGTTCCTTAGCCAATTGTATCAATTGCAGTCATGGTCAAGCTTGAAACTCTTGCGCTCCTCTTGGGCGCCGGCTATGCTATTGCTGGTGCCATCGAGTCGCACCCCGGCTCGCTACCGACTCGCCGAGACACGCTAAAGGCTCGCGAAAAGGGCCTGCGCCTGGTCAAGACAAGCGAGGAGGACCCGGGAGTTTGGTTAACGGAGGAGGAGAAGTTTGACCAGCTGATCTCCAAGAAGATCGGCTTTGTCGACATCACCGATACCCTTGTAAGAACCACCGCAGTTCAACCTCTGCAGAAACATGGCTGATAAAACGTCCAGGAGCTTGAGAACTTCCGCCTCAACAGCCAAGGCCGCCTGGCTGACGACACAGTCACGCTGCAAGCGATTCCTTCGGCTCCCTCGCACCAATCTGTGGCAAACCCCCTGATCGCCAAGGCGAACATTGCCAATCTCAGAACCTGGGCCAATGCCATGGCCGACTTCTACAACCGCTACTATCGGGGCTCCTATGCTGCTACTAGTGCGACGTGGATGTACAACACTGTCGTGAGCGTCAGCTCGTCCAATTCCGCCATCACGGTGTCGCGCTTTACGCATAGTTACAACCAGCCTAGTGTTATTGCCAAGATCCCAGGAACTTCGAGTGGCGTGGTTATTGTCAGCGCCCATTATGATAGCATTGGTAGCACGACAAGCGGGCGCGCTCCTGGAGCTGACGACAACGCTTCTGTATGTGCACTTCTCTCCGGAATACTCGCGATGACCAGCTAACGCATCCTAGGGAGTGGTGGTGATCCTCGAGGCCCTGCGAATCCTCGCTGAGGCAAAGTACGCGCCAAAGAACACCCTGGAATTCCACTTCTACAGCGGTGAAGAGGGCGGTCTGCTCGGTAGCCGCGACGTCATGCAGTCATATGTTTCCTCTGGTGTGAATGTTCTTGCTGTCGTCAACCAAGACATGACTGGTTACTCGCCGAACAATGTGATTGCTGTGTATACTGACTATGTCGATTCGACTTTGACAAACTTTGTCATGAAGCTGGTTCCTGTCTACTCTGACCTGCCGCTTTTGACTGATGAGTGTGGATACGGATGCAGTGACCAGTAAGTCTACCTCCGGTACGATTCTTAACCTTTGGTAATGGCTGACCATTCGGATCTAGTGCATCTGCAAACTCGGCTGGATTCCCTGCTGCCTACGTGTGTGACGAGAACATGCCAGATTCGAGCCCGTATATCCACTCGGCTCAGGATACTATTGCCACGTTGAGCTTTGAGCATATTCTCCAACATGTCAAGGTAAGAACTCCCAACCATTTGCATTAAACACGAAAGCACGCTAAAAGACCTAGTTCACCGTTGGTTTCTTGGTTGAGGGATCGTACTTCTAGTATGTTGACACTTCTTTGATGCAAGAGTGCGTTCGTCACTGTGCAGAGTCCTAGAAAATTGTATAGTTTAGGAGGAATAAAAACAATCACTTCAAACATTAGACTGTCCGGGCCATTATCCAAGTACCGGAGCTGGGCAATCTCTCTATTTCATGTAACCACTTCAATACCCTCGAAAGTCAATATAATCGAGGCATCGGATCTACGAACAACGTTTTGAGGTGATTAAGTTGACCAGGGCTTGCTTTTTTAGTGATGGCCGTCATTTAGCTGCCCTGTTTTTGATTCAGAGACTACCTACGCCGGAGGCAACAAGGTGGGTGGATGACAACACATGTCTATGAGTGATGCAACGCAATGCAAGAAATGAGCGAAATTGCTCATAAAAAGGGATTTTGATCATGCGCTGTCGCCTATAAATATCTTTATAGATCTAGAAGGATCCGCTTTCTCCAGGCAGGCCGACTAAGCTCACGAAAGCAGTATCCGTCATAACCCAACTACCAGTCGTTTCCCTATCAGCAAGTATCTGGCTGACTACTACACCATGTGCTCCTGGGTCTGGTTCCAATGCAGATACTGCACATACAAGGTCCCCATCGACATAAAGGAATGCGCCCGGTACAAGTTGAGACAGGAGCTACGAGACGCTCGGGGCTTCGAGTACAAGCTAAGTGCAGAATGCGTCGAACTGAGGGAGAAGAAGAAAATCGGGGGCGAGCTGAAGACCTCCGAATGCAAAAACAAGAATTGTCCTTCAAAGAAGCCTGTGAAGGAGAAGGAGGATAAGGAAGGATAAAATAAGGATAATAAAGAGGAAACAAAGTAGTTTCTTCTACACTAGGAATGCTATCTTCCTACCGCCTACTTATTGGCTTATTGACGCGAGCTACCTTTACTTGGCTGTAATCAGATATCATCAACGAGTTAGGGTAAAACCTTTTCTGCCCAACAAACTGAGGACCTGGAGGATCAAAGGGCATAGCTCGCTACAACACAGAACCAAGTTTCATTAATCTTCCAGACTAGGCGCCGCTCGTTGATTGTAGGTGCTGTAAGATGCAAGTCATTGTGCTAGAATTAGGAATTATTGCAACCTTACTCGATGTGTATGTAGCTAATACCACAATTAAAATTGGTTGACATCAATGCAAACTTGAATGAGCAAAAAAATGTTCATGTTTAGTGACGAGAAGAATCCAATGGGACAAACAAATGTATAACCTATCCGAACACCTCAATCATAAAGTGATACTCAATCTTACTCCCGTCATGCCGACCTCTTGTCGTCAGCTCTCTACACTTATCCGCCAAGATCTCGCCCACAACAGGCGCACCGCAGTAGAAGACGCCGACTTTCAATTCCTCGTCATCGTCTCTGCTATTCTCAACCCGTGAATCCTGCGTTTTCGTCGTCGATCGCCTCTTACTTGCTCGAAATTTGAGCATCTCCTCGTAATGTTCATCAAGGACCAGATCAAAATCCGGCCGCCCAAAATGCGTGGGGTTCAGCAATCCCGTAAGTGGAGAGGCCGGGTGCTCCTCAGTGCGGTGCATCTCAAGCAGCCAACGGTAGACGTGCGTAGAAATCTCCTTCTTTTTAGCAGTGACGTGTGTGTTGATGCGGATGTCGAGGCATGGGTGTTCTTCGTGTGTCCGGTGCCACTCTTGACTGAGAGAGACTTCGTTGAGAAGGTCGGACAGCCATTGGAGATAGTTGCGGTCGCGGACCATCCAGTGGAAGTCAACGCGGCGATAGTTTTCGGCGAAGGTGTGGAAGTCGTCGGCTTGAGGCTTTCGCTGCTCGTTGATGAGGTCCGGACCGACAGCATCGAATTTGCTGGGTTGTCTTTGGCCGTTTACGTTCTTGCTTCCTTTCTGAATGTCTTTGCTCTCTTTGTTCGTCTTCTCATCGCTGTCGCTTCTCTGTTGGTCTTCGACTTTAGTTTGGTTGTTGGTGTTGGATGTATAGTGTGAAGCCGCGGCCGTAGCATCCGAGTCGCAGCGATGGACCTGACTTCTATGCCCAGGACCACCACGATCTAGATCATCATTGTACTGTAGATCCGCAAGAATGCCCGAGAATGGGGTCACACCAATGCCTCCACCGATAATAACCGTGTGATTGAAGTCGTAGAAGCGCTGCGCCGGGGCACCAAAAGGCCCGTTGATGCCGACATCAATCTGACACTCTCCGGATTCTCCTCCCAGTTTACGCAACCTGCCAGTCCAGTCGCCGTCGGTCTTGATGTGCACCATCATTCTGTTTCCACGGCAGAAAGATACAGTAAATGGGTGCCATTGGAAGAAGCTGATTTTGGGGACTTGGAGGAAGATGTACTGGCCAGCTTTGTATTTCCAGAGACGTTCGCTAGGTATCGTGGCCGTGATCTCGACCGTGTCTGCGTCCAACACCTTCATGCTAGCTTTGATGGGATGGAAGCCAAGAAAAATGCGAACTACTCGCTCAACCAATACCAACAGAGTCGGAAAGGAGAGGAAATAGCCAAACATGGGCCACTGGAGCAGTGCAGCAGTGCCATGAGCCATCATCAGGCCAATGATGGGAAACATGAGTAGATGCCCAAGCTGGAAGACCTCGTAGTTCCACCTACGCACTTGAGGCATGCTCAGCAAGCACAGCAGGTAGAAAAGTCCGAGAGCAGTAATTCCAGTAAAACCGGGAAGTGATCGTACGTATTCGATATAAGGACGGGGAACCATATCTGGACCGAGCATGCTGGCAACGGCGTCTTGGTTGGCAGGGTCACTGCCGTGGACGAAAGAACCCGTGAGGTGGCCAAGAGCATGCAGCGTAGCGAGGAGAATGGCAACGCAAGAGATGCGAATATGAAACCCCTGTGACAGATCCCAGTTGAAGAAACGTGAGATATGATACGACCTGCGCAGCCAAGTGGAAAAGTAGCGCGACATGCTGAGGATGAGAAAGAAGAAGGTCGGATATAGAGCACCCGCACACGTCTTGGCCATGACAACGCCCCAGCCAAAAGCAGCGCGATACTGCCCCGTGGTCTGATACTTGACGAGCTGCCAGATGCCAAAGGCCAACTGCATCGAGACGACGAGACCTATGAAGCCAACTTCGGCCGCGTGGACGGCCCAGTAGGCGCGGATTCTTCGCCAGCCGGGGAGATGTTTGAAGTATCTCCTTTCTTCCTTCTCCGCCTTGGTGGCTTGTTGAAGCGAAGGGATCTTCCAGCTGCGCACAAGGAGTGCGAACTCGTCTCGGGGAACTTGTTGGGCGTTGGATCCCATCATGCTACGTAAGAAGGAGTGTCGGGCTTGGTCATCGTTAGGGTGGGAGTTATTATTGACAGCCAGCTCATGGTGCGCGTGGTCGAGTTTTCGTTCCAATTCGCTGTAGTCTATGTTCCCATCACCATTGTGGTCAAGGTCGTCGATGAACTTGTTGATTTCGTCATCGTCGAGGTATTGCACGTTTTTGGAGGAGCGGACGGGGTGTTCTGCTATGAACGATTGGCGACGGTCTTGCGCCATGACGACGTAAAAAGGGATGAAAGAGCAACCAAGAGAGGATGCGGGTAGAGTTTGCTCGAGATATGAAGAGAAACAGCCATGGTGCCTGTCTGCCTTTTGGCTACTCTTTTGTCCGCGCGATACCAAGACTTGGATACGTCAGCACTTGTACGCCAAGGTCTTGACTAAATTCAGCTACGAGTAATGAAAGATGACTTTCAGGCAGGATTTAATTGCTGCAGAACGAAAAATATGCGGGTCTTCATTGTCCCAGCCGCTATGACCTTGATTACTCTACAAGAAAATGACGATGCCTAGGAGAATTCGGTGCTTGGCATGCTTGGTGTTCTTGGCTTGAGATGCTAGACTATCCAATGATGTTTACAGAGGAGCGTTGGCTCCTAGGCTAAGCTTCTCGGCGAAGCTTGGCAACGCTAGCTTAGAGATAACGTCCGATGATGACGCGTGGAGTTGCAACAGAGGTTGAAGTTGCATTATGCTTACAGAGAGGATATCAACAAGCTGTAGGTTGTAGAGGGTGAAAATGGAGGTTGCAAATCAACACCTACTCAATATCTCTCACAAGTCGAAATGTTACCCATGGCCAGGCATACCCCCTTTGCCACCAGTTCAAGCTGGGAATAAGCGTTAGTAGGCGACATACGGGGAAATATAAAAGACAGACTCACAAGCTCTTTTGTCCCGCAAGACGAGGATGCAAGGCCCAGCTTCCCCCAACGATGGCGATGTGTTTGCCATCCATAAAATCCGCTGAGTGTGCTACGTTAGTGAGGACTGAATACGGATGGGTGTACAGCCACTCATTACAGAGCTGGAGACTCACCACTGTAGCCAGGGTAGATATCCATCGGCTTGAACCCAGGTTGCGACTGGAAAAGATTACTCGTCCACTCCGCCGCGCCTCCCGTGTTGCCCAATCCACAAACTGCCTTGATGTGCGTAATTGAAACCGGGTGGAAGTTTCTGAACCCCGAGCTCGTTCCCATAAGATCAACGAACAACGCGCGAGGATCCGTATGAGGTGTTTTGTCGACTTTGCTGTTGGGACGGCCCTTGCCCCGTTGCTCAGCGTATTCGTGAATGCTTCGAAGTTCGTGCAGAGACGGAAGACGAGCACCAGCCCACCGCGCATATCCCTGTACCAGGTTGAACGACGCCATAACAGGCCAGTCTAACGCCTGACCTAAAGGTATATGGCCCCAGACAGTCTTGACGCTGTGACCAGAGATGAAGCTGCCATAATCATCACCGCGATGTCTCGAGTTCGCTGTTCGGCTCCAGGTAGCTGGGATCTCCGACTGCTTAGTAGTGATTAAATAGTCTGCATACTCACCGTTGCTGACTGGTCTACCTTGTGTCTCGAAGCGATGCACCTGTGTGTCGTAAGGCTCACGTTCATTATCCCAAGCAAAGAAACGATCAGGCCCTGTGTCTGTCTCGGGATCATGAAATCCAATGGTCAAGGTCTGCCGTGGGATGCGGAACCATTCATTTTTAACGCGGTGCCTGGCGGCTTTTTCCGCGAGCATATCAAAATCAGGCTTGGGGATTTCAGGAGGGGGTCGAATGTTGGGACTTTGTATGGTCATGAAGAGAAAGGTTTCGACGTGAAGGGCTTTTATTCCGTCAGCGTCACGCCCTCCCTCAATCCGCATCATGCAGGCCTACCCTCGTGCTCGAAACCAATCCAAAGTGCCCGGCCAGCGCAGCGATTTACACACGCCTTTCCTGTCTCGTGGAGACTTCTGATGCGCATTCTGACTCGCTCACAATACATCAGAATCTCTTCCAACGGTGGAAATACGTCTGGAAGCTCGCTGTGATCATGGCATATCGAGGGGTTATCAATATCTGGGTCAATCCCCCGTTCAAACATAGTATGATAGTACGCTGGCTCAGTGGGCGCGCTGTCAGTCGCCCTGGCTAGATGAATGTCCTCGCTGGGAACTTTGTTCAGTGTCCTACGTTCACCAAGGCTATCAAATACTCACAAGGTCGGGATGTGTCCGATATAGAAGAGGAGAGGGTTGCGTAATGGAATCGGCTGCTCCATCAGGACATCAGGTGGGATCATCTTGGTAGTGACGAGATCCCAGACTTTCCACAGGTGTTGCCATTCTGACAAGGAAGGGCCACTGGCGCAGGCGCATAGTCGTTGGGTGCCAGTGGGAAGGTGAATTCGTTCTTGGGAATTAAGGACCCCATCGTAGTTGAGGAGAATGAATAAGCATTGGTCGACGTAAGTGTCGAGGCAGCAAGGTATTTAAGCTATCAAATATTGAATGACGTCAAATCCTGATCTTCTGAATGTCAACTGAGACATTGGCTTTCCGCCGGCAGTAGTGCGCACTCGCGGGCCATTGAGAAGGCGGCATATCGTCGATAGTATCCGCAGGCAATTTTATATGTAGTTTAGTCCCCTAAATCATTCCTAAAGCCGAAGCTCCGAAGATAGAATCCAGCCTTGAACTGGCTAGTGGAAACCGCGTGTCCCCTAGCCCAAATATCCATGGTGCCGTAAAGGGAGATGATCAGGCCATTGACTCTTGGAAGGTTTTAACTCACTTACACTTCCTATTCTGAATCTAATTACATATTTTTGGCGGTTCATTTCGCATTCGTTTTTGAGCTTATTCAAGGAGAATTGAACATTTAACCATCTCCCCAGGTACCTTTCGAGGTCCTTGCCCGTGACAAATGAAGGCTGTCGTTCGCCTTCAGCCAAGCTACTCCCTTATCAGAAACGCACGAGCAGCAAGTGCCATTGCATCTGTCCCGACTTGTAGAGTGGGCTGGATGATAAGGGGCGAAGTTTGGCGAATGATTGACGGCCAGGGGCTCCCCTGCATTGCGCGGAGCCCCCCCCCCCCGAAATCCCAGAAGGCGTAGGGCACATCGTGAGAGGCTCCAAGGGTAGAGAAGTCCTCGTAGCTTCTGGTACAGTTTTGATGTCGAGGAGCATATCGGCATACGCAACGTAGTCATTGCCCGGCTCGCTCGCATGGAACCCCCATCAAGCCACTGTTACATCTTCATCTGCGCCGACCTCGTTTGCAACATACTCGTGGACACTCAAGGGGCCAGTGTGAGTACCCTCACTATTAAGTAGATCTTGGCCATATTCTACTAAAATAGCTGCATTGGTCATGTATTCTTTCTTGATTCAACGATGTGATTTTTGTTTACTCTAATGTTATCCAGATCGCTGCTATATGATCTATGTTTGAGAGAGTAGAGCCTTCAAATCTCCTGCGCAAGCTTGCTGCGAGCCCTGAGCTTGTGCCCATACTTGAACATGACAAATGGAATCAGACTCAACCCCGTACCCAGCAATGCCAGAATCAATCCAGCATACTGGCTCCCGACATTATGAAAGAAAGCATTTGCAAACAAGGGCGTGACAGCACCCAACGTGTTCCTCATCAATCCCTGGCCAGCAATGGCCGAGGAAGCGCTCTCGCCATAACAGTCCGCCGTGTAGCTATACGTGCTCTCAAACACAAAGTAGACTCCAAACGCAATGGGCGCGAGTCCAATGACGGGGCCGACCCACGACAGGAACGAGTACTGTGTGAAACTGTATATGAAGAGGCCGATGGGAAGGAAAACGGCACCGTACATGGCTCCGTAAAGACGGGCCTCGGGAGTTACCTTGACGTTGGGATCCGCGACCAGGCGATCGAACTTGCGCATTTGGAGATGATGAGCCATCCATCCCAGTGTGGTGCCCACGCACAGCGAGATATACGGAAGACCGCTGACGCCTTCAGACCATCCGTGGTTCTCGGTGAATGTGATGGGAATCACTGAGAGAAAGAGGAAGACAACAGCCCAGCAGAAGGCGATCCAAAGGCCAAAGGCAAAGACAACTGGCTCCGTCACCAACATGTGAATAGCCTTGACTGAACTAGCCTTCAACATGGACTCGAGACTCGGCGTCAGAATATCGCCAGCCGAAACATACCGCTCGTCGCCCGTAGCCTTTCGCAGAGCTTTAGCCCGCTTATGGAGTGCAACGCCGCCGCGCGTCTCGGGGAAGTAGAAGATGATGAGGAGGAGGAGGGGAACGTTGGCGAGGCCTTGGATGCCCTCGATCCAGCGCCACCCGAGGGCTTGGTCGATGAAGCCGGCGTAGATGGGCGCAGCAACTGTGCCGAAGATGGCGACGTAGCTGAACATGGCCATGGGACGACCGCGGTGGTGAGGCTCGTACATGTCGTCGAATGTACCTCCGACGAGGATCGTGCCGACACAGCCAAAAAGACCAAGCAGAAGTCGAAGGCCGATGATGGTTTGAATGTTCTGGGCGAGTGCCAAGCCGATGAATAATAGCGAGAAGCAGAAGAAGGAGGTTGCGTAGACGACTTTGCGGCCAACCAGCTCGCAGAAGGGGGCTAGAACCATGGGCGCTACGGCGCAGCTGATGTTGAAGGTGAAGAGACCCAGTTGGCCTTGGATGTTTGATGCTTCGAGATCCTCAACCATGCTTCTGATGCCAGAGCTGTACGCTGTGGTTGCGAGGCCGATGAATAGGGTCATCAGATTGAGAATGGTCGAGATGGACCGCTTGTACCATGGGTTCCAGTTGAATGGGTTCTCCTTGTCGCCCGTGGCAAACCCTAGAACAATGTATTCCTTCCCACCTTCATGTACCACCTCTGTTAGTGTGAGAGGCATATCGATATCGACCGTCGTGATGGGGCCGCAGTCGGAGTCGACGTCTTCGTTGCTGCTGTCGACATGTTTCCCGCCCACGATCCGTCCAGCACTGGGCTGAGCTTTTTCCCTGTTATTATTGACGACGCCCTCCACGTCCGTCGTCTCAGGGTCAGAATGTTCCTTGCTCCATGTACTATTCGCTCTCGAGGGGACGACTGAAGGGACAGCAGTCGAGTTCTTCCGGGACGGACCGCCAACCCACGAGTTAGCCCGTGAGCCAGCAAAGAAGCTTGTGGGTCGAGAAGCAAATGGTGAGCCCGGTGCGCCTAGAGGCGACGTAGGCCTTGAGGATGGCGCTGAAAAGGATGGAAGATAGTTCGACATGGTGGTTGTTTGAGTTACAGGAGATAAACAGGAGCAGGCTGGGTGAGAAACTTGTACTTATCAGTTACGAGTTTTCCGATACCATGACTTGCCTTAGCACCCCCATTCTCTTATCATAGCACGTTCTGTGCTGTTGGACATGTTTGGTTGTTGCAGTGGAGCTGAGCCGTGTGGTCCACTATACGACCATGGAGCCGCCGAGGTCTGTGGGTTGAAGTTCGCCTTTACGAAGAGCTGGCGACGCGACGACATGTTATTTGTTACGCTAAATTCATAGTTCCACTGACCTTTTGAATGAGCCTTTTTCTGGGAGATCCAGGATCAATTTATTCACTTTTTCAAACTTGAACCTGGGGAGTCTACTATCAACAACATTCCCAACTCCTCGGTAAGGCCACTCTCGGTGAGCGGTGGCATCTCGGTCCATTCGATTCAGCTAAACTGGGCCTAGGCTGCGGAAGCGGCGGGGCGGGTCCCGGACCGACAGATCATACCCAGTATGACGTCGTAGGTCGAGATAAAAGTCATCTAGCGTCAACAACGAGCTGGCTGAAAATTTTGAGGATATGACGTCCTTCTTAATGCCTCTGGTAACGTCATATATCGCCAATTCGCCATGGCTGGGGACGCGGCATTGTTCCGGACCGTTAGCTTCCCGGTCTGATACCGGGGGTTATTCAGCATGACCAGGGGTACAAGGAGCTGCTCCAGCATCTTTCCAAGTTTATTTTCATCGCTGTTAAGGGATATGGCCATGAAATTACAAGCCGTTTTACCCTAGACGCCGCCATTACTTTTGTTGTAGCCAATCCACTCATATTCGGGTCATGTCAAGTTACCACTTGCAGTTGTTTTGCTGATATTATTGTATATAAGATGGATTATTTTGACGATATAGGAGGTCAATATTCCGGACGTAATTAGTCTCCCCGTGTCGTTGGTATTACACATATGGTCGTTCAATGAGCAACTCCACTACACCAGCATTAGCTCTTGAAAATGGCAGCAAAAAAAGAGAAAAAATGTCAAAAAGGTAACATACAACAGCGAGGATTCCCCGGTCGTCACCGACCCGAGTACTAATTCGCCGCTTCTCAGCTTGACTAAGGGAGAGCGGACGGGATCCCATATTTTCTAAGAGCTATGGTCGTATGTGTTTGCTTCCATCGCAATCGGGACTCAATTCCGCCGGCGTGGAGAATGAACGAAGATTTATTGCAGAGCCGAGATGTACATTGTTTCAACATTAGGTCAGAGCATCAGTAATAGACATGAGGTTTTTATTGAAACCCGTTCGGTGTTTGGCTTGGTCCTCTCTGTCGACCGATTGGCCACGTCAGGAGCCGTAGAATGGACAAGGAGATCTGCAGCCTCGATCTCTGCCCGCTCCTCATCGATGAAGAATGAAAATGCCTTTCAGCATCAAGTATTAGATGTAGTTCCTCATCGGTAGGAGTAACGATCAGGATATCCGCAGCAGATTCATGGGTCTGAACATGGAGATCTATAAGGCCACGTTCTCTGTCCGAGAGCTTGATCCGTGACTCGTTGTCAGCTGATAGCATCATGTCGTCCTTCGCTGGGCGTCTAGGTCCATTAAAAATGGTAATGACACGCTGCTTCGTTTTTGACATTTATCAAAGCCCCAAGACAATGGGTAATGGCGTCGATTTACGCGACCTCGTGTCTTCCCTGACAACCGAGGTGCCTATCGCAACACACAGCCTCCAAGGCTCCGGAGCGTGAATACGAATACGAAGCACTTGGTAGTAGGGACAAATACTTCGTACTCGGGGAAATAGATCCAAATCCACCTTCAGTTTTATCAGACAGAATAGAATAGTTGAGACAGGTTGGTGACGATGGAAGATTGTGTCCATTTTTGTGTCTAGGGGGGAAGGAAGCTAGCTGTTATCCCTGGGAATCCTGCTGCCCCGGATACCCCGGATACCCTTGGACCGGTGAAGCCGTCACAAGCGGTCTACCTAGACTGTCGGGGTGATCTAGGTTGTTAAGGTTTAGGTTTGTCTAGGTTGTTGACAGTGGACTAGGTTTAAAGTCTCCCTCCAGGTTTAAAGAAAACACGCCATAGATCTGGTCCTAACACAGGTAGCTTTTCTATCGGTCTGCCTGACAAGTTTACTATACTAGGAAAGGAACTTCGTAGGTTGGGTAATACAGGTTGATACGCAGGCCGTTGAAAACGAGGCACTTTCTTTAAAAAGGTGTTAGATTGACCCTCGTGTGACGGCATAGGGGCCGGATAGGCGCAATTCTCTGATAGATCAATATCCTGATCACTGCTATCGGTGGCGAGATTGACATTATGGGTGACGAGAAGCCCCCATAGAGAAGATGGGGCCAGGGGCTCCCAGATTCATAAAAATCATGATCAATAAATATAATTATCGTATTAAAATAGTATTGTCCTAATTGAATTGCCTGTGATGGATCCATCAAAAGGTAATCATACGAGGAAACCTTCAGGGTGTGTGTGGGCCTTGTCGGTCGAGACCTCTATTACAAGGTTATCCTTTGTGTTGGATCATAGACCTAATTAACCCTGGCCACAGTAATATTAGGTGTTCGCCTTATCTTCTAGCTCAGCTAGTTAAGACTAGGTAGCTAGAGGATTTCCCTTCAGAAGGGAATAGGGTGGTGTCTAGGATTCAAACCTCAGGTCTTCCCAGGATTTACGCGAGCGCGGATCTAACTGTTAATTGTTAGATAACGACAATTCGCCACGAAGCAAAATAGGGGTAGGACTCAGCTTAAAGGCAAAGATATCTTCAAGCTGGGGGGGTCTGTTGCATTATGGACCTAATTAACCCTGACTACAGTAATATTGGGTGTACATCTTATCTTTTAGCTCAGCTGGTTAATCCAACACTTTTAGTCATCACCGGCACATTCCTGTACGCATTCCAAAAGATTCTACAGTCTACACCTATTTCGATCTAGTAAGCACAGGCCGTAAGAGTATATAATCCTAGCGAGGTCCGGGGTCTCACATCCCTGTTACAAACAATTCCCTCTCTTTCATGTATATCCTCCTTTGGAAGCTGCTGCAATAGAAACCCAGTGGTTCGATTGGCCCAAGCTTTAGAAGGTCTAGAATCAAATTAAGCTTTAATTCCTCGAATACGAAGTAGAACAAAACCACAGACACACAATTTAGCGTACTTGATGTAAACCCAGCTTAGAACTGCCCCGGCGACTTCCTAAACCTTCAGGGATAATTGACCAAATGCCGAGGCGCATTCTTTCGCCTCGTTGCTGAGTATAATATGAAGCGGTGAAGAAAATTGGACAACTTAACGTTGCAATCAAATGTTGAGCTGTGATAAGCTACCATTCGCCTCACTCGGCTGCTTAGAGCCTCCAGATGGCAAGAATGACCTGGCGCTAAGGTTCTAACTTTCGACGTTCTCAAAGGCTGTGGGCTTCTGAAAACGGAGGTATTAGCTTCGTACATTTGGCTGAACAAGTAGAGCCTTTTCAAGTTACTCGGTAGTCCTTATGCAGTATAGTGGCGTGCAAAAAGTATGTGTCTGAATCGAGTTAGGAACGATACGAAGACGATTCAAAGCAGCGACTAAACACTAGCCCAAGAAGATAAGTCCAAGCTTAGGAAATTCAATTTCGATACAAACTTCCGTTTATCCGGGGGAAACAGGGGACTGAGGACATCCCACTTGGTTACTAGTTTGCCTCGTGTTCCAGATCCCAGATCCTGGTATGCAGGACTCCTTGCTCCCGCGCCCGGCAGTGGACATGCTGCAGCCGAGCTTCCTTTTATCTAAGTAGCTTATGATAAATTTCGCTGGCTAGTTCTCGTTTACGTCGGCACATATTACCTCCTCTATACAGTCCTTGACCATTTGGGTTATTAGAGGCATTCCCTGATCAGAGTATGGGGAAGCAAGAATGCCAATAGTGCATACATTATTATGGAAAATAAGAAGACTAAGGAAAACAAAAAGAGTTAGGTACGTATGCCTTCGAACCTTATTTGAGTACGGTGATATTTCAGGGATAAGGAAAGCTTTACCAGATTTGTTTAGTTTACAAACTGCTCGTTCGACTTTTAAGTTTATCTCTCATATACGTGCTCATACTAGTGCGGTAGGTCACTCTCGTGACTAGAGAGTAAGAGAGGGATCCGAAGACGGACAGGACTCAGAATGTTACAAGCTTTGTATTATTGCTTAGTATCGGTTTCTTTCTTGTGCCCTATTCTTCGATTTTTCCTATAAAGAGACCGACACTTCCCACGAGAATAAACCTCTCTTCATCATCAACCTCCAAACCTCTTCTCCATTAGCCTACAAGACTTCTTTACCATCAATTTACACGGCGAACTTCCAATCACCAAGGTCCAAGTACCAAAGATCAATCAGGCAAAATGCGTCTACACTTAATCGCAAGCATGCTGGTAGGACTCCTCCTCTCTGGATCAGTCTCGTCAGCTGTTATCTCGAATCCTGAAGAGGGCATCATCACCAGGCGGCAAGCAGTCAACAGCAGTGAACTGTCGCTCGTTACTTTCGAGCTCGACGAGATTTCAGTTGTATCTACGGGCCAGAGTCTGTACTCCTGCGACCCAGACACAGAAGGGTGCGAGGAGGAGTTAAGACCAGATGATACCACTGGAACCTACAACATTTGTTCAGCGGGTCGGACCTACACAAAATCTGAGTGTTTCAAGGCAAACATCCTCAAGGTCTCCTGCCGAGATATAAATGGTCGGGTTTGGCCTCAATGGGTTCGTTGCGAGAAAACAGAAATCTGCATTCAAAACAGCCTCGAGCCTCCATATGCCCGCTGCAAGCCGATTGTCGACCTTGTGCTCTGGTACACTGCCCCGTCTGGCGGAAGTACAAAGAGTGAGAAATATGTACATTCGACCAACAAGGCATCCAGGACCAGAATGGGAAACATGTACTACGACAGCAACTTGAACGCCATCAAGCTCTTCAAGACAGAGTTCTTCCATGAACCAGGATCCCAAGCTGTTGGCATGGTTGAGGACGCGAACAGGGCCTATTCCGACATCGTCAATTGGGCGACGACCGACAATATCAAGGTGGATATTGAGACTGGTGGAGCCGGGAGTATTTCTGTCTACTCCTTCATCGCCTAAGTAGGGAAAGAAATCCCGTAAGAACTCTGTCAACTCTGTCAACTCTCGCAGCTTGGCGTCTCCAATTTCCACTGCCAACCGCCAAAACATCACAAACAGCTTGATGTATTGGTTCTTCTTTCTTTGGTGAAGAAGATGTGGAGAAGCTAGGCTGTGCCAGTTGACAGAGTTTTTACAGTAGGTATCTTTCTGCCAAGTCGATAAGTCCAAGTGGAAGAAGACAGTAGGGGAAACATGATCAGTTTGGTGTGTTTGGGGTAGAGAATTGTTGTTTTATTCATTGCACTGTTGGAAATTTCCCTGGTGCTGGCTATAGAATTACCATAACCAAGTGTAATATAAATCTAAAGCATTACAAAAAGTTCCTGTACGCATATACTTCCATGTGACTCTCTATAGTCTATATGACTGTCTTACTTGTTACAGTTACATAATGTCGTTATTAGCTTTCACACGAGTGAGTCACAAGGCCATCTTAGACACGAGATTTAAAATTTATGATCTGCTCTTCGCATCAAACCGACACTAATCCTTCTCATTGGCGAGATCAGACGCAGAATTACGTTCAAGAGACCCGTAACCAGAGTCAATCTGGCCAAAGCCTTCCCCTGAAAAACGAAAGAGCTCCTCAAAATCATACTGGGTAGTCCCCAACGAGTCAATCATCGTGTTCTGAATGATGTCGAAGAGGCTTTGCGGGACACATGGCATTGGGCCACCATTTGCAAAAGACGAGTTCGCCTCGCTCCCCACGCAAGTTGCTATCAACACAACCCGAAAGGTCTTTCTCATCTAGCTGGAATTGGATGTCGTGATCTATGTAGTCACGCGTTAGTTACCTATCCAGCGGGGAGGTTGACTGAACTTACAAGGAGACGGAATAAGTTCATCATCAGGGAATATGATCTTGTACATTTTAGTCCATTTCTCTGACTCGGGGGTATTTCCCTTGGACTTTTTCCGAGATCGAAGCGCCAAGATTTGCTCCTCGTTGACACCATCTTGTTGCCCTTGGAGCCGAATGTTGCAAGGAACCTCCAAGCGTTGATGGTCTGCTAACTGGGTCGAGTTTTGGAACTCGCAGCAGCATCTGTTACACTTAAATTGAGGCAGTCGATGTTTTCGGTACACGTGTTCTCTGGACTCCGAGTCAGTCCCCCTCCAAGCTAGCATTATAATGAAGCTGAACATACTTAACTCGATGTACCGTCTTCCAGCCCGACCATGCGCAGCACCGCTTCGTCTGGTACTTCCTCACGTTGTGTTTAAGGAAAGGGCATGCAAAATCTTGGCCATCTTCCTGGTCCGTCTTCACCCGGTTCGGTTCGCGGCTGCCATTGCGGTCTTTATCACCTTTACCATCGTCAGACCCGTCTTGGTTATCGTCATCTCGACCTCTTTTTTCTCCGCGTGCAGTCTGTCCAGGATGTGCTGCAGTCTGGTCCAGTATTGCTGAATTCTCATTCAATCCGAAGGATGGACCGCCACCATCAAGTTGATATGCCAGCAGAGTTAATCTTGAGTCCAGCCAAGTCTTGAATCGGCCCAAGATCCGCTTGATTATTGCTTCCTTTTTCAAACTCGCGATTTTTCCTGGAGAAGGGCTGTCCTCGGGGCTTGAGCAACTTGTAAAACTCTCTGAGCCGTCAGTTGTGCAGCCACTTGTCTCAGCTGCATGAAGCGCCGGAAAGGACATCCCATATGTACCCGGCATGCCAACCTGGACAATATCATCCTCAACTTTATGTTGGAGGCTGCCTTTGAAAACCTCTGGTCCAGTCGAGTCTTCTGGATTTGCTGGTTGTTCATTGTTGTTACCAATAATAATTGAATCGGGAGTTTTTGTTGACAGCCGTTCTGAGGTAGCTTTTGGCTCGGTTCTTTCTGTCGACTGATTGGTCATATCAGGAGCGGTAGAGTGCACAAGGGGATCTGCGACCTCGATTGTTGACTGCACCTCCTCATGGAGTATGACATGCAGTTCCTCGTCAGTAGTAGTAGCGATCGGAATACCCTCAGCAGCTTCATGGTTTAAACACGGGGATCTATAAGCTGAGACTTTTCATACAAGAGCTTGATCCGTAACTCGTGGTCAGTTGAGAGCTTCATGTCGTCCACAGGCGCATCCAGCCGTTTAGCATTGATCGCTTCCGTGGGATTCTCTTTCAGCACAGTGAGTAGAAGGCAGTCGTCCAGGTGCTCATAGAAGTCTTGGGCATTTGAAAATGTCACTGAGCAAGTACTGCATATCCCAGTAGCATCTGGGACAGAGCCAGTGGGCTTTTTAGCACCACAAATTGCCCTCCATCGGCTGGCTAGCGGTGTTTGCTCAACACCATGCTCCACTGTTAGGTGTCGTTTGAAGACATCAACGGGATTGAACGACCTCTGCGCGGCTGATCCGCTCTTTGGGCAAAATCCACAAACTATAGTGCCCTTATAATGGGTTAGAGTGTGGTTAGTCCAGTCATCCTTCCACGCAAAGCATCTGATATGAAATCTGCAGGTTGGGATCGGACATTTCCCCAATCTCCCTATTTGGTGGGTGGGTATGTAGGTTGTCTGGTGGATGGGATTCCTTAGGGGTGAAAAACTGCTACGAGATCCCGACATTACCGTGGGGCGGTAAGCTTCGGGGTGAATAAGTGATGGAACTATCGATATCAGTAGAGAGCTCTAAGAAGGTATGAATTACCGTCGTTATATGCTAGGGAAGGGAAGCAAAAGGTCTCACCAAGCTCCGATACGGATTGAATCCCAGTTAAGGGCGCCCATTTTGATGCTGACGCAAATTGATTGCGATCTGAAAGCGTTGACCTCGCTGAACTACCGAAAGGCAACGGTATAGATTGTTCGGGCAGGATCGTTCTTGTTGGGTGGCCCCGGCCCCCATCTTCAAAGAATCTGCGCAATTTTCCGTATTTGCTATCGAGTATGGGAGTTGCTACACCATGACAAGAGTTTTCTGAAGTAGAATGCCGCTTTCCGTCGTTTGGGAGATTGGGACGGATAATGCAAGGTGCTTCCAACGAGGGAATTTGCCTTCCGAGGGGCACAGCCAGGTGCTCGGATTCGATCGTTTCGTTTTCCATGGTTTCGAGAACAATGATGTTTGAAAGTTGAATGTCAGATGTTCCGGCATGTGCGAATGACTAGGCCACCGAGTCCCACCAGTTTTGGGACTGTTGGGTGAGAATAACGGATACATAACTGATGAAACCACCCGTCCATGAGGTGTTTGAACCGCCTCGGAGTTTTGCGCCATTGCGCATAAATCGCCGCCGGTTGTTGCTCAACATGGTGGCTAATAAGCTGCAAGCGCCAAATATGGCTGGACGATGGTCCAATCAAAGCTGCAGGAAGGCACACAATTGCTCTTACGATCCTTGTCATGACCCGGCGGCCAGACCAGGCAGAACTGGGAGTCGTCATGGTTCTCTGGGAGAAATGAGCCAATACCGAATGAGCCTGAGCCGAGCAGGATCGCGATGATCCCGAAGTCCTCACGATTCTGGGACTAGACGCAGGTATACTCCAACTCTCCCTGTAGACTATTTACCAGCTCCTTAGCCATCAATAAACCTGATTACATCAATCAACCTGATCACCCTGCATCAGCTTGATTAACTGTAATCAGAAGTAACACCCAACGTCTCAACTGACGCCTGACCCGAATCGCAAGGCGCAGTCCAGGGCGCCTTCAGCTTCTAAACGTGCGAGACGTCACTCTACACGAGACGCTAACACAATGCAAACCGGAGGTCCAACAAACGAACTCAATTAATGGCTAAAATAAGTGCCATCCCAAAGGAGATATCGCTACTGCTACTAAGCTGCTGGCAGATCCTTCTTCGCAAATCCTATCTGCGAGTTCGCTCCATCAAAAACCACAAAGGCAGACTTCAAAGCAATATCTCCAAAGATGTTGGTGCCCACAGCGTCGCTTGATTGCATACCACCGAAACACGTGCCCGCATCGGCCGCCTGGGCTGTAAAAGCCTTGGAGGGATGGAATTTCCTACCCCTTTTGCCCATTCTGGACGAGGCTGTGCTTTGAAGAGCAGCAAAGTTCATGAACGAACCAGGGATTGTGACGGTTCCGTTGCCAACTCCAAAGGTAAAGTCAGGGAGCTTCGCATCGCAAGGAAATGTGAAGCCACCCGCCGTCTGATCCAGCTGCGCTCCTTGGACCTGGGAGTAATACGCGTCGTTGACCGACCCAGGTAGGAGGAGAAGAGTGGTGCCGGTATCGGCAATACCGGAGATGGGTGTTGAAGAGATTGAAGTGTTGCCATCGCCCACGGCAAATCCGGGGGAAGTAAAGTTCCAAAAGCCGGCCGAGGAGTCGATGGCAGTAAAGGCAATGTCACCGGTGAAAGCCGACTGATTGACGAATCCGAAGTTGTATGTGCCAGGGGCATCTTGCTGTAGGTCGGCGGTGAACAGCCCGACACCACTCTCAGAGTTGGCATTTGCAAAGAAGGTGCTCTGCTGCTGAGGCTGAACGGTGTTGATGGAGCTGAAAGCCAACCCAACCAACCCATCCAGGTCCGCCTGTTGGGAGAAAGATGCAGTGACTTGATCGGCAACCTCGACGGCTTGCGAGTTGACTGCGAGGCCTCCGATGGAAACCAGTTCCTTGACAACATGGCCCGCAGCGGCGCTTCCGTCGCCATACGAGATTTCAAAAGAGGCGCCGTTCAACGCCTTCGAGGTGCTGCTGTCCGCGGCGACATAGTCGGTCTGGCCGCCAGCGGCTGCAGCTTGGGAACTGTATACCCAGAGATCCGAGGACCCAGTATCGAAGTCCATCTGGAACGTCTTCGGGGGGGTTCCAATTTGGACAGGCGTCAACCACTCCGCATCGTTCTCAACTGGAGTGTTCACTGCGCTGCCCGTGGCGTTGCGGCGGCGGCGCAAAGTCTTTCCGTTACGCACGGCAGCGGCGAGAGACTTGGGAAGTGTAGCGCCATATTTCATGTATGCCTTGGCCAGCGCTTGGGGCCCGTCTCTTGTGAACTTGTGATTCTTGACCTGCCGCACGGAAAATTCGTTGCCGCTCGGGGCAGTAGGGTGACCGGAAACGAGGGTGAGATGAGCCAGCATACTCGCGGAGAAAAGAGAAAGAAGCATCATGTTGCCGGACACGCTTGTTCTTGTTGATGAAATAATAGGTTTAATTGAAAGGAAAACGCTCTGAAGAGAAAGAAAGAATGGATGAAAGAGAAAAGGACGATGCTGGTTGTACAGATTCTTGGCAACAGTCTTGGCAATGAGAGAGCGTTTATATGTGTGTTCTCGATGCCAGGACAGCATATTCAAACGACACGCGTCTCCACGATTCGGAACGAAGCGACAGAATGAAACTGATCAGGTACACTCCTGTAGCAGATCCAAGGGCCGCCATGAGCCGACCCCTGAGGCCGCCAGAGCAAACATGAGTGCTCGAGGAAGCGGTTGGCGGCGAGCTTTCACTGTCCAGTTTCAAGCAACTATTTCCCATTCCGCTTCAAACACGGTCGGAAAAGCGGCACCTTCGAGACGAACAAGCTGGAGCCGCGAGGACGAATAGAATCGGGGGTGGCGCCATTCCCATTATCCACTCAAGGAGCTTCGCGAACGTGTGGGCGGCTAAAACGGCAAGGCGGAGGAAGAGCGATTGGTGTCTGGCGGGTAGAACGGAACGATGAGACGGACTAGCTGTCGCACATTTCGCTTGAAATGTTGCATGCTGGGCCGGTTGTTCGGTTTCGTTTCAGATGTTGCACTTCAGCCGCCGTAGGCTAATTCTCATTGGGTTACGGTCGATACAACGCTACGGGGAAAAGAAGCAGGAAAAAAGAAGCATGATATTTCGCCGTCTATGGAATGTCTATTTCATTGACCCTCTATCCGCACCATCACATCAAATACACAGCCATTACTCAGTTGCAGGTTGCTGGTTGGCCGTGAGTACTCAGTCGCTGGCTGACCTCGCTGGCTCACCTTGGCTCACCTTGGCTCACCTTGACTACTCAGTCGCTCACCTTGAGCACATATCGTCCCACAATCTGGTTCGCCTTCATCATATCGAATACACTCTGCAGGTCCTTCAGCTCGGCCACCTTGAACGGCGCCTTGACCATGCCCTGCGCGAAGAAGTCAATCGCCTCTTGCGTGTCCTGTCGGTTGCCCACATAAGAGCCCTTGACGTTGATGCATCGCACCACGGCGTCGAACACGGGCACCTGGTAGTTTCCGCCCGCGGGCATGCCGATGCACACGATTGTGCCGTTGGACCGCACGTACTGGATGGCCTGCTGGAACGGCCGGTCCGAGGCGGCGAGGAGGAGCACCGCGTGAGGGCCGCGGCCTTCTGATGTGGCGGCCTTGACGTCGGTGACGATGTTGCTTGATGTCATGAAGTCGATGTATGTCGTCGCACCAAGATCCAGGCATGCTTGGCCCTTCTCTGCGCCGCCGTCGATGGCAATGGGATGCATACCCATGGCCTTGGCGTACTGGATCGCGAGGTTGCCGAGGCCACCGCCAGCGCCTACAATGGCAACCGAGCCGCCTGGCTGGACGCCCGAGACCCTGAGGCCCTTGTATACGGTCAGGCCGGCGCAGAGAATGGGCGCCACGGCGGCCAAGTCGCAGTGCTTGGGAATGCGGGCGACATGCGCCGCCTTGGCTACGGCGTATTGCTGGAACGACCCGTCGACGGTGTATCCCGAGAGCTGGGCATGGTCGCACAGCGGCTCAAGCGACTGGATGCAGAACGAGCATGCCAGGCACGACGAGTGAAGCCACTTGATGCCAGCGTAGTCGCCGATTTCAATGTCCGTCACGTAGTCTCCCTTGGCGACGACGACGCCGGCGCCTTCGTGGCCGCCGATGACGGGCGTCTTTCGCTCGAGCGGCCAGTCGCCGTTGAGGGCGTGCAGGTCGGTGTGGCAGACGCCGGAATATTTGATGTTGATGAGGACTTCGTCGGGGCCAGGTTGCCTGACGGGGATCTTCTTGTAGGTTGTGACTGCAGTAATTGTGAGTATGAGACGTGCGTGAAGAGTTCAATGTGCAGCTTACCACCGGTTTGTTCAATGACTTGGGCCCATTGTTCGGTGGGAATCTCAAACTCGGCCATGGTGATGATGCTGTGCGTCTGGTTCGTGTGTGTGTGTGTGCTATAAACAGATGATACTGCTTGGTGTCGAGAATAATTCCCATCATTTTCCCGATTTCCCATACACTTATATATCTCCTCTCCATCCCTCTCTGCTGCGTCTTCATCCTCGCGTCACGTCAACTGGTGACGCATTCGGTCCATTTCCTCAGCAGTCACACCACATCGTGGGCCCAGTGTGGATGCGTAGGATAAACGAGCCACGCTACACGGGGGCGCAAACACGTTACTTTAACATTCTGGGCCGGACCGAAAAGACGGTGATTCTTATCAACTTGAGCCTCATGTTTGGGTTGGACCCCTGCCGAGCCAAGTGGCCTTATTGCGTACTGTGCCGATGCGTCATTTCCTGCGATGCGGCGAGCCATCTCCGTCGGACAGGGATGCAACCCATGCAGGAACATGATAGCGATGGCGGTAGCGACGGATAGATCACATCAGGATATCAACCCATTGAATTCCACCGCCCCGTCGAAAACTCGGCCCGTAAAGATTGGTTGCCGTCTACAGGCTGCCTGTGGCTGATCTGATGGATATTCCCGAGATATCTCCTGCGATACCGACATTCTGCGCCATGTTCCTCGCAAAAACGAGTCTTGGTGCTCCCCTGTCTTGCAATATCGGCTCCACCTTTACTGGTCTGATGTAGACGGCGCATTTGCCAAGAGTTCTCTTGTTTGGATCTGCAAGATGTTGGGGGTCATTCGCGGAACGCCAAGGACAATCAACCGCGACGTGAGAATATGGAGTGACACAATTTTTTTTTTTACTTTCCCAATGCTCTTCTCCCTTTCACTAAAAAAAATGCCATCACGGTGGATCAACCAACAATTGATTGAAACACGTCCAAGAAATAATGCTCAGTTCTTCAGATGACGGGTACAGGGTAGCCACACCAAACACCATCGCTCGACTCTTGATGGACTCCAGCCACTGAGAATTGATTATATCACCACCGTTGCAATGCATGTCCCAATTTGGTTGCCCGGCTTACCCGCGATCAGACGATGGAGATTCCATCATCGTCAAGCTTCACCTGCGTGGTAAAGGTGAGAACGACGACATCTTCATCGAGGCCTCAGCCACATCCATCTGAAAATGACAGTCGAGTACATCGAGGCGGACGGCGGCAAGCTTGCGTTTGAAGTTGTAGGCACTGGTCCTCTCATCATCTGCTCGCCGGGCTTGGGAGACACGCGCGATGCATACGATCCCCTCGTTGGAGAACTCGTGGCCTCCGGATATCGCGTCGCCCGCGTCGATCTACGCGGACACGGCGACAGCACAGCCACATTCAACGGCTACGGAGACGAAGCAACGGCCGAGGACTTCCTCGCCGTGGTCCAGAAGCTCGGAGGCGGCCCGGCAGTTCTCATCGGCGCCTCCTTGTCCTCCGCCGCCGCCGTCATCGCCGCGGGACGCCGGCCGGACCAAGTCGCCGGCCTGGTCCTCATCGCGCCGTTCCTCCGCAACGGGATGGGGGCCGTGATGCGACGCGTCTTGCACCTGGTGTTGATGAAGCCGTGGGGTCCGTTTGCCTGGCGCATGTACGCGGCCAAGCTGTGGCCCGGTCTGGCTGTTGACAAGGCCAAAGAACGAGCAGCCAGCTCGACGGCCTTGCTGCAACGTCCCGGGCGGTGGCCAGCCTTCCACGCCTCATCGAATGCTGATCATCGCGTTGTTCAGCCGTGGATCGCCCGTGTCCAGGCTCCGGTTCTCATCGTCATAGGCGATGCTGATCCGGACTGGAAGGACCCGGTGGGCGAGGCGCAATGGGTTGCATCCAACTTCAGCCAGGTCGAGACCATCACCGTTCCTGGTGCCGGACATGCACCCATGTTTGAGCTTCCTCATCTCGTTAGTCCAGGAGTGCTTCAGTTTCTTGAGAAGACCCGCACAGCTGGGGCTTTCAATCCTCCCAGTACAGCCTAGCGTTTTATGAAACTTGACAGTATGGAGTCGTCCCCCTGTATGGGAATCGTGGCGGGTGAGGGCAGTTGTCGTGGTAATGGCTTTACGGTAAAATTGAATTGATCCTGTGGGAACTCGCCTTTTTGTTTGCTTTTAGCTTTACTCAATATCAACAGATGGATCAAAGTAATGCAGTAGGAATTCGCCGATTTTTGTCTATTTTCTCATCAAGCACACCGCCTAAAACTGTGGACTTTGAAGCGAATCTCGTACAGAAAAGTGCAAAGACTTTTTGTGTTGCCACAATAGTTCGCTGTCTTGCTGGGCCTAACTCCCATTTGCGATACTGGCTAGTGAACTTGGTCGCGATGAACAAGATTAGAATTTCCTCGGCGGCCATCCACTTCCCAACGTACTCATCAGATCGCTCGTCCTGGTAATTGTCGGCCGTATCGATGAAGTTCCCACCAGCATCTGCATAAGCATCAACAAGTTGAAAGGACTTTTCTTCCTCCACGAAGCCCATGAAATCTGGCCAGGCCGAACCGAGAGACATAGCACCCAGGGCGAGGGGGAAAGGCGAACACCAGCCGTATTAGAAAGTACGCAGTGGCGGCTAATAAGCTCCGTTTCAGGCTCGGGAGCTTGTGCGAGCACGTTATTGATCTTAGCCATGGCGCCTGTTGTTGGTATTGGTGAGATGGATGTAGTTCGGAGCAGATTCTGCTTCACGACTAAGAGAAACCTGAAAAAATGTGTGCGCATAAAGTCGGATGATGTACGTTACGTAGGTAGAAGAACGCATCAGCAAATATTCACGAAGTGGTGTGTAATGAAATTTACGTCTTTCTAGAGCGAAGGTTCTACAACGCTGAACGCCCCGGCTCATGAGCCCGGAAATACCATTGCCTGGCTTGAGAACTAGAGATAAGCTTAACCACGAACCCATGTGACTTTGTTCTTTGAAGTGAAATTATAGGGAGCGGAGATTATGCAGTGCGGACATGATATGGAGCGGACATGATGCGGAGCGGCCTCAATACGAATCGGACTTGATACGACGCGGACCCCAATCAATTACTGATACCCTGATCTATCATGCGTGGGCTGCCTCTTACATCTACCCGGCCATCTAGGGAGGAAGGACTCAAAGGCTATCACCACGAAGCCCTTGGCATTTATATTCAGCATCCCTGAGTGACATGGCCAATCTGAACGGACTTAACCGGTGACCATTATAGACGATGATGCGTAGTCCCGCTCTCCGCTCAGCCGATCGGCAAGCCATCGAACACGGGGGACCCTGCCGAGCGGCTCTGCACTGCTCATCGTAACAGCTTGTCTCTCAAAGAGATCTGCATAGTTCCTTAAAGTGGTATTGTATCCACTTTGCCAATGTCAGCAGGCTGCATTAGTGCCAAACTCTGGATCTGATCACGATCCCTGTTCCCGTTCAAGCTTAATTAATCCAGACGTCATCACAAGCCAGCTGTACCGAGGTGCTTTCCACCGGGCCGTTGATGGCGTCTCCATTCCCCAAGAAAACACTCGGATGCTCTTCAGCGGGAATTTTGACTGCGCGGGAGGCCTCATTGGGACTAATGCGGATGAAGGTATACTGTTCAGTTACCCTAGAATCAACACATCAAGCGATTACGCAGCCTACATCCGCACCATGGTGTCCGGCATTACTGGATGCCAGTGTCGCATTCATGCAACAAAAGTTCTATCCACCCGTCTTCGGTGGCTGTCAGGGCTATACTAGCTACTTCTAATGTGTTTTGTAGCCTTCAAGGAATTTGAATTTACCTACAGCCAGCCGTTCCTTTCCAGAGGATTGCCGAATATCACGAACAACTACCTGTTCTCAGTCAACCCCGGTATATACTTGCAAGGTCTCGGGTTTACCTTCCATCATGACGCCCTGATTGACCGGGTACTGTTCCCTCCCTCGTTAGAGCCCACTATTGCGATCGCGAGACAGCTCCTGCATTTGGAACTTACGGCTCCGAGGGCAACTTTATGATGTTGGGAGAACGTAACAATTCGATAGATGTAGCGAGTAGTGTTGACTCAGCTATCGTCCCCTGCAGGTGCAGCCAGCTAGCCCAAGCTATTCAAGATCGGACCCTCGTCGAGGTTGACTAAGGATGAATAGCTAGTGCAGCAATTCTAGGGATATTGTCAATCAAAAGAAAACTCCTTGGTATTGCTCAGTCTCGTACTTAAACTTCACCTCAGCATTCGATCCAATTTTAGCTCCTAGTATACGGACTTTAGGAAGCAATAGTCCTTAAGCAGTGAGTCGCATTTTCAACCCCCTCGTCCGGACTCCATTTCATCCGAGACCTCGAAAGGGCATCAGGTCCGGCTTCGGCAACTGGCCAAGTTAGGAAGTTCATCATTCGCCATTGGGGATTATCATTTCGTCCCGCGAAAACTCTTCCCTATCCTTGAACAACACCGCGGCGACTGGAAACTTGGATGAATGAGAGCCAACGTGGGGCCTCGCTGACAAGTCCAAGTTGGCATGTCCTTAGCCGTCTGCGGACTAAGTGATTCACTATGAGACACTTGCACTTTGACCCGACACTAAAAGGCAGGCGAATGTCTAATACACTTTGCCAAGGTTGGCGAGCCACGAGTTGAAATGATTAGCTGTCAGCAGCTTGCATGACACTGCCACGCTGTGTGGAGCTATTTCGGCTCTATTTGAGCCAATCGCTAGGGATCCATGATTCGATCGGGCTCAAATTAACCTTAGTCTGGCGCCGGTATGTCCGGACTGGGAGCCCTTGTTGTATTCTTGCGGCTCGTTCCTTGACCCTGAACATGGAACGAGCCAACTTCGATCCAACCGTCCATCATCGCACGTCTTGGCATGATATAAACTTCCTGTCTGAGGGTATTGATCGACGCGCGGCCTCGGTGCTACAGAGCATGTCCTCTATATCACAGGGTAGCATGACGTAGACAAGTAGGATCGCAGTAGCTATAAGACGGCCGACATGCCGCCTGGTACAGCGACATCCCGTCAGGTTCACAACACTAGCTCTTACAAGTCGAAGCCATTTGTGTGTCCAGACATCTCTGTGTCCAGCCAATACCAACACCAACAGCACAGCACAGCACAGCACAGCACAACACACCACCATCAACATGTTTGGAAGTCGAGGCGTTACCCTCGGCGTCATGACACTCATCAACGCCATGGCCGCTACAGCCCAAAACATGTCGTTCGGAGCCGACAACTTCTACCGCAGCGAGAGTGTCCAGGTCCAGCCCGTCATGTTCCCAACCCAGTACCGCACCAACGTCACGGGCAATCTCTTCTACCCGCGCAACTTGAGCCGTAGCGAGGAGACGCCCGCCATTATCGTCGGCCACCCGATGGGCGCCGTCAAGGAGCAGAGCGCCAACCTCTACGCTACTAAGCTCGCCGAGCAAGGCTTCGTTACCCTCTCCATCGACCTCCCTCACTGGGGCGGCAGTGATGGTGAGCCCCGTAACGCTGTCTCAGCCGAATACTACGCGGAGGCATTCAGCGCCGCCGTCGACTACCTCGGCACCCGCGGCTATGTCGACCGTGAGCGCATCGGCGGTGTTGGCATCTGTGGCAGCGGCTCGTTCCTCATCAGCGCCGCAAAGATCGACTCTCGTATCAAGGCCATTGCCACTGCGAGCATGTATGACATGGGCACCGTCACCCGCAGCGGCCTCCAACGATCACAGACGCTCGCCCAGCGCAAGGAGCTCATTGACGCGGCCGTCGAGCAGCGCTGGAACGAGACCGACGGCGCAGAGCCCGAGTTGATCGGCGGCACTGTAGACAGGCGCGAGGACGCTACGGATCCTATTCAACAAGAGTTCTACGACTACTACCGCACCACCCGCGGCGAGTTTACGCCCCCCGGTGCTCTGCCCAACACCACGACTCACCCGACGCGAACGAGCCAAGTCAAGTTCCTCAACTTCTACCCCTTCAACGATATCGACACCATCTCGCCCCGTCCCATGCTCTTCATCTCAGGCGACCAAGCTCACTCGCGCGAGTTCAGCCAGGATGCCTACACGCGTGCTGCCGAGCCCAAGGAGCTGATCTGGATCCCGGGTGCCGGCCACGTCGATCTCTACGACCGTGTGGAGCTCATTCCCTTTGCTAGACTTACTGCCTTCTTCAAGAGAAACTTGTAAAATGGCCGTGTGAGGAAGCTTGGTGGCAGAGGCTTGTCTGGTTATGCATAGCTTGTGGCTTCTACACGCGTTAGTTTCAACACTACTACATCTTACTTGACTTAAATATCACGTCCCAGCCTGAATTGTTTTTGGGTGTTTGTTCATCCTAGATGTGGAAAGTCAGTTAGCACAATACATGGACATGGTTGATTATCTTGGGAATTTCGAAACTAGATCGATGGGTTACTTCTTCTTCAAAAATGACATTGGTAATTAGAAAAGGGTAGTTAGCGCTCTCTGTTGTATCTTACGCCAATTTTATATATAGAAACACATCCTAACTACAGGAATACGCAGTACCTATCCGTGATAAGATGATCTTGTATGCGGGGGATCCTATATTGTTCCCCACTCTCCCCAGGTGGGATTGCCAAATGTCTGTCTTAGCTCGCCCTTTGTTTTGTTTTGCGGAGAAAGATATAGCTTCTCGAACAGTTCTGCACTGATGGTGACGCTTCCGGTGGTCAAGGTCTCCCTTAGTGCATCGGTTTGATCCTTTTCGAGGTCAGACTGATTCTGGGTGCGAATGGACTCAAGCTCGGCCATGGTGAAAGTCTGATGGGGTGGCGAAAGACCAAAAAAAGCGAGAGGTCTGTCGTCTCGGTTAGCGATTGCTATGACCTGGACCAAGAGCAAGAAATAGGGGATATTCTCAACAGTTATATAAAGAAGAGTCGAAGGCGTGACATTGGTTTGCCTGACTCGTCAGTCGGTTAATATGACATACACGGTGGAGAATAGTGTCGACTGAACAATTACACAGCTTGTCTTGACACGCACTAGCATCATTATGAGTACAACCTTGTCTTCAGGATAGGCCATGGACGATCACCTTGTTCCGTACTAACACGGCTAAGATTGTGCTCGGACAGGTGCACAGCTTCTGTTAGCGCCCAGAGGTTTCATCATCCGTGTAGCCGTGATTTCCGAGGGATCAAGTTTTACACTGATCCCGTTCCATATCAACACGGCTAAGCTAAGACTGATCCCATACATCTTATTAGGAATGCGGGGGGAGCTTCAGTGGCCTGAGACTTACTCAGGAGTGCACGGAGAGCTTCCGAAGCTCATTTACCGAGATAGAGCGCCTGGAACTACGCCAGGCCTGAAGCGAGCATATTTACAGTTTCACTAGGCTAGAAAGTAGAAAAGGAAACTATTTCAGGCCGAGGGAGCCGTTGGTGTTTGCCGATTCCGTGGCACACTAATTGATTCCGAAAGGAACATACTTCTAGCCGTCTACTCATTCGGGTAGTAAAACATATCTGTGTCTGGGAGTCAGTTTGGTAAGCTCCAGCCACGAGGATCGAGTATGCGTCGAAGGAAGCCTGAACTATACCACGGCCAAGAGCAATATCTGGCATCTGGTGTCACGCGATGACGTCGTTGACGAGTGGCTCTCAGACTGGACACGATCTTCCATTGGAATAAAACCCACTGCATTGAAGTAAATCTGGACTTGAAACCCCGTAGCTGGATCTGTGGTGGACTCAAAGCACGGCAATAGGAACTTACCAAAGGCCGGGCACGTCTAGAAACGCCAGAGCAAAAGCCTACCATGCACACCCCAGCTCTATATTCCGGTGAAGCAGCCTGTATGATGTCGATGTATTCTCTAGCGGCCAGTCGTGTTGGAAATGGATCTAGCAATCATCGTCGGGGATTAGGGTGGACGGCCGTATCGGCATGATGCCAGCTTGTCCAACGAATCGAAGAGAAAGCAAGAAGATGGCGTATTTGATATCTCTGTGGAGAGAAGGACGCGCGGGGTAGAACTATCTGTGAGTCCGGCTTGTATACTAATCCGTTGTTGGATACGATCTGCACATTTCAAGTCAGGGGATAATGAATCGTAGCGTCAAACAGATTCCGAAGTTGCCGGGCCAAGGAAACTAACATCTTCCCACAGCTAGATGCCACCAGGTGAACTCTGACGCACAACATGAGGACGGTTTGACTGAGATTGGTTGTGGCATTGCTTTTACCGATTGTAACAAAGATCAATTTTTGGGATAACACATGTCTGGACTTTCGCGGCATGGTTTTCATACATATACGCGATGATACGTAGCAATCTCGGCGTGAGATCTAGGTCTCGAGGTCGACATTCCAATGGTCGGTTGGGTTAGTGCCGCCACATTTTCGACAGTGGGTTTCCAGTCGTAACTGTAGCAGGACAGAGAGGCGACGCTGCAGTAGAAGTAGATGACTTGAAGCACGGCGCTCGCGGCACCGAAAGCTTCGAGGCTGGTGGCCATGGTGGGCGTGCCCTATGATGTGTAACCTACTTGGCATATGGACCCAACACATCCATAAATTATTCTGGAAATCTATCGAGGCTGACTCATTGCATTCACCTTTCATTTCCGGACAAAGATTGAACTGGTATTATGTCCATTGCCTCAAGGTAAATATAGTGTCTTATTGAACACTAGGTGTGAGGACATCAAGATCTCAACGACACGACCAAAAACTCCCACTTGTCTCCACTTATGCCATAGTTAAGACTAAGCTGGGGTGGATTCAGCCAAGGGCATGACTCCTACCTCTGCAATGATGACTGCCGAAGAGTAATAAGCATCGAGACCGGGTGAATTTCCATACTGCAAACGATGTTAGTTCGATATCCTCATACATAAGAAACCGTGTTCGCGTACCGTGATGAATGCCACAGCAAGTTCCTTGTGAGTCCGTGAAAGTGGGATATGGTTCAGCCATGTGACCCCTCGACGAGAATATATCGGGTCTCTATCTCTATACCCAGATCCGATTGTTGCAGGATCTTCTGGGCCTCCTTCAATGTCGAAGTCATCCCAAAGATATACTGGACCGAGAGAATTCGAGAGTAGTTCACGACTTCCCGTGACGCTAGACCCCCGGCTTGCATCATCTTCGGGAGAGTAATTGCGATCACGCATTTGGTCCTGGTATTCTTCGTCATCCAGAACGGTGACCACCCTAGCATTGCCAACTAGTTGGTGAAGGGCTTGATACACCATCATGTCAAGGCCCTTTAGCGTGTGATGCAAGTTGCGAATCGATGAGTCGGAAGTGTGAGGGTATGCATGGGTGCACGTGAAGCCCAACTTGCCGCCTACCCCAGTTAGTAAACTCCTATAGTGAGTTGAAATAGTTGAGCGGTGAGTTACCTCGACGCAGAAATGTGGGACAATCGAGGAGTGCTTTGAGGGACTTGAAGAAGTGGAACGATTCCTGCTCCAAAGCACCAAGGCAATTTGCCATCAATGCCGGTCCGTATGAGGTCCAGAATAGGTTGTAGGTCAATGTCAGTCGGTGGCCTTGTGTCACTTCGAGAACTTCATGCTCGCAGTCAGAGAAGAACGCAGCCCACTGGATCGAGGGGGGATTCGCCTCTGCCCAGTCGAAAACAATCTCGCGGCCGGCGTGCCGGACTGCCAGTTGGCCACCTGATAGTGTCAGTCAAATAAGACATGATTGATACGTGGTCCTAGGCGATGGTCTAGAGGCTTACCTTGATGTGGGTGCGGAAGACAGACTACGAGGGAGCCCATCTGCTCGGTCGAACGTGGTGTATCAACATGGGGCTTGAACTTTCCCGACGGTCCGGAATAGACCTATGTATCACGTTAGAGTTATCGAAAGATGGTTGATCACTTACGTTGAGCTTGTACAACTCGGCTCGAACTCCAAGATTGCTAGGCTTGGAGGTGTGATCGCCGTGGGCGAGAGCCTGCACAATCGTGTCCATAATGCCATGCTCATGGGGGTGGAAGTCGGTGCTAAACTTGTCGGTATCCATCTTGCTTGCCTTTCGGTATGTCTCATCGAGGACTTCCGTCTTGTTGATTCCGAACGTGGCTGGTTCACAGTCGGCCAGAAGCCGCGCAAAGGCACCTTGCGAGACGGTGTCGTCGCTGACGGGCAGTCGGACGTTCCGGCTCTGACTCAACTCGCCTGAGTCCCATCGGACGACGACAGAAGCCTCGGCAGTGCCTTCACTGGACGAGCCAGGAGAGACGTCGATTTTCCCACCGATGGCGAAGACATCTTTGCCTGCGTGGTCTCTGAGAGCCGAGGAGACGTCGTGGAGGAGAGCGTAAAGCTCGGTTTCGTATTGTCTTCGGGAGAACTCTGAGCCGAAGCGCTCTGGGAAGACGCACAGTCAGACGCATGATCGGGGTTTCCCATGGCTGCAAGAGTGGAAAAAATGTCAGGCATCAAGGATTTGTGGAATGAAAAGATGAGTTGGAAGTGGTGTCTTTGCTGAGATTCACGGGACCATACGAGCCTTTTAAACCGACTCATTTCCATGGTCCTTGCGTTGCGCACTCAGAGATGTATTTCTGTGAGGCAGGTGACGACGACGCCAAACAAAGCGAGTGAGCAGGTACATGCTCCAGCTAGAAGATACCTCAGCAGAAGCTGGACTCCTCGCTGATAGTTTGGTACCTTTCACCTGGAGAAGTTCCCGGGTGGAGATGATGCTTTCTTTGTCTCCGGGACTGTGCGACAGTGTCACCAATACGCCCAATAAGCAGCCTTGCGTGGAAACGCCAAGGCCCAGTGCTCGCCTAAAGGCCAATGAATAGCTGCAGTTTGCCTGCAATTACCTGGAGAGCTCGGGACAAACATGTTGAGGGGGTGTTGGGGAGATGTCACTCTGTTCATCACACTATCAAACGGCTTGGCGCCGCCTAACTGCATGCATTTTCCATTTGGAATACAACTGCTTGCTGCTCCTTGTGAACAATCAGTCGCTCATCGTCACGATTCTATGACCCGCCCGCGGATGTGATCTAATAAGACGGTGGGAGAAGTCAGAACTGTGTCACAGAGTAAATGCTTCCTTCCCCAATAATTTTGTCTTAACCGCTATACACTATTTGTTGGCTACACGCAACCCTCCTAGCTCCGTACTATCCAAAGCCAGCTGGTACGTCGGGAATGTGGTGGTACGAATTGTGGATGGGACTGACTCAGTGACAAAGATTTGTCACAATTTGGTCGTTTCAACTTCGGCCTGGATGACGTTGATTGCATGTTAATAGATCCGCGGTTTGCCATTCCACAACTATCTGCAGCATTCGATTGCAACGTCATCCTTCTACCGCATTCGCGTAGGCCAACTCGTTATCGCTCTTATGTATCTTCGCGACTGACTAGACTCATCATATGCCCACTCACACAATGTCTGCTCGATTTTTGTAGATGCGCCTCTGGTATACCGTTTCCGCCCAGGGCACAAGCTTGAAGTTATGGAGATACGTATTGTCCGAGATTGATGCCCACGACTGGGACGAAAATTCGGGTAATTGGTCATGAGTTGGGCTGCCAACATCTTGGAAGGTTGTCGGGAAACCATTGACAAGCCAATCAAACACTCTACGGCAGATAAATTGAGAATTGCCATGGTTTCTTTCATCATTGTCTCGATATTTCTCAACATCATCTCGATCATTGTAGCCGCGGCCACCGATAACCCCTTCGGGCTTCTGACCTCCAGCGTTCTTGCCATAGATGCGCTGTTCATTTTCACCGCACTCGTCTTGTGTATCGCAATGATGAACTATGAGGGTGGTGGCTACCTCAAGGGCGTACGCGGAGGGGACTATTCGGATAAGGAAATGATAGGAATCGCCATCTGGATTCTGCTCGGGATGCTGATCGGACGCGTACTTTCCAGTCCCTGGCTTTTTAGGGCGGCCATTGCCATCTTACTTCCCATTGCCCTTATCTTTGTGCTATTTCTTGTGCGAACACGTGGGTTTTTCGCTATAGTTCGGTATGCTGCGGCGAGTGGATACATGGACGTGAATGCACACTGAAGCGAATCACATAAATCAGCTGCGTTTGCACTTGGCTTAGGAAGCTCCGTATATCTAATAAATTCGCGCATGTCTAAGTCTTGCATGCAAACACAAACAGCTGTTTAAAGACTTCACTATGCCCGACTATAGAAAGAGGAAGACCACCATATCCAATAAGATGATTTTATTTCGTGTCATGTTTATTTGATCGATTGAGCGCTCAAAGTATTTCTTTAACGAGGAGCCGCGATTTCTGGCCAGTGGATGGCGTTGCTAAGTGTAACGACCTCCCAGTTCGTATACAACTTCAGGCTGGTCTGGCGAAGACGGAGGTAATGGAGCCGTGATTGGCCTGATAGCAACGTATGACATGCTTGTTCGCGCGGGCGAGAGATCGGGAGAAATTGGGCTCCTCTCCCGGACCACCTGTGGTGCCTGGTCCTTTGAAGACTCATGCTCAAAGGGCTGCCGAGGAGGTGAAGCGGGAGTGTCCATGTTGTCTGGACTACGAGGTCGCCGAAATCGAAACCAATACACCATGCCCAAGGCAAATACGCCCACAAAGAAACCTCCAATCGTACCTCCAGCGATGGCACCAACATTCGTAGAGTTTTTGCCATCATCTTTTGGTTTCCTGGTGGACGAGCTCGTCACTACTGATCCCGCGTCCTTTGTCGTCGTTGCTATTGAGAGGCTTTCGGAAGGTTCCCGGGTGGTGCCATCGACGTCAACGAACGTGGATACGGTGAAATCCGGATACTGTTCGCCGTTATATGTAAAGTCTACGCTGGATACTCTCGTAGCTGGAGTGGCAGCGCATCGATAGTCTCGAACGCCTTTCGGATAGGCATAGGTACGGCAATATGGTTCGGTTTCGTTCGTGCTGGAACAGTCGGGTTAAAACTTGAATGACACCGAAGGATGGGTTACACTGTGGAGCGACACTCACCAAAAAAGGTTGTACGTGTTGCTTACGCAAACATCATCTCAGAGAACAGGGTCGAGAGCCTCGTCCCTCTGCAGGCATTTTGTACGCGCGAGCCCAGTGTCTTTGTCGATCTCGCAGGCAATGAACCGGAAGTACTCCAACTCCCACAGGCAGATGCCTTTGTTTTCACAAGTGATGGGAATTTGAACAGATCCCGACAGATAGCCGCACGTCGAGTTTGGGGCGTATGTGACTGTGTACGTGGATAGATTGTCTGCTTCGTCCCTGGGATACTGTCGTGGGTGTGTCGGAGTTGGAGTCGGAGTCTCGACAGCCTGTCTAGCTTCAATCACAGCCGAGGTCAAAATAGGATCTAGAAAATGGGCAAATGTGGGTATCGTAAATGCGAGGACTATCGCATACGATATCCGTCGTGAGGAGTCCATAGTTGAGGCAGAGAGGTAGAGTGAGCTGGGGAATCCTGGTAAAGCCCACGAGGGCGCGACAGCTCTGGAACTATCATTAGGTACTCGGGCTCGGCAGTCTGCCTATGAATGGGCATCGGGTACGAAAGACAGCCTTGAAAATACGGGCTGTGCAGAGCGAATGATTGTCCGCGGGGCTTGCAGGAGCTGAAGATAGCGAGACATAACATCTACGCCACGAGGCAACCAATATTAGTGCAGTTTGACTATTTGGCGAGGCTTTGCGATATTGCATCCGTGCCAAGGTTGTGAGAGAGAGCCTCTCGACTGTAGCACACTTTGCAAGAACAACAGTCGCGACGGGATTCAATCTTGGCATGGATCTATCGAGATCCATTGGACATCGCGAACAAATCACCCCATTGTACAACCCACGGTTTAATCGATGCCACCCCACTGCACTACTGCCTGCCGATACCCTTGCATATTGGCGTTCTAGGCCCAACCTTGGTGGAGTTCTCGCCAAGACCTGTGCAGGTCTAGCGATTGCGAACCAATGCCAACAAATCGAGTCTGCCTCGTCTCACAAGGTGGTGTAGTCATTGTGCAAACTCATTGGCTACGCAACCGCTGGCCCTCTTCACCCCAGTATGTATCACAATTTTTGGATCAGATAACAAAACCACCGTTTTTGGACTAGATCAATTCTACTTCCGGAGCTGGCCTCGCCGCCTGAGCTGACGAGACCAAACTCGCTACCCACGAAAGAGTTCGTCACGAAGTGACTATGACAGCAAAAGGAATGGTGGAGTAGAGATCATAACATTGTCAGCTTCCTAGTCTGTGGTGCATAGGTGCATCGGCTGGTCTTGGTGGTGCTAACGATCGGTGTCACGTAGCTGGAAGGAGTAAGATCCAAAGAATATTCAAGATAGAGAAAATGGGCTAGTTGCTCCTGGGTAGCCGAATGACTCAACCATGAACATTCCACATTTATTGCCACAAGGTGAATAGTCGAATAGATTGTGATAATGACGCTTCTAACGGAAACAAAGCGCTGACGCTGCTTAATATGTGCCGTATGTGTAGAACACGACCTTAACCTGCGATCCTAAACATGGGAGCGATTAGTTTCGCAATTGGTGTGGCCTCCGTCATCTCAACACTGCAATCCTGTCTTGATCTCACTATATCAACTCCATGGCACCGGATGGATCAACCGAGAGATATCAAGCTACCTTAGAGACTCGATGAATTGAAAAAGCCTAACCCCGCATTTCCTACTGTCTTGGCAACTGCATCAGGCTTAACCGTGGGCCCGACCGAACTCCCACCCTATAGGGCCAGGCAACAGGTGCGCCGGCTCGCGCTAGGCTTTCTCAATTTATCGAGTATTTACAGTAAAATATCCTACTATTCGAGGACAAGAAAAGGGAAAAATCAACATGCCCCAGCCGTATTTATGCGGATGGCAATATGCGCGGTCAGACTCCCGTACGTCTGGCTATAAAACGAACAACAGGCTACTGACACTTCAGTAGTTGGTTGCTTCGGACCAAGGGAGAACCCATTGCAAGATCTAAGTTGAGTAGTGCTGCAATAATGACCAAGACTAGATTCACCTATTTTATAAAATCAAGAGACGGATATATGGTGTGTAATGAGTACCGTAATACTTTAGCTAGTTGGCAAATATACTCCATACAGTTGACCGCAAAACGTGGTTGCAGGGATCCCCCAGACGCAGTCACATGGCTGCTAAGAGATGAAGCCCCCACAAATAATGATATTCGACCCGCAGCGTGCAGATGACTCGTATGATGACACATTCCTTACACTCCGGCTGCATCCTTCGTAAGCAGCTTGTGGGACAAACAAGCTAGATCAACGCCTCTGTAGTCGTACCTCGATACAATCGCTGTTTAGTTTCTTATTGTCCGTTTTACTCTGCTGAAAGAGCCGGGTAAACTGGCCTAAAGCCCTACCGCCACGGGCTGTCAGCCACCGAGTTAAATCCCGCAAAGAAAAGCAACAATAAAGCGCCACCTCCAACACAAGCTGGTATGTTGGTACTCCATACGCCCCTGTACAACTTGGATCAAGTTGGCTTATCCAATGCTCTTAGCTGATTACAAATTACCAGGGTACCAAACTAGCGATGCGGTCACAGAACCGCACAGCTATCACACTACCCATTCCCAGCGATGTGCCGCCGAGAGTCGTCCTAGACTATATCCAGACCTTTGAGCCAACCTTGCGTCATAATCCGGGCATGGTTGCATACAGTGAAATTCCTTTTGACCCTGGTCAGATCGGTCCCGACCCTTTCTTTGAGTTTGGGTGCGAAGAAAACCCCATCCGCTGCTTCCAGATCCAGGAGGTTTTTTGGCTTGGCCCAGGCCTTACCAAGGAAATGAAGTCGCCCTTTTTCTTCCAACGCAGCCCATCTGGCATGCGGTGTCGCTGCAATGCTTACGCTGGCGTTATCAGTTGGACTGAGTGGCAGGTGCTGCCACTCCACGACGTGTCTCCTACAGGCTCCGGGAGCACGTCCAGCAAACCTCATCCACTGAAGAGCAATGTGGAACAATGGGGACTGTATGGGGTGGTAATAATTGAAGCTAACAGGCTAATGTTGCCTTTTTGTGTTCTAAACACTGAGAGGTACTTGAATACGATTGGTCAAGCCCTGATCAAGGAAGTATGTGGGATTTACCTAACTGGGACGATTTAGGATATTATGATGATTACAAGTAGCAAGCAAATCGCAAAGAAATAGATCTATTACATATAATTCACTCCTAAACGCGTTGTGGTGGGCAAACTACTCTGTAGACCATCAGGACACAGGCACACAAACAGCCAAGCGACCAGCCAACCAGGAGACTATCACCAAGGAATTGATAAGCCGAGCAGGTGATGCAGGCACGACAGGGGCATGGTTGGTCAGCATTCAGGCAGAAGGTACAGTAAAAAGTGTGGAAGCGGAGTGGCCAGGGGTCTGTAATAATGGACCGCGACAATAGGCTATAACTACGAGAAACGAGCTAAGAGGTAGATATAGGCTACGACGACGGATCTACCGACTGTAACTATTTGCCTAGCGTATAGTGACTAATCCTTCCCTCTTTTTGTTCGGGATCGACTTGTCAACGTAAACCCCCACGATCTTGTACGGACCCATAGGATGGTATTTCATTGCCATCATTTAATCTCAGCATCTGCATACGCTCTGGGGGCCAGGGCCCAGTTTCCGAGCAGTGTTGCGAGGTGGTCGGTTCGCGTGAGTTCATGGTGGCAATGAAACAAGCAGCATGAAGTTGTCCAGTGAGGATGACGGCGTGCGAGAGTTTCAAATGTTAAGAATACGCAAGTTTTGTATTTTTTTTATCCCCACCTCACGCCTAGGTATTCGATGTTGAAGCTTACGAATGCATTTTTATTATTGTTCTTTCACTTGTACTCCCTTCCCGCCTCTGTACCTTGGAGTTTCAATAACCCCGGAGATGACGACTACTTAGAAACGCTAGGATGCTTCACTACGCACACTCTAGGCTAATCTAATAATAGTGGTAAAGGTATACCGACGGCAGACCGAGTTGACTGAAACGGCATCCTGTTGTACCGTAATACCTCGACAAACTAGAACGAAGGGCCGTCCCTCAATGTCCCGTAAGCCGGGTTGGTTTCCGCCATGTCCACATGTACACCAGCTGATTGGTTGACTTATGTCTTGATGCAGCGCTAGGGTGTCTTGATTTATCATTGTTGGTCCGTCTTTTTTTAGGCGGAGTAATTAATTGCGTACATCGCATCAACCTTACTCCATAATTGTGTAACTAGTTAGTTGGTGAATTTAATATTTCGCCATCCCGAGACGCTTTCGGTGGGATAATAAGCAAGCAAGTTGAAAGCACATGTGCCCATTGTCAAATGCTATATCTAATTACCCATTTTATGAAGGTCACATTAGCGTGTAGACAAATTGTCGCTTTTTGATTCTCTTTTAAGATCAGTCACAATCTCGTTGGTGTTGCCATTGAATAACTCGCTGCCTGGAACATTGCGCATGAGATCGAGTATTCAAGATGGGATGCATACGTACAACGCTAGCGTTTTGCCATATCAAAACGAAAGCTCACCAGTCTCGGAAGGGGAGAATGACGGACGAGGTGATTGCTGCGCGGAGTGCGGACGAATCTCGAATCAAAGCCGAGGTTGCGGTAGGCAAGACGTTGGAGACAAACTTTCAGGATGCTTTTCGACAGGTAGCATTGATGTAAGAAGAGCCGTGCATTGGATGATAAGTGAGTACTGACGCAGCATCTTCTAGGGCTCCTACAATGCCTATTTTCTGAGAAGTGCCTTGGTTATATTTCAGAGTCTCAAAATCACACAACACGGGAATGCCTCACCCGAAATCGAACATATGCATGGTTGGCTGTCTACGCTGCGGGTCTCAGTATCCCTCTAAAACCCAGGTATCATCCGTGCAAAACTGGCTATAGGGGTCGGGCATGACAGCTGACTTGACATAGTTTCCTAATGTTAAAATATAGTAGCTGCCCACGGGGACTTATATACGAGGACTGCTGCCGCGGGAAGTACAAGAGAGATAGAGTATGACTCTACGGTGGGGGATGTTATGAGGTTATTTAGCACAGACATAATTTTGTTAAAGAAAGGACTAAGCGTGGATTAGAGATGCAAGTTACAGCAGGGCACCCTTTTATCTAGCCGCGAGATAATCGAGTTAACCGCAAGGATGTCATTGTGGTTCGCCGAAAAATCGATGTTACAGGGATGTAGTTACAGTCTCTGCACCTAGTAGCTTTGCTAGGTTGTTGCGGTAAGAGACACACAGGTAAAAGACACACGGTCTCCTTACTCGTGGGACCCTGTTTCCGACGACTCACCCTCTATCTCCATTCTCTCCTTTTCTTTCCTCTCTGTATTTGTCTGTTTTTCCCACATGGCATGATACCGCCCCTTAAGCGATAGTAGCTCACCATGCGTGCCACGCTCCACTACCTTACCCTTGTGAAGAACAACAATCTGGTCAGACGTCGTGATGGTGGAAAGGCGATGTCTGTCATAAATTAAGCCGGTGAGCAAATGCCTAGCAGAAAAGAAATAATAATATTCCGGGAATATTCTTTACTCACGCGATGGTAATTGTTGTTCGCCCGGCTGTGACATTCTCAAGAGCATCCTGAATTTGTCTCTCGGTGTGGGAATCTAGAGATGAAGTAGCCTCATCCAAGAGTAAAATACGAGCGTCTTTGAGAATCGCCCGCGCGATAGCAATCTACATCATCTTGGTCAGTCGACTCGCAGGCAAGGTAGATTAGGGAGGGGCAACACAGGGCAACGTACGCGCTGGCGTTCACCTCCTGACAACTTGAGACCCCGTTCTCCAACCCTAGTTTGATAGCCATCTGGGAAACCAAGGATGTGATCGTGAATGTTGGCCGCCTTGCATGCCTCAACGACGTCGGTCTCGGAAGCCTGAGGTTTGGCGTAGAGCAGGTTGTACATGATAGTATCGTTGAACAGCACTGTATCCTGTGGCACCACGCCAATGTTGCTGCGGACGCTGTCCAGCTTCAAGTCTTTGAGATCTTGACCATCGATGGTGATGGAACCGCCAGAGACATCGTAGAAACGGAAGAGAAGTTTCAGGCACGTCGATTTGCCACTGCCGGACTCGCCTACGATTGCCGTCTTCGTGCCCGGTGCAACAGTAAAGCTGATGCCGTTGATAACGGGCTTGCCTATGTTGCTTTGGTAGGAGAAATTGACATCATTGAAGGTGACTTCTCCTCGTGGCGAGGATAACCCGACAGCATCCGGCTTTTCTACTACTCCAGACGTCTCTTGAAACTAGGCTTGGTCAGCATTCGTGGAAATGGATACTCCACAAGGGGAGCCAGTAAGGCCTTACTAGGTCAAGTATTCGTTCAGCTTCTATAAGGTTGTTTTGAAGCATGGTGTAGTAAGTTCCAAAGAAATTGAGAGGACCCTGAAGCTGGGTAAAGTAGTTGATTAGAGTGACAAATTCGCCAACCGTTTGCTCGCCAATGGAAATCTTGTAGGCAGAAACAGCGACCAGGAGGGCGGTTCCAAGAGTAAATATCGAGCTCTGTGTGAGATTGAGACCGTTGAGTGACCACTGAACCAGGCGCTCCGCATTTTGAAGAACAGTGACGTGGTCCTTGAATCGTTCGGCTTCGCGGGGGATTGCGCAATTGTGCTGCACCGTCTCGTATGCGAGGAGGGCATCTGTCTTTATGGCCTCCATCTCGCGGGTCTTGATCGTCATGTCCCTTCTTAGGTTACCACGGTATTTGGCCACGTAGATGGTAAGGAAGATGTAAGACCACATGATGAAGAATACGATGATGGTGTAAAAAGGGTCGAAGTTGATGAACAAGACGACTCCTGCAACAAAGATGTCGAATACCATGGGGAACACTTGGAAGCAAAAGCTCTCCAGAAACGTGTTGATTGACGAGCCTCGACTCAGCGCACTTGTCACCTCGCCGATCTTCTTGTTCAGGTGGAATTCCAGGGAGAGCCCCAGCACATGCTCGAATGCCGCAGTGGACAGTCTCCGGAAGAGTGATTGAGAAACCGGGATCCATAGGACAGCCCTCGCGGCGCCAAGGATTCCTTGATTACCCTGAAGGGCGCGGTAAACAACATAAAGAATGGTCTCCTTGTATGGTAGACGTCCCTTGCCGAGGGCATCAACAAGTTCTCCAAGCTGCATGGGAGCCAGGACGTTCACGCTGCGTTGGAACACCATGATGATCAAACAAACAACGACAATAATCTGGTAGAGACGGGAGTCTTTGGGCCTGATGAAAGTTAGCTTTGAGAGGGTCAATCCTAGTTCGCGTGCTCATACCATAGGTAGGGAACCAGAACTCGAAATCCAGCCAAGTAGTCAAGCCAACCCGTACCCGAAACCTGGGTCCTCGCAACTCGATTCACTGGCGGGTGAGCCTTGACGCTACCGTAGTTACTTGATGAGCCATTCCCGCTCTCCAGAAGTGATTGTCGTTCTTCCGGGGCTGGCTTGAGCTTGGTGGGTCTCAGTTTGTACTCTCTCAGGACGAGTGTAACTGTCATGAGTGCGAATACCGCGATTCTGGACAGGCCAAGAATGTTGAGGGCGTCAACGAATCCGTTAGACACCTGCAGGGAGGGTTTAACAGAAGAAAGGACGGCTGTTATGACGGCTTCAACGAGTGCGCCAATGACCCACGCGCAGCAATGGGCGACATTCGGAGACCACGGTCCTTCCGGGTCAGGTAGTAAACCAGCGAGGAAGTAGAGCAAGACTCCAACGTAAGCCGCCTACATCTCATGTAAGTGGATAGATCTGTTCAGTGTTGAAAGCGAAAAGGGACGTACCAGATACGCGCTGAAGGTGAATTCGATTGTGCCGACCACCTCATGTTGGCGAGCGACGGCCTCGCGTACGGCAATAACAATACTAACGACCAACAAGGTAGAAAGAACAAGTTGGAATGACCATATCAGCCTCGCATAAATCTTCCGCACGCTGCCGGCGTTCTGCGGTGGCTCGTCATTTGACGCGTCGTGACGCGCATTTCTACGGCGACTGCGGTAGAACTGGTAGGATTGAACCCCGAATAACGTGAGAAATAGAAGACAGGGATACGTATAAAAAGCAATCTTCAGTCCTAGCTGTGTGCTCGCCATGGCTGGAATACAATGGCTTTCCCTGAGATGGGTAGAATGGCCTCGGTTTTTTGGTAGCAGGTGGGATGATGTCAATGTTCTTGTCGGCGCTTAGATTATCCGAGCCCGTGCACCAAATCGCGAACATCATGGTCCGTGCTTGCTACCCTACAACAATTAATTTACGCAAGAGATTTATTCCACGCTCGTAAGGCATAGAGCAGATGCCTCGTTAATCGTTTAGTAAAACACAGGGCACTTAGGCTTGTGCCGTAGTGTGATTACTCTTGCTGGTCCGTCAATAGCTTGTTTACCAAATATCTTCGGTATCTTCGGCTATCGACGCAACATATCTGACTAGCTCCGTGGAGTCTACCAAAAAGTGGCACATTTTTTTATTACCAACCGCCAAGAATCCATCATATTTCTCTCCTAAAGAAGGAAATTTATGTTTATCCTATTAGACCTATTTCTAATGCCACTAGTGCCAATATCAAATTGTTTCCAGTTACTTGCAGCTTTGCCTCTGAGACTGTATATTGATGTTGTAAGCATGCATCACCAGAACCGAGTACCAATTATTAGATGGTAAGTGTACGGCAAGTAAGCTATATTATTCCCCTTGTATTCGGACCATTCTACAGTATTGATGTGAAGGTTTATACATCCTGTTCTGACGGTGCCTTTGGTGCACCCGGTTTCTTTGCATACACATTTGTCCTACAGTATGTTAGCGACGTACTGGAAAGTATCCCATGGCAAGATGGTAACGAGAAAGAAGGAAAGGCGAGTTACTCACACAAGGTAATACGGCCGGGACTTGGCGTTCCGAATGGCCTTGCGCATCCTGGCCACCAGGACCTGAATCTCAGTATACTCCCACCCCATCACTTCCTTCAGTAGAAACAAGGCGAATCCTTCCAGGCTCTCGTCGAGGAATGTAAAGTTGAAGATGCCAATCTCCTTCATCTTGGGATCGCTACTCCATCCGCCGCATGGCACTTGATAGGTCTTCTCGACGATGTCCACAAAGCCAACCTCATCCATGTGCTTGCGCATGTTTCCATCCATGCCGATGCGCCCCGTCTTGCCGATGCGGTCCATTGCCTCGAAGAAGACGTTGGCCCACTGCTTGAAGATGTGCTCCGGGTCGTCCCTGATCTCGGGCGTGTCGCTGTGCAGAGTGATGTTCATCTCAAAGTCCTCGAGCCAGCCTCCGGGCACCAGGGCTTTGTAGGCCTGGCGGTATAGCTCGGTCCAGTCGCCGATACTGCCGTAAAGGGCGCGGATGTGCACAAAGTCGAAGGATGCCGGGGGAAAGGTCCAGTCCAGCTGCGCATCATCGATGTAGAATTTGCAGTTCGGGGGCACCCAACCCGGCTGGATTGGGCTAAGATCTGTGCCAATGACCTCGGCGGAAGGATACGCGTCTGCCATATCAATGGCCCAGATGCCGGTGCCGGTGCCCACGTCTAGGACCTTGGACGGGGCGCCTTTGATCGGGGCCTCGAAGAGTCGGTCGCCCTTGAGCCGTGTGATGAAGTGGTGCGCGATATCCAAGCCGTTGTTCTGCTTGTCGTCGTTGGGGCCCCAGTACTCGGTTGTCTGAGAGCTCTGGAAAGTCCTCCCGTGGATTTTGCGATAGTCTAGAATGCTCTCGGAGAGAGAGGCCGAGGACGAGGCGATGCTGAGACCTGGGTTGAGCGAAATAATCTGGGCATGATGGAGGCAACTCACCTGTCGTTGTCGCCAATGGCAGAGTCGGCGTCATCGTCTGCTTCGTTCTGGAGAGGCTAAAGTCAATAGGCTGATTTGATACGGCACCGGACCGGATGGGCAACCATACATAAGGGATCTGCGTATTCGTGGGATGAACACCCGGCTCGACCGGCTCATCCGGCGTGTCCAACTGCTCAGCCGGAGATCGCGTGCGCGACCTTGCATTACTCGAACCGCTCTTGGGGCTCGACATGTTACATACACCCGCCGGCCTCTTGGTGTTGCGGCCCGTGAGTCTTAGTGTCTGAGGTGATCGCCGTCGACGGAACCAAGTGGAGTTCCGGGGTGGAAGACGAACACAGACGAACACGGACGTGACACATGGCGCAATGAAAACCGTCTCGCCATGAACGCTTGTCTTTTCATTATCTCGTAATTACACCAATCAAGCCGGAGCGTGCTAAGCCTGATAGGGACTCTTTGTTAATCAGCAAAGTGGTTCCACGCCGTTTATCTCAACTGGTTTCACTCCGTAATTATTAACTCCGATAGTGGGCCGATTTCTGGTGTCTAATTATTGCCTTCCCGGCCGCTAATGTAGGTCCACTCGCAAAGGATTCTTGATAATACGTGCCTGACTCGCCCATAATATCGTTCTGATGGATCCGATACGGTCAATTCAATCGTTGTATTATTGTTCAAATTGATGATGATTGTCATGATCGATCCGGGTCATCCGGATCAGCCGGATGAGGGGCCTTTTGGTCTCGTCATCATGACTAAAGACCAGATATCAATCTACTGAAGGTTTCCTTGTACAGGGTCTCTCTCCAACACGTTCTTAATTAAGCACTGAAAAGACAATGGAACCGCGACCCGCTATGACCGGCATGATGTTATCTCCAGCTCGCTACAACTGGACATATTACCTTCATTCCTGATGTGATTGGACAGAGATACGATTATGTAATGTGTCTCGCCCCGGAAAGGGTAAAACTGCGGGGTATAAAGTGAGTAGCTTCCACATCAAACCGGAATCTCACCTACATTGAGGCCTCACTTACTTTGCTTTTTTTGGGCATTTTCATGTGCCATGGGGATTCTGGCGGCCCGAGCGGAGCAGTGGTTCGTGCCACTGCTTGGCTTCCTTGTCGTTGTCTACTTCATCAATAAGCTTGTTGTATACGCCAGACTAAGACAATTTAGAGGCCCGCGATGGACTGGTTTGACCGACTTGCCGCACAGCAAGGCAATGCTGCACAATTGCCACGAGTGGTACGCAGATATCAGTGACAAATACGGTGTTATAACCTCAATTCTTTAACCTCTGTCGCAAACTCGCCTAAACTGTATTGCTGCATGCTACCACACTCAAACTAACACGTCATCTAGGACCTATTGCTCGCGTCGCCCCCAATCTTCTCGTCACTTCTTCACCTACAATCTGGGCTCACGTCAACAATAAACCCGGATATAAACGCTCTGATTGGTACTATCACGCCTGCCGCGTGGAATATCGGCGGGACAATGTCTTCACCCAGACGGATAACGTAAAGCACGAGCAGAGGAGGAAGCAGATGGCTCCAGGAGTACGTTTGATTCCCATGCGTGTCAAGGCTTTGCAAGCACACGGCTAATATCTCGTCAAAGTACTCGGGCAGAGAAAACCTCGACCTCGAGGCGTCCGTTGATAAGCGACTCCAAGAATTCATCAATCTTATCCGATCCAAGTACATCTCATCTGATGACCAGATCCTGCCCATGGATCTGGCCAAAAAGGTCCAGTACTTCACCCTTGATGTCATCAGTACTGTTGGCCTGGGTAAGCCTTTTGGAATGCTTCCCAGCGACCGGGACGTCGATGACTACGTCAAATCAAGCGAAGAAGGCCTCGTGGCCGCCTCGTTTGCCCTGGCTCTGGGCATGAGCTGGGTGGCCCAGGCTCCTCTCATCGGCAGGTTCATTGCCCCATCGCCAAATGACAACAACGGCTTTGGCAAAATGATGGCTACTTGCTTCCGCTTTGTTGACGAGCGTACGGCAAACCCCGTTGACAAGCGATCCGACATGCTGGCTTCGTTCATCCGCCATGGGCTGACGGGCGACGAACTGCGCTCCGAGGCGCTCGAGCAGATCATTGCAGGCTCTGACACCACAGCCGGTGCCATCCGTGGCACTCTCCTCCAAATCATGGCAAATCCTCGCGTATACTTCAAGTTGCAGCGCGAAGTCGACGATGCCGTGCGTGACGGCAAGGCTCCGAGCGCGGCAGATGGCCTCATCACCATGGAACAGACAAAACGACTCCCGTACATGCGGGCCGTAATCCGCGAGTCACTCCGAATCTGGCCGCCTGTTGCAAACATCTTCTCGCGTGATGTTCCGCCTGGGGGGGACACTGTCAACGTCAACGGGGAGGACGTCTTCCTGCCAGGCGGGACTTGCATCGGACACTCATCATGGGCGATGCACCATAGCAAGGAAACGTATGGCCAGGACGCCAAGATGTTCCGCCCAGAGCGGTGGTTTGAGTCGGATCCTGATAAGCTGGCGGAAATGACTCGAACCAATGATTTGGTTTTTGGCCATGGCAAGTTCCAGTGCTTAGGGAAGCCAGTTGCACAGCTTGAGATTGGGAAGCTGGTATTCGAGGTACGTCGCATGCCGTTGTGTCGTTTATGCCAGACTTGATGCTGACTCACGATGAAATTCTAGCTGATGCGCAATTTCGAACTGTCACTCCTGAACCCGATGCGTCCATGGGTTACTCGAAACGTGCTTGGCCTGTTCGCAATTTCGGACATGTGGATTCAAGTGAGAGAGCGAACAGACTTATCGTAACGAACTAATAATGTCGAGTTGATGATAACGTGTACTCTATGCACGGTAGTATGGCTAAGTAGAATGTTTGGAGGTTCAGGTCCTAGCAGAGATCAGGATGGTTACGTTAAGCAACGCGATGACTGAATGGGAGTTTGACCAAGAACGACATCCATGGTATTACTTGTTAGATTAGGCTTACTGCGCACATGTTTCCAGTAATTGCTCCCCACCTCACCTTTATTTTCATCAAAGTTTTGTTTTAGCTCTTCACTAACCGCGAAGCATTCCGCGATATCAAACTGTATAAACTAAAAACCCTTAATGAGCTACGAGTCCTTATCCCCTCTATGGACTGCCAATGAGGTGGCTTCATCCAAGTCCTCATTCGGCAATCCCAGGTCATCATTGACAGTTTCGAAGGTGCCATCGCCATTTCGATAGAAGGTGCGGGCATACATCGCCTTGTAGAAGCCCAATTGGTTGCCTTGTTCAAGTTCCGCAAGACCTTCTTGATAACGCTCCTTGGCTGGCTGATATGCAACTTGCCAGTCCTCTTCACTCGTCCCTGTCACTCTCTTCACACTATCAAATATGTCCCTCTGAGACACCAAGAAGCTTGAAATGTACAAGGGCTTGTTGGCGAACCGCGAGATGGTCACCGACTGATCATTCTCGTCGATGGGAAGCTTCTTGAGACTTAGCAGCGAAGCCACCGCGCGGCCACATTGCTTCATGGTGGATGTATTGATATGGGTACAGCCGTCGTCGTAGAGCGTAACCTTGCGGTTCTTGACATCAACCCCAAACAACTCAGGCCCGAGACCCAGGCTGTATTCGTACCAGAAGCCATTTGTGAGTGCGACCCAGGTCATACCCAGTTCCTCCACTTGTGCGGTATTGTCAAGGATTTTGCTCCCGATAGGGATGTCCTTTCGTAGCCCCTCTTTGCCGTAGAAGTCGATGCCATACGCATTCGGCATAACGTAGGGGACGCCTGCCTTGGCAGCTGCTTTGACCAACTTTCCGTGTGTGTCAGGTGGAGCGCTCAAGGACAAGCAGATGATCAAGAATTCCTGGCCCTTCAAGGCAGCAACAAGAGAAGACTCGTCATTGTAGTCGACATGCGCGACCAAAACACCGCTTGGTGGCTGACTGGTACTCCCAACACGTGTAATGGCTGTCACGACGTGCTTCTCGGTTCCAATCAGACTCTCGGTGATGTTTTTGCCGATATTTCCAGTAGCCTGTATATTGTTAGCTCCACGTCATCTTTCAAGACGGTTAATTCGTACCCCGACAACAACAACATTCTTGATGTAGTTGCTAAAGTTTTCCGACTGGGCTTTGGCGTACTGTTGTGCCATGGTGAATTGACAATAGTGAATCAGATGCCGTTGTTTTTTGGGGGAGGGGGATTCTTATATTGTACGATAAATTGGCGTCAAAAAGGAACAGGTGTGTCAAATTGTGTCGCGGCTTGACTTTGTAAGGTAGTAAAAGGACCATTTATTGGGTGCGACTGTGGCTCCTATCAATCGAAATTCCCCACGTCCACCATAATACGTCACAGCCCTTGGTTCATGATGGGAATGTGCATTGCATGGCTTGCTTTGTAATAGCCCGTCATTAATAAACTTCAAACATGCCTTGTTATCGGCCCGCCGCGCGAACATCGTCAGACAAGGGGTTTCTTGTGGCCTTTATACCGGAACGCTAGCTCATCTGGGAAGCTTAGCTCTCCCCACCTTCTCCCAAGCTCAGAATGTGGGACTCCTAACACCGAAAACTCGTTTAGCTATCTCCGATGGCGTATTGAACTGAAAGTGAGAATCACGCCACACGATCTAGAGCTAGCTCTATCAATTACGTCACAAAAGACCGATAGATAGAGTATTTAAATTGAAGGCATGTCGACGAAAGAGCCAGCACGGTACCGTGTCCATCAAATTTCTTTCTACCCAGGTCGACCATATTGATACAACATGCCCAAGATTCTTGTCACAGGTATTACACCCCATTATACTCCTTGCATGGCTTATAGTGTCTGACCTGCAGCTAGGTGGCACGGGCTTCGTTGCTGGGCATGTCATTGACGTGCTCCTCAAGCGTGGCCATAGTGTTGTAACGACAGTCCGCTCGCAAGAGAAAGTACAGTTGATTCGTAGTGCGTTCCAAGAAGTCGATCAAGAGAGGCTTGCTATCGCTATCGTCCCCGATATAGCATCGAATGACGCCTTCCAAGATTTGGGAGTTCATGGGTTAGAAGCCGCCATCCACGTTGCTAGTCCCGTATGTCGAACAAGTCCGTGATCTCGTTTACTCAGACATTTAACCATACCATCAGTTCCACTACGACGTCAAGGACCCAAAGAAAGATCTGATTGACCCAGCGGTTCTTGGTACAACTGGAGTCCTCGGAGCTCTGAAGAACCTTTGTCCAACCGTCACACGCGTCGTCGTCACATCTTCCTTTGCCGCGATTCTAAACCCGGGACTGGCATCACTTGGAGCGAAGAAAACTTATTCGGAGGCCGACTGGAGTCCTCTTACCCTTGAAGATGCCAACAAGAGCGGGGGCATTGCCTACGTAGTATCGAAGGTAATGGCTGAAAAGGCAGCGTGGGATTTTATTGCCACGGAAAACCCGGCATTCTCTCTCACTACCATCAACCCTCCAATGATATACGGTCCGATCAAGTATCCCGTCAAGTCCTTAGCCTCGGTCAACACTTCAAGCCAGCTACTTGCGGATGTTATTTCTGGAAAGCACAAGGATGGCTTGCCTCCGACCGCGCTCCCACTCTGGGTCGACGTTCGCGATGTGGCGCTGGCCCACGTCAAGGCCGTGGAAGAACCAGATGCCGCTGGTAAACGCTTTCTAGTCACTGCTGGCCATTATAGCAATGCTGAAATGGGGAAAATTCTCTACGAGAGCCTCCCCGAACTGCGGGATAGATTGCCTGATGAGGAGAACATGGGAGGAGCCCCAAATCCAAACCTGCAGTCCTTTGGATACGACAATTCTCAAGCGACAAAGATTTTAGGACTGGAATGGATACCACATGAGAAGACGGTGATTGATTCAGCCAAGGCGATGCTGGCAACTAAGTTATAACCAGGGAGCTTCTGTTGCAGCGTTCTGTACACCATCACCCAAGTTCGAGGGTATTGTCCATAGCGTATGTAGAAATGAATCGCCGGAATATTCTAAGAAGAAATGGAACTTCACATTTAATTCTACACTAATTTTCTCAAGTCCACCAATCATATCATCTCCTCAACTGATGAGGAGTCAAGTCCCATTTATCCAGCTTCCGAGACACATTGTGTGAGAGGGCTGTGCGGGCACCCCGGTTAAGATTGGGAGATTCTTCTGGTTGAACGAATTTGGCTGAGCAAACAAGCAGGATGGAATCTGCAGAGTTCAACCCAAAGATACATTGTTGAGCCTCGGCTCTCGACTCTTGAGGACCTTGAGCATGTCGGTTCCCTGCTCATTTTGGATCCCGCCAACCTCTCAAACTGCTCATTTCGATAGGAATAAAAAAGATTGTACTTCTAGTCCCTCCTCTAGGTGTGTATATACACTACTAGAGTCCGCTTCATGCATGTAAAATCATTTTATTAAGTTCTTTTCGAACCAGGCCTTGAGCTTTCTCAGGCCAACTTCATCGTGTTCAATAGCAGACACAGTAAAGTCTCCATCAACCCAGCCTACAGTGCCAGCTGTTACGAGGCCTTTGCCAAAGGGGCGGCAGGATCCCAAGTCGATCAGGTAGGGAACGTCGGAATTGTCGAGCATGATGTTGTTCGGGTTGAGGTCGTTATGCGCGAGGCCTAGCTTGTGGAGGTGCTTGATGGCGGACTCGATTCTCTGCAAGCAATTTTCCCAGGGGAAGGCGTCCGAACCTTCCTCGATGATCCTGTCGGCCAGCGTGATGGGATAGCGGTCTATGACGACGCCTACAACACGTTCTCCTCTGACGATGCATCCGTGATACTTTGCAATGTTGGGGTGTGTGTGGTGGTGCCGCTCTAGCCGCTCGAGCTGCTCGAAGGCGTTGACTTCGTGCAGACACAGCCTGGCCATCAAGTTGGTGCCAGCCAACTCCTCATAGCGAAGGATGTTGGGCAACTTGAGATAGACATGCTCGTCGATGGCGGCGTGAGGGTACACTTTGATACGCGAGGGTGCCCTGGGGTAGATTTCGGGGGCGGGGATTCTCTTCAATGCGTCGGATATGAGCTGCAGAGTAAGCTCCTTCTTTGTCTTTGGCGACTGTCCAAAGTAAAATGTGTAGTTGGGGCCCAGGTAGCTGAATGTGCAATGGGAAAAAAACCCGTCGTCCACATTGAAGGATTCAGCCAAAGAATGGAGGTTTTGGAAACTTGAGATATATGGCCGCCGTCGACTGTCGATGGCAACGGCTTCGACGTCCGAGTCGTCGCTGGACAGCACGGCGTCCATGTCCGAGTCATCACTGACCGACATGGGCACCGCGTTAGGGTCCCAGTCTTCGGTGCCCGACATGGCATGTAGTGTAGTCCTCGGAGGATCGACTAAATGTGCAGTTTCGTACTGTGGGAGGCGGCTCTGTAGGCTAGGCCAGTTGCGGAGGGAGGGTTGGGGTTAAGCGTATTCTCTGCTCTCTGCCACTCGAGATGTTCCCGCGGGAGTAGAGAGTAGCAGAGGAAAGGCCGTCTATGGTGAAGCGGGGTAGTCGTGTTTGCCTTGTCGAGCAGGCATCTGGATCATCTGACTTGAGCACAATTGCCGTGTAACAGAAAATTCGGCTGGTTGAAACAAGGCCACCAATGACGTTGCAATGTCTGGCATGCATTCGCGATATTATGTCACACGCATAACGCCAACATTCCGGTTGTCGAGACGAGGCCACCAATCCTTGTTTGCCATGTTTTCATTCCTCAAATGACTGTGACCTTCTTCGCTCTTGGCCGTCTGATATGCATCTGCAATGGTACGCAGACCAGCCAGCTTTGCAACCCACTCGTTCAAATTACCACTGCTGAATGTGCTGACCGCCTCTGCCTGTGTAACGTGTTATGTGTGCCCAAGTCCGACACCAGCGACACCAGACAGCCCAACTCCTGGCCAAGTGACATGTGAGGTCAAGATTGGACGACTTGCATGAAGCAGAATGCGCCAGATGCCGGCTTCACCCGAATCCTTTCTCATCCCTCGTAAATGGTAGGTTGCGCATTCTGAACTCCATTTCTATATAAGCCTCCAACGCCGCTGTTGAGGAGGACTACGCGTACACACTACCAGCCCCAAATCCTCCACGCCCTTGGACGTCAATTACGCAACTCTCAGGTCGCTACGCCATCATTGAATCCCGCCATCAGTTCTCCAAATTTCAATACATCTTCATCCCCTCACTCTCTCCCGCTGTCATGTATGTATATGGTCTGACCGTAGAATACAGTTTTACAGTAGCTGATATTACATGCCAGGTGTACTACCGAGGTTACTAAGACCACCGCTGTGAGGAACGGTAAATTAGTCATAGTAGACAAGATCAAGACAATTGATGGGATGCAACCCTGGTGCCAGACGTCTGCTGCTTTCATACCTGGGACTCCTAAGCCGCCGAAAGGCAAGTGTGGCTAAGCTGGAGGCTTGTCTAGAATAGCCCGCTGTTGCTGAGTTGGAGGCATGGAACACCAGGGCTCCAAGATGTCGTGTGTAAGAATATGGGCGGCAGTAATGTCCTTTCCCGGTCACCTAAGCTATCCAACACAATCGTACTCCTATCGCTAAATAATGCCCCTCGTTATGCAGGTGATGGCGCCGCCTGGAATAGGCGACCATGTTTGAATATGTTTTAAGATCTGGAATATTCTATGCCTAGGTAATTGTGGTCCGGTATCCGCAATCTTAACATAGATTTTCTTACTCACCGTCCGGACGACGGTAAAAGACTTCATCGCCCTTTGTCGGACTATGCTTCAGTTTACCACCGACTATTGTATAGAGAGGGAGCAGATCCCGCAAGTCACTCGGATCTTGTGCAGTCAGGGGATTCCAAGGCCAAATGGTCAAATCAGCAAAGCGGCCCGGAGCGATTGTCCCCCTTGTATCGGACTCTCCCAGCAGGGTAGTGGCAAGCGTTGTGTGCATGGCGATGGCCTCTTCGACGGGTATGGCATGCTCGGGTCCCATGATGCCTGCAACGGTTTGACGCGTCGTCATTCCCCAGACGGAGCGCATGGGGCCGTAGACGCCTACGGGATAGTCAGAGCCGCCGGCCACAAGGCCACCGGCATCCAGCCAGCCTCGTGCCGGGAAGCAGCGGGCGACCCTCTCTTTGCCAAGATACAGCGTCTCGAAAGCCGCAGCTTCATGGATCAACGGATGCTGGATTGTGCAGGGGATTCCCAGGCTAATGGCTCGAGAGCGCTGTTCAGGCGTCGCGAGGCCACCGTGCTCCATGACAAGAGTATTGGGAGGGAGATGCGGGTGATGGCGTAGCAACCGCTCGTAGACATCAAGCAATACCCGGACGGCACGATCTCCAAAGGCATGGGTTCCGATGCGCCAGCCGCTCCGGACGACTATGTCCATGGCCTGAAAGAGCTCATCTGGGTCCCAGATCAGCGTGCCGCGATAGTTGCCCACATCGCCACCGCAGCATCCCACGTCCGGACGGCCAATGTAGGGCTCCTCGGTGGCGTTGGCTTCAAGTCCACCGTCCAAGATGAACTTGACGCCCCAGACGGAGAGCCATGGATCAAACTGCAGATGGCGCCACGCCTCCATCTTGTCCAGCAGCTTCGTCACCTGGGCCGCCGAGTTCATGCCCATAGTAGACACGAGGGCACGCATACGTACATGCAACTTGCCAGCATCGTGGGTGCGCTTCAGCATGTCAAGATCCTCGACGGGCACCGCGCAATCGCGCACGCAGCCGATGCCCGTTGCAGCATATGAAGCTGAGGCTTGCTCGATGCCGGCCATGCGCTTGCTCAGGCTCGGAGCTGGCATGATGCTCATGATACCGGCCATGGCGGCATCCTGGAGATGGCCATCCAACCGGCCGTCGTCGTCTCGTCCGATCTTGCCACCAGCTGGACTGGCCATGTCGGCCGTGATGCCGCCAAGCTTGAGCGCGAGCGAGTTCGCAACGAGGTTGTGCCCGCCTCGCCGCACCGCAATGGGATGAGCCACGCTGACCTTATCCAGCTCCTGTGCCGTCGGGAGGCGCTGTTCCTCGAGGTTGTATTCCAGCCAGTTCCACGTCGTCGTGATCCAGCTGCCGGCTTCGACCTCGGCCGCACGCTTGCCGAGCATGGTGAGCATCTCGTCGACGCTGCGGGCCGTGTGCACAGGGACGTCTAACTGGCTAAGCCCAGCAACCATGAGATGCGTATGCGTATCGTCGAGGGCTGGGAGCACAGTACTGTCACGCTCATCAATGACGAGCGTGTTCGGCCCCACGCAATCATCGAGGCCATGTGCATCTCCAGACACGGCGGCGATGTAGCCGTTGCGGATGGAGATGGCCTGGAGCTCCGAGTCTTCAGGATAAAGTGTCACCACGCATTTGGCTCGGATGAGAATATCGGCGTCCATTTCTTCCTGGTGTGGGTTGATTTTTGCTCTGGTCTTCTGTCTAGGCAGATAGAACTGTAGGATTCATACGTTGCCACGTCACTTTCCGAACCAACTGAAACGCCTGCTCTTGGCGACGCAACAGAACCTCAAAGATAGCCCTCAGAAATAGCCTTGTGCGGCAAATGCACCAGAAGTAACTTACCCGCTCTGTGCGCGGGCCGCAAGTGCGCATCCGACGGATAGAACGGCATGTTCGGAAGACCCGGGTACGGTCAGTCGAAACTCCTAGGTCGGGAAATTCTTGCATCCAATACCCGTAGAACTCGGACTGCAAGCCATGCATCTGTGTAATCTGTAAACACTATTAAGACCTTGGTCCAATCTGCTGGAGAGGCTTGGGTCACGGCGCCCAATGCTCGGTGCTATCGGTGAAGTGGCTCTTCTAAACCGTCGCATGTTTATGATGCTCTGTCTGAAGACTTTGTGCATCATCGACAAGCCATCTTGAATTATACGACTACAAATAATAGGTAGACGTTGGGGCAGTGGGTATGTAACGGTTAGAGATTGGTCTAGACAATCGCCAAGATATATACGAGCGATGACGAGCCAACACTACTTAACGCCGCTCCATGATCACCTTTGGTTCTTGCTTCTACAAATAGCATAACGGCCGGGATTGGGCGGTGATAGTACTCCATTTGGGCGATGAAGGCGCTATAGTAGAATCAAAGACTAAATGACATAAAATCCAGATGTTGGACCAAGCACGCTCGAACCATCGAGGATGAGTAACTGTGAGGAGCCACCTTCTCAGTTCCAACAAAAGCGAAGTCAAATAATGCAGGACTTGTTCAAGGCCACTGCAACCAACTCGTTTCGTCGCACATGGGTCCAGGCAGACTTTCTGAAAGTTAGTGACGAAGGTCGAAGGAGGAAACAGCCGCTTTAACTATACCTCGCTCCGTATCAGTCCTTCATTTCCCACAATTGTGGGACTCGTTCTGGCCGTAGGAAAGACCGCATTTAGAGCACTTGTTGGAAGAAGGCATGTTTGTTGCTGAGAATCTTCGAGGGGATATCCAAGGGGGATGCTTGGGGTAGATTGGATGAAAAATAATAAAAATCTGATTGTCCAAAGCTATGGAAGAGAGGCTATGGAAGAGAGGCTTACATCTTGAGGGAACTTGGAAGGCGTGGCTTTATACCTGGATGAGTCTCTTCTTGGCCTGTTGAAGATTGCTGCCCAAGTCGGACCACCGGAAGTTGGGCACCATCCCCGCTCGCTCTGGAATAGCAATTGAGTCGGCCTAGCCTGAAAAAGGAGGTGGTAACGTATTGGGGGTGCCCAACCAACCTCTGTTGGTCCGACTTCTGTTGGTCCGACTTAGAACACAACCCTTGTCAAGTCAGCCAGTAAAACTGAGCGATCCACCATGCAGCGCTGATAATGGAAATGATGTACTCTGTACTTACCTTGAAAACCATTGTTCGGATTGGTGGCAAGAAACAAGACGATAAGGGAGTGTGATGGCAGTTAGATATGAGTGCTCATGAAAGTGTGATCCCCCCTGCGAAATTCGTTGCTGCATTTGAGCACCCACTAAATGGCATCGACTATGTTTGTACTGAACACCGTAGCCAAAGCCATCACAGACAATGGCCTTTAGTATATATAAGGCCCGCGGTAGGTCAGCGCATTTTGGAGATGGAGAGTAATAAGGATCAATTTTCAACCACCTCCACAGCCGGCATGGAATTCTATCGTGTCACAAGAGACTCAGCGCAACCTCGTCGCACTACTCAACTTCTCCTTATAGCTTCAGCCAACCGCGGTCAATGTTTACGAGAAGTCATAAATGCTTGTACTCTAACCCAGCGCTTGAACTCGCTCCTTTAGACGCTGAAGTTCTATGACCACGTCAAGTAGGAATACGTCTTGCAGCTCTTCGCTGGCCTCCAAGTCGTCCTGCGGCTCGTCGAGCCCAAAATCGCACCCGATGCATTTGCGGATGATCCGCGGATATCTCGCGCCCATCTGGTTCATCAAAATGGCACATAATTTCTCTGCAACATGGTAATCCGTCCGCCGATTAGTGGGCAGCTTCTTCAAGTTGAGAATCTCTTCGCGTAGACTGTGCCATGGGCGCGAGAACCCAACCTCAAGAAGGACAATGCCGAGCCGGAAGAGAATCTCGTTTCTGGCGCCAGACAGCGATACCTCCTCACTGTTGACCAAAGTGAGATCTGACGTCTTGGAGTACTGTGACATGCTCTTTTTGATGTGGTTGGAGAATTGGACCTGAAAGTGAGGATGTGAAAGTTGTATCTCATCCTCTACAGATAGTTCAGTACTGAAGAAGCTGATGTCTTGGCTACGCCATGTTTCGGGTAACCATGGCGTGGAATGAAACTGTAACACAGATGCCGCGAGAGAGCCGGCAATTTGTAATGCCACAGGCAACGGTAGACATCGGTGCATAGAATTTGCGCCGATCCATGCGATTATTGCCTCGAGAGACTTGGGTTCGTCGCAGACTCGCCTGTCTGCTGGCGGGATGTAGAATCTTTGAAGGTGTTTGCCACCTAGACATCCTAGAAAGCATTGCTGCGATGGACAAAGTCGATATTGAGAGCGAAGGTGCTCACAAAAGTCCGAGACCAACATCAAGTCAATGATTTGCATCTCTGATGCTGTCTCTGGAGGGACCGGGCCACTATTGTTGTTGTTGTGCTCCGAAGAGGGCTTCCCTCCGGGTGATGTCCCAGGATCATTCCCTGGAATTAGTTGACTCGTGACGGCGTCAAAGTGGACCTTGCGCGGGACCTTTGAGACATTTTGTGAGGATGGAGGCGCAACAAGAAGCGCTTTTGTTGACAACTTTGTGAGAGCCGTGCTCAGCTCTTCAAGAGTTTGGTGATCTCCGTGTGTTTTGACGATGGCAACCTGGTCCTGACCGCTGCCATCCACGTACTCAACCTCTAGCCAGAGAGGCCCAGAAAGAGTGTCATCCTGTTTGCTGCTTGCATCGATTGTGTCCTCTTGTACAGTCAAGGCAACCTCAAACTTGACCGGCTGAGCTATTCTGACTTGCTCTGGCTCGATGCAGGAGACGCTGGCAGCATGGCTCTTATGCTCGCGTGACAAGCAGGTCCAGTCCTTTGCCAGTGTGTCGTATAGTAGGTTTGACGCTTGCCGAATTCGCTGGTAGGCTTCGATGTGATTAATGTTGGTAGCTGTTCTCTTCGGCTTCTTTCGCTCCATTACAGTCTTCTCGCCAGTATTCCGCAGATCTGCGTTTCTGATTTCACGCAGGGTGTTGACAATCTGGTTTGTCATGACACTGAAATCCGAGTTGAGATTCCGCAGATCCTCGATGGATGCCGAAAGGTGAGATTTGCCCAAGGCCAACTTGAGACGACCGCCCATCCGACTCATCCACTCTTTGCCGCTCGTAGATGGACTCATGTTGGGCTTCAAGCATTTGAAAAATTAGTGATACCCTCGATAGACGCTTTCTTCTGGGGCTCAAGAGCAAGAGCTTACCACTGACGATTTCCCCATGACGTTTGCTATGCTTGATAACTCGTCGGAAATTTTCTCCAGTGTCAACATAATCTCATCCAGCGTACTTTTGCAGCTCGAAAATGTATCTTTTAAAGAATCGATGCGGCTTCGGTAGATATCTGCCAACGTCAAGTTTATGTCGGCCGTTGGTGAACTGGCATTATTGTTCGATTCCGTCAGCCCAGATATCCACGTGTGGATCAATTCTCGGTCATCCGTGACAGAAGATAGGAGGTTGATGGCGTTGTTTCTGAAGATTGTTCGCTGAGAGCCGACTTTTGATTGCATACGAACGATTTCCCTGGGGTTGCGAAACGTCGACAACACGGTTGAGAGCGTCTGGTATTTCTCAAAGGCCAAGACAGCGATGGGCACACCGCCGAGGACGGTGCCGACGATGAACTCGACGCCGCTCATCTTCACTCACAGTGGCCGTCCAGTCAACCCGAGGTGCAGACTGTTGTGAGGTCTTCAAGCGTGAGCTTCATTCTACCACGCAGGCAGATTGGAAGTTCAGGTGAGGGGTTAACCACCATCCTAGATGAAATCATGCAGTGGAACAGATGCAAAGTACAAGGATCTTCCAGTTTCATCCTATCAGCATCGAGGTCCGCAGCCAGTGTCGTCAGCCGCATTTGCGGATTAAAAACCCCGCTCAACCTAGGCGGCGACATCATCATCGGCTTTCTGAGCGGAAATCATCACGAAATTTTATATAATTTCGCCATTCGGACCGGAGTCCTCCATGTGAGCAACATGCCACTGAGACAAGACGAGGCCGTCGATGTACACAGTTGGCTCTCGGAGCCTGGCGACTATGCTTGCAGCCTTGGGATCGTTGGGTCATTCTACGGGGCCATCTTCGACCTCTTTGGCAAACTGGTAAAGGCTGTTCAACTCTGCGAGAAGTCACGAAATTTGGCTTCAGAGACTGCTAGACCATATAGCCATGAGCTGCGCCGGCTGTATCTCTGGGGCGACGGGTTCTCCGTGGAAGAAGGCCATCTTGATGAGATCCTGACCAACGCCTCCGAACTTCGTCACAATGTCCTGTCACTCTTGTTTCAGCTAAGTCGGGTACTGTCGTCAGAATTTGATCGTGTTGTGGGGTTGGACAAAAGTCAACTTCAAGGTCTCTCCGAAGACATGGCGGATCTGGGGCGAATGCAGGAACAAGTCGGCCTCACCTTGCAGGACTCGAGCGCAACCCAGATGAATCCTTCAGCGGACTGGGACTCAGTTTCTGATTCGCGATCCTCAGATACAGGCCAGGAAAACCTCGAAGATATTTCCACGTACATCGACTGCTTGATGGATCTCAGCCAGGCAGTGGAGCACCCGGCAATGGACCTCTTTGACGACCCAGACGAGGAGTCGCAACAGGAAGCCGAATTATTTGACGTTTCTACCCCTCAAGCCCTTAGCTATTGTCGGAAGATAAGGGACCGATTTCCTAATCTTCCGAGATACTTGGTGGAAAGACTTGGAGAATTAAACGCGGAACGGGCTCTTTGTATATCGCGCGCAGAAGCGGCGAGAGACCTGGAGCCAGGCACCGTCAGGATCTCAGATAAAGCCGAAGGGGGTCTTGATAACAAGTCTATTACTAATCCACCAACCGAGTCGCTCTTTTCGAGCACAAATCCTCGTCTAACTGAAACAACAAAGTCGACAATGCCAACCGAGTCAAGCCTTAGTGCCTCTCCCTACCATCCTGAGGGCGTGAAAGGTCATTTGGCACCTTCGGCAGCGGCGATGATTGCCAGGAGCAAAAAACCAGCTATGAAACCGCTATTGTCTCTGGATTTTGACGACACAGCGTCAGTGGCTACCTTTGCCTCATACTCTACCACAGCATCGGCACTCAGTCAGGGACGACCCAGGATACCGCCTTTGCCCGAAGCCGCCGAGACCAGTGGCACGTTTGACTGCCCAGCCTGCTGGCGGGGACTACGAGGACCTATGACCCGTACTCAGTGGAAGTAAGTTGCGCCCGCTGGTTGACCAGTTATGCTGTCAAATGGCGCCATGGATGGCTACAGCCCAGGAGAGTCATGATGAGTTTGTGCTAATAAGATGGTGATAGACAACATATCTTCGACGATCTCATGCCGTATTGTTGCATTCATGAGGAATGCCAGGACGTTTGTCAACCATTTCAAAGGACAAAGCCCTGGGCAATGCATCTGCAATTCCACATGGGACTAATCGCTTGGCCGTCAACTTGCCCATTCTGTGGCCCCGAATCAAAGCGTCTTGACCGCGAGGCGTTCTTGAAACATGTCAGCAGCCACCTTCGTGAGGTGTCATTAGCGGTTCTTCCTCATGCAGCTCGTGAAAGCGATGATGAAGACAACATTCGCGATGACGATTCGTCACTCCTTAGCTTAACTAGCCACCGAGCCGCCAAGATCGCGGGAACCCCAGGGAAGGTTGAGAGTGATAACGGCGATTACAGCAGAATACCAAGCCCCGACCTTCCCCGTTCAGACTCTATACTCCTTTTAGAACATGGGAGTCCACGTGATGCCCGATTGGATAAGGAAGACGGGGATAATGGGGATGATCCCGAGAGTTTGTCTACAGTGATATTTACTTGCGAACTCTCCATCTATTCGAGATGCAACTTTGCCTCAACAAACAGGGAGTTTTGGAAGACTCATGTGCGAAGTCATTTCGAAGGAAGAATCCCTTGGGAGGGGCCGTGGGAATGCTGGTTCTGTGACAAAGAATTCGACCAAGTGGTCGACTCGCAGGAATATGAGCAGGACATGGATGTCAGGGAGCCGCCGTACCTAAACATCCCTCAATTCTACGAAAGACTAGATCACATTGCCGATCATTTCGTCAACGAGGGTCGCGAAATCGAGAACGCCCGGCCAAGCAGCGGTCTACTCGAATGGCTCGGCCCAGAACCACAAGCGCCCTTGAAGCTGACTATGACTCGCCTATGCACTCGTTGTGGTACAACATCAATATGGGACCCAGAAGTGGTAAAGGGCTGGACGGAAACGTGTGATGAATGCGACTTTCGCTCGAAGCCGCAACTGATGGTAAGCTCGCCACCAAATGACTGAATGACCTGTTACTCACAAGGATTTTAGTATCAATATTCAGGCGAAATACCTAAAGGCTCGAGATGCGCGACAGAGCCATTCGGCGGTCCAAAGTGCGACCACAAGTGGGCGCAGGCTGGGCACAAGCGCTATTGCCTCATTTGCGAGGTTGCGATTGACCCGAATTCCTGGGATCATATGTATGTACAAAATGCCAGAGGCGGTTGGACGGCGTGTTGCTACTGTGGGATTATGTTGGCAGAATCCTCTTCAGTCAACAACAACCGGCCTCTGACTCCCGAATCAGTTGATATGGAGGAGGTTAGATCAGAGACAGAGGTTAGATCAGGAACACCAGAGTTCAAGGACACGAAGAAAAAGGGAGCATTTGCTCGATTCGGCGAGCGGTTCAAGCGGCGTTAAAACCCAAGGCATTGCATACATCAGAGAAGACGAGACAAGCTTGGAAGCCCGAGACAAGATTGAATAGCAGTTCCTAAGCTCCGGTGTCTGGGCATCGATCCAGCAGGCGACGTGGCATCGCAAGCCTTAGGAATAAATCCAGCAGAGACTTGTACAATAAGACTCTACATAGCCTGCTTGGCGTCATTGAAGATGATGGGGAAAGCCCTAGGGAGAGGCAGGAAGAACTTGGTCGCCCTGGGAAGCTAAGAATCAGCCCAAAAGACCTCCCACAGGACTTGGAGAGTTTCCTTGAAGGGTATCATACGACTTTCCAGACCCCGAAATAATCACAGCGCCACGTCTTGACTCACGGCTCCAGGCCATGATTTTCTGGACTGACCAAACCGAGACCTGAGAATTGAGCTATTCCAGAAGCAAGCGGCGCAATGGAAGCAGAAATATATAAATTTGACAAGCTTCCCAAAGAGGCTATCAGCCGATCTCTATAAGAGTAGTATTGAAGAAGAGAAATCTAAATTCTAGTTTTAAAGAGACAGGAAAATCTAAGCTAGATAGAGAGGAGGGAGTAGAAATAAGAAGCAATTAAAGACAGAAAAAAGAAGAGAAGGAAAGAGCTACAGAAAAAAGGAAAACAAATAACTCTAACCAGGTCTAACAGCAAACCTCAATCTTTACACCACAACTTATTAGCCTAAGACTCAGCTTTCTTCGTAGCCTTTGTCCTCAGCTTCATCATTAGAAACACCAGTCCGTAAATGCCAAAGACAAAAGCCACAACAATACCGGCATTTCTCCATCCATAGTACTCTTCTTTGAGATTGATTGTTTTAAGGAAGTCTCCACCTTCAGTATACTGGCACACGCGGCAGTCAGCGATTGCGTCCGGGTTGAGGAGATTTGTCCCCGCCCCCATGCCCTGCTGGTATGCAGTGAGGTATTCGCCACAGGTTTGGTTGGAGGGCGGGTCGAATATAGCGAGTTCGCGGGTATCGCATTCGACAGTCTTGGACCAAGTCGTGAAGACAAGCAGGGAGCTCATGAGATAGTTGAATGGGTCAATGTAGTACATCCTGTAGTCGCGCTGTTAGTTTCTGAAAGATACAATCTTTTAGGCGTGGAGGGAAGTAGAATGTGCTTACCAGTATTTCCAGAATGGTTCAAGTTGGCTGTACGGCACCATAACGCCACAGAATGATACCAGGGTCGTGATGACGAGCGGATTGACGAGCGCGGCGAATACTGCATTGGGGGCATAGGCGGCGATCATCTGGCCAATGCCAGTGTAAAGAAACTCGTACATCACCTATGACTCCGATTCAGTATGCGTGTTGCTAATTGCCAAGCTCATTAACAAGGGGAAAGACTTACCACCACGAAGAAAACGCTGCCAGCGTGCTCCGGTGCCGTTGGGAGCCCGCAGGTAAAATACCAACAGACATAATACAACAATGCGCAGATAATCAAGTAAGGGATCTCTGAGAGAATAAGGCCAGCAACGAAAGGACCCCAGTGGTACATCTTGCTCTTCTTCTCACGCGTCTCGTAAATATCGCGACGATCGATAAAGAGGGGCTGTAGCTGGGAAATAACTCCTGGTGCGACGAAAATAAAGTTGAAGACGGTGAAAAGGTTTTGCTGAAGGTCTGTGAGGCTGTCGCCGATCATCCAGAATGAGAAGCCATTCAAGAGTGCCAGGCTGATATGAAGGACGAACTTGTTGTCGACATACTCAGTGTTTCGGAATAGCGAGACATTCATGCGGTGAGTTACAAGCTTGACCTGGGTCCATGTGGTAGCGGCGAACTCGAATCCGTCATCAATGGTTTTAGAAGGTTGAGCGGAAGCTTCGTCAACCATATAATCCAGGTCTTTGATAAGCTGTTCGTGTTCTGGCGATTCTAACCAAACCTTGTTCCAATCCCGATGATGGGCACTTCCTGATACCACGTCGATCATGTGCTCAGCTGGGTTGGCTTCAGGCGGACAGGGCGCTCCATGACGGGCAAAATAGGCCTTCAGAGTGTGTGCTTTATCGCCAATGTCGCCAAAGTAGACTGTTTTTCCACCACGGGCGAGCAAGAGCAAGGTATCGAACTGCGAGAATAACACGGCTGATGGTTGATGGATAGTGACCAAAATAGCCTGTCCGGCATCGGCGAGTTTGCGAAGGAAGCGAACGGTATTAAAGGCCGCCTGGCCGTCAAGACCAGATGTAGGTTCATCCAAGAAGATAAGAATACTGGGCTTTGCGACTAGCTCGACGGCGATGGTAAGACGCTTGCGCTGCTCAACCGAAAGGCCAGCGCCAGGACGACCGACGAGTGTGTGCTCAAGGTCATTGAGTTCCAGGAGGTCAATGATAGTATCCACATAGCGTAGCTTTTCCTCGTCTGGTGTATCGCGGGACTGGCGCAAGAGAGCTGAGAATTCAAGAGCCTCGCGGACAGTTGCGAGGGATTCATGTACATCCAGCTGTTCGACATAGCCGGCGGAGCGTTGGAAGGAGATAGGGATAGGATGGCCATCAACTAGAACAGATCCATGGATAGTGCCTTCGGTCTTACGCTGGGCAAGAACGTCGAGGAGAGTTGTCTTGCCGGCGCCAGAAGATCCCATAAGAGCCCCGAGTGTGCCGGGCTTGATGTAGCCTTGCACGTCGTCGAGCAGAACTCGGTCGCCTGAAGGGGTCTTGACGGTATACGTCAAGTTTTTCCATGTAAAAATGCTCTTGTTGCGGATAAGGTCGCTGCTGAGGCTCCCACCCGCAGTGTCAGACGCGGATCCAGCTGAGGGCTTCTCGGTTACCTGCGACTCCTCGTCTTGGAGTAGATGTTTCGACCTGTGCTTCAGCTCCCGGGGAATGAGCAGGCTCCGGCCGCCTTCGCCCAGTAGCTTCCATCGGCTGGTGAAGAAGATGGTGAGACTAACGAACAATACCCACCATGCGATGATGATGCCGAGATTGCGCCAGATGTGGCTGTGGTGGAACGACATTGATGCGAGATAGGCGTCGCCGGTGAAGCTCGTCGCACCAGGCATCGCGCCGCCGACACCAGCACAAGATTGCCCGCCTTGGCCAGCGGTATAGCCGGGACCGTTTGGTATGATGTTTGGGCCAACACAGGGGATGTCCTGAGCGTGGAACTCGTTGCCAAGAAGAGATTCGAAGCCGTACGCCATCGGGTTAATCCAGAAGATCCATACAAACCACGGATGCATCTCTGGTTTGATGATCATGTAGCCCATGTAAACGAAAAACGAGACAATCGTGAGGCCCGAGACTTTGGTTGCGGCGTCGAAGGAAGGAAACGCGGCGCCAATCAGTCGGAACAGGGCCGTCATGGACATGGCGGTACAGAAGTTGGTGATCAAGTAAGTGAAGAAGGCTGCGGCGGTGGTCTTCAGGCCGACCATGAAATAGAAGACGAGACCAAAGTGCGTAACCTGGAATAGCATAATGGGGAAGTCTGCGGCGATCTGGGCAATGCAGATCGCCGCTGGGCGGTACAGGGCAAAGGCGCGATGCTTGGCAAGAATAGGCCTGCCAGTAAACGAGTCGTTGACTTCCGAAAGGGCGATGAGAGCGTTATATAAGATGGAGAAGAACAGGGCGCCGCCCTTGAGGAAGAGGCCGGTAGAAGTGGCGGGAGCATTGTAGAAGAGGGAGCCGCCGATGAGAGCCTGCACGAGCGTGGCAGCTTGCTTTATGATGAGTGTCGACTTGTCACCCCACATGATCTGGTATTGCCGAGTGACGGAGGCTTTAACCTGGGAAAAGAAGTCGGTGGTGACAGCTGAGTTCTTAGACACGCCCTTGTGTTTTTCCCAGGCCACCATTTCCTGAAATACGGCCGTATTCTCCGCTGCCTCTTCGCTTTCTGGATAGGTACACTCGGCCAACATCCTGGGCTTGATAGAGGACCGGTCATAGGCTGCCCGGATCTCGTCGGCAGTCCGGGGGAATTTGTTCTCATAGCCTGGGGCAATAATGCGCTCGGTTGGGACCGTCACGCCAGTGAGGAAGTCTCCTCGGTTGGAACCACCGTCGCGCATAAAGCCAAGACCTTCGATAAAGGGCACAGCCTCCGTCTGGGGACCATAGTAGGTCTGCTTTCCACCATCGAGGACGAGCACCTTGTCGAAATGCTCGTAGATGCCATTGCCTGCTTGATAGAGAGTGACGATAGTAGTGAGGCCGAGGACGTCGGTCATGACCCGAATTGCCTTGATCCATTCAAGAGCTGTGCTGGCGTCGAGGCCTCGCGTGGAGTTGTCCCAGCAGAAAACGCTCGCTCGAGTGGTCAGGCACTCCAAGATGGAAACACGCTTCCTCTCTCCTCCAGAGACACCCCTGATGAACGCGTCTCCCACCTTGGTGGAGGCAGTGTGGGAGATGCCCACTGATCTCAACAGGAAGTCTTTGTTGAACTGGGCGTACTCCTCGGCAGTCTTGATTCCCGGCGGTAGGTGATAGGGGACCTTCATGCGGGCCGCGAAATCGATGGTATCCCCGACAGACAGTGTTGGGAAGAAGATTTCCTCCTCCGTGTTCATGATGATCTGGCCTCGATATTGCTTGGCTTCCTGAGCGGACATGCTCCCGAACTTGACGTCGCCCGTAACCTCGGCGTACCCAAGCCGGTTGTTTGCGAGCATGTTCAGCAGTGTCGTGCATCCCGATCCCGGGCGTCCAAGAACGAGCAGCATCTCCCCGGGCTTAACGCAGCCGTACGAATTGTCAATGATGGTCTTCATGGGCACGTCTTTGCCGCTCTTTCCAAAGGGATTGAATTGCGAGAGGACGTTCTCATTGAATGTAGCGTCGCTGCTGATGCCCTTGACAGTGAGGTTCTGCCAGGTCACGCCGAGCTTTCTGGGCTTCTCTCCACCTTCCGCGTCTCTGTCTTTCATCGCTTGCACTTCCGAGGCCATGTGCCATGGTTCTCTGTATTGAGGTTCGAGTTCGGGTCTTTCCACAGATTTGGGCTCGGCATCGACGTCTTGCGCCTGGCACGGCGGCTCCTCCGAGAACGTGAGGTCCTGGGACACATCGTCGTCGTTGAGGGTCGGCGGATCGATGGCCATTTCGAGGTATGCGCGGATGATGTCAAAAGGGAGAAGTTGAAAGTAAAAAAGAATGGGAAAAATTAGTTAATTGAGTGATCAAATCACAGCTCTACCTCGAGAAAGCGTGGAAATTAAGTACGACCGAGATGAGGCTGAGAGCAGGCATGTTAAGCAAGATCAATTCACGCGAATCTGTCAGGAATCTTCAATGAATGTAATATAGCCGTCATAGAGGCAATGTGAAACCCTCCGTAGCCCAAAAAACAATACACGAAGCTGCCATCTTAATTACTCAGCCCGAAAAGCTTCCGCAGAAGAAATGGGAGTGGCTATGATTCGCGTCAAGCAACTTGATGCACCCCGTATCTCGACGTAGGAGTTCTCGGCGGAGGGTTTTGACATCAGTGGAGGTCCTGTAGGCGCGCTATCTTTACCTGTCTCGTATCTCCTGAATCGATCCGGATCTGACAGGAGGGTTTTACTCGCTAATCGGCCGGATTCAGGTTGGCTGGTGCCCGATGACAAATTACGGAATTGCACCGGAGGGTTTACATAACATCCATTTTTCCATCCTTCAAGATCACTAATCAGCCACTCTGGTCTTTATTGATAGCCACTCACCTGCGGAAACCAAATCAATCTCCCTTGCAGAATTGCACCATCTGGACTAGCATAAAGCTTCAGCTGGGCCTCGACAAGGGCCTCGGGCCAATTACACCATGACGGGGGAGCGGCACAGAGCATTCTACGTACTACGGAGTATGTGAGGCGATAACAGAGATCTCCACAATCGGAGAGTTACAAATTGCAATGCCGCATTTCTCACACCCACACCTTGACTGCCGCTGCGGCTTATTATCCCTTGTATTCCCACTTGTCTCAGCTCAATGCTGCCCCTCCGGTTGGGGCGGGGAGTTTGGTGTCCGCCTTCGTCAGCTTCAGCAGATACACCTTCAATTGGATGCTCGTCTTTGCGCTACGCACTGGTGCCACCGCAGTGCTGGAAGCTTGAATTTCTCATCTAAATCTACCTAAGATGGCGTACAGGGGGCATTAGAAGGTTTGACTACGTACGTCGGCGACCTCCGAGCGATCCCCGGTAGCTGATTCATTTCCAGGCTTCTGAGACTTAAAAGAAAACCCTCCGGGCCTTGCGGTTAGACTGGCGCTTCTCCGTTCCTCCCTTCCGCTCCTCCGACGAATTTTGGCATTTTGATCTGGACTCTCCAACCCGTGGGCCCGGCAGAACAGAACACCATGGGCGCAACCATTCACCCAACGCAGAGGCGGCTCTCTTGTGAGATCTGCAGGAAACACAAGTCAAGATGTCGCCGCTTGCATCCAAACGACCCTAAATGCACGCGATGCACGATCCACGGTATAGAATGCACCTCAGGGCAGCAGAAGAAGGTCGGAAGGCCGCGGCGAGCGGAGACTCCTGGCAGTGAAGTGACCAAGGACTCGAAAGACACGCCCTCAAGCGTCCCCGACCCTCAAGCTTCATGGACCGGAGAGCTGATTTCGTCACAACTTGCGACCAGACTTCGTGAAGCAGCTGCTAACGAACTGAGTTGGAGCAATGTCCTGTCTCCCGAGCTCACCCCAGTACCCACACAGGTCACGCCATCACAAGATGGATTTTCCACAATCGAAATGGACGCACTGGATCGCCTGTTGCAAATACCCGGCAAAGATCCCTCCTGGGATGCTCCCAACGACCCTATCGAGACCTCTACATCATCCACAACAACACCCAGTCACTGGTTCAACACCCCGCTGACGGGAACCACAGCGTCATCGCCTGCTGACAGCGTCTACCTTCAGGCGGAGACTCACATGCCTCCAAGAACAACCCAGCTCGCGACAGACGGCATCGCTGCGACCGAAGCCATAGAAAAACTCTCCAAGATCAACCTAAACTTCCACATTCGCGTGGCGGCGGCCGAGGCCAACAGGGACACTCTTGACCTCAACAGCCTTATTTACAAGGAGAGTCCATTATACATTGACAACTTAACGCTGAGCGAGTTCGTACTGGAAGCAACACAAAAGTTCCTGACGATTCTGTCACGGCTCCGCGCCAGCCGTCCCACTCGAGGACTATCAGGTGCTCTGCAATTGACACGATCAACATTCCCAAGATTATTACCGCTTTCGTCCCAGATGGACGCCTTCGCCAAAGACGACTATGTGCCGCGTCTCTCAAGCTCCCCCCGGTTCTCAGAGTCTCAGTCCTTTCAAGGCAGCCACTACAATCCAACCTCAGTGCCCTCAAGTTATCCCCTCGCCGCATCGGAACCGCTGTTGGCTCCTCTCGCGCTGACGATCACGAGCATCTTCATCCAGCTCATATCCCTCTGCGAATTAAGTGTAAAGCATATGACTGCACGTGTCGAGCGAATCGCGGTCGACCCAATCACGGCTATCCCAGGCATGACATTCGGAGGCTTGCCGCTGGCAGAACCCTGCACTCAAGGGATGCTGTTCTGCACTGTTGCTGTCCATTTGCTAGAGAGGATAGAACGATCATTGGGGATTGCCATGGTGCCCGAAGGCGGCGAAGCGGGCTTGCTATCTCCGAAACAGATGGATGCTCTCTGGGGCGAGCTGGACGAGGGATTCAGTACCGATCATGGTCGCGGCGCGATGAGGCCAGCGAATCTAAGGGAAGCATTTGAAGAATTAGGCCAAGTCTTTAAGCAGCTTTCCTTGGGTTAGGGCTTCACGTACAAGTAAGTAATGAATATTTGTAGCGGACTCTCTGAGATGGTCACAGGTCCGATGAGATTAAGCCAAGAGGCAATGTCTATCCGATTGTATTTTATATACAGCAGACTAGATCATCCCCCATTCCCTGAATCCTGTTCAACATTTCACAAACCCATGCCTGCTCTCGATCCCAGTTCTCCGGAGCAAGAGAGAAGATTGCACGCACCACTACCAAGGGAGATAATATCGTGTTAGGCCCAAGGGATCGGTGCCTTGCATGACAAAAGTATTCAACGGACTGACAGATATTACGAGCCGATGTTTGTAACAACTCCTCTTGATGCCTCAAGCGTGGAAGTGTCTCTTCGAATGGGAATTTTCCAGTGACTTTGTTGTCAACGAGAGAATGGGACGCATCTGCTATATGTGGAGGATAACATGGCTCGGTGTGATCTGCACCCACGTTGGCTTGAACCGCGAGTAATTTCCGATAAATATTGCACAAACAGGAACTCAACAGAGCTCGCAGAGTCCAATATAATACCATGGTTTCAGCCACTCTGAAACTGGGGAAGCGCAGTGATACAGCAAATAGTCTCCCCAGCTCCGGGGTATCACTTTCACTGGCCATATTCGACAACTCGGGCCAATACAAAGGGCCAGCTTCGGCTTTGTGGAATCCAGAAAACCAGCTCCCAAGGTCTGCTTCAAATTGGAGGCACTCTCGGATTAGTACCACACACTTTGCGGTCACTTCCTTGGGCTTGGTCTTGTCATTCGAGGCATCCATCTTATTCATAATACCGGGTACCCGTAGGAAAAGATCCAGAAGGATATCGTGAGAATCCTTCGGTATAATGTTCCATGGCTTTTCGATCCACTCGGGTTGGGCTAGGAATGAGGTTCGACGTTGTTGCAGGCCATGGAAAATCTAGAGCCGGTCAGGGTTTTAAGGCCAATTTGGACACACTCTGAGCCAAGTGGTGGCTTCTTGTGCTCGACTTACTGTGTGCATCCTCAGAGCTTGAAAGACACCATGGGATAGACCCTGGGTATGAGCTTTTGCTCCTCTTAGCCGCAGGAGTTCCATAGCGCCGGAATAGTGGTTCATATACGCCGCGACTGTTTGCCCGGGACACTCTGTAAATTCGTACATACAAAGTACCATGCAAGCAGTGAGTGTTTGCTCATCGTATCGTGTGATGGGACTGTCGATGGCGCACTGCAACTTGCACAGGCCCGTCGTGTACAGGGTAAGACTTTTGTGCTGAAGATCTTCGTGCTTATCCCGGCGTCCAAGCCCTGCTGTACAGACGGCCAAAATTGTATACTCGAGAGCAGGCGATAGCGAAGGAAGACTGCCTAGCCGAAGGAGCCATTTGCGGTGGGGATTGGGAAGAGCGTGGTTGATAATGTCTGACGGGTATTGGTCGTTGATGAATATAGTAATGAGCTGATCTCGGAAGACATTGCGTGGAGATATGGAGACGAAAAGAGAAGGGTTGGAGACACTTGGGTTGACATTGCGCTTCTTAGACGGAACGGCGAGGCTTTTGGCGCGAGTGGTTTTCTTCCAGCGTGACCAGAGTACTGGGGAAGGGTCATATTCATCAGTTGGCTGACTTGTACTCTCAGACAATTCAGTGCTATTAGAAACCGTATATTGAGACAGGATGAACGCGTGGCTTCGCTGATAACCTGCGCATGAGCGGCCCGACTTGGTGCAATTACTGCAGGCGGGCTTTTCCCCAGCGCACTATAAGATAATGCCAAATGAGTACAAGCAATATTCACTTGGAGGTGGATAATAATGGAGAAGCATACCCTGATTTTTCTTTGCTTGCATGTATGACATGCGATGGATCGTCCAGCCACTCCCACCATAATATCGCGTGAGCGGCTGAGTCGAGCCGGGGTGCCACAAATGACGAAAAGAACTGGGGATTTGAGAAGAGCAGCAAGATCGTTTTATTGTCCGGTTTAGCAGCAGGAAGGGACGGAAAACAACACCCAACTCATTAACTTGCCCTAGGGGAAATGCACAGAGAGTCGTCGCACAGGCGTCTTGGCCGGTCAGCCCGAAGCTGCACCAGATTACGCGTATGGGGTCGGATCAATCTGAGGCTTATGTCTCCTGATAGGGAAGCATCTCATGAGATAGAATATCGGGTCGGTCGCAGGAAAGTTCGCTGGCAAGGCATCAATGGGGCCTGCGGCAGACCGATATCTGAGGGAGGTTGAAGACGGAGGTTGGACAGGGAACGTAGTAACGGCAAGAAGGCTCAAATAAATCTCTCAAAAATGAAGGCAATCAATTAATAGACTCCCTAGCAGCCTCGAGCCCTTCCGGCCTCTCTGACTTCTAGGAAGAATCTCTGATGAAAGAAAAGACGATGATTTTTCCCAATGACGGCACTGACCTCCCCTTTTAACCCCATCTGGGTCACCCTAGAGACATCCCCGCTAGCGACCAGCTAGCCCAAGTGTCCCTAACCGCCTGTCACACCGGTTCTACCGCCTGTCGCCTGCTGTCTGCTGCTTGTGTGCATTACAGAAGCAAGTTTGCGTGCGTCGCCTCCATCTCAACACTGTCAGCCACAGCAATTAGACCGCCAAGAATCTAGCGCATAGTCGGCATGAAACATCCGATTATCTACATTAAGCCAATGATCTGCCGTCATCGCCACAGACGAACCCACACCGAGATGGTGCTAAGCCTGATATAGTCGGATTCTGCGAGACGGTCAAGTTCGGCCGAGAGATCTGTGCCGTCTGCCGTATTTGTGGCTTAGACTCGTACTAATCGTTCAGCTGCCGTCCGCAGACGTGGGGCGCTACTCCGTTTTGGTTCTGATTGTGCGAATTCGAATGTACAAGTTGAAGCGAACGAACATCTCTGCTCAGGCCTCTGGCTCAGGCCGAATTATAAAACCTCGCCCTTTCCCTGGCCTCCATCATGTAGCATCTGATTAATAGTCACATCTTTACCGCCGACTTCGACGCTTTCTGTCTCACATCTATAGTGATACAATTTATTTCTCAACACTTTGGGCGCAAAATGCTCAACCCTCACACTGCTGTTGCCGTTGCGCAGATCATCTTTTATGTCCCGATTCTACCTCTTTCAGTATTCATTCTCATCAGAAATTGGAAAAACAGACCTCGACTAGCATGGTATCCTCTGGTCACCTTCTCTCTCGGTATGTATTTTCCTTCATGTCCCCATGGCTGTGGCTAATTATCGTCAAGTCCGGCTTGTTGGTGGAATTATTACTATTGTCCTCGAGTCTAACCGTAGCAATATTGGCTTAATAATTGCCACCACTGTTCTTCTCAATGTTGGAATCATTCCTCTCCTGCTCTCCCTTATCGGCATCGTTCGCATCGTGTAAGATCAATTCCCTCCAGCAGTCATTTTTCACGCTACTAAGCTTTTGCTGCAGTTTGAAGTCAAGCATGGATGATAATCAGCGCGCAAAAAGATGTCTCAAAGCTATTCGAATCGCGTTTATAGCCGCAATCGTCCTCATTATTCTCAGCGGCGGCCTGAGTGGAACTAGCTCGAATGCCGCAACCTCAAGGCGTCTAGCTCAAGCTGGCTACATTGTTCTTACTGCCGTTCTCGCTTTCACTACTTTGGAATTGCTTTATCTTTCGACTCAAAAACATCGCATCTCTCCAAATGGATTCATTGTAAGTGTTTACACTACCAGACTTGGCCGTTGTATTAATGACAAATACAGTATGTGGAATTTGGACTGCTCAGTGTCTTGGCGCTGGGTCTTCGAACTGCTTACGGACTTCTTTACGAGTTTTCTATACAGAATCCCTCTACCATTTGGAACCCACTATATGGATCACCTGTTGCATTCGCTTTAATGTGCTTGGTAGCGGAATATCTTGCACTTCTTATATTTACTTACCTTGGGATCCATTACATGAACCACAACGTTCAATGTATGTCAAAGATTGGCACTGGCTCGGAGCTGGCATAGGCATGCTATGCCTTCGAGCATGTTGTGGACGCCAAAAGCGTGCGCCAGTTATATGTCGAACCTCCTTACTCAAAGTAGCTTCTATCTCTCCTAGCCTCTAGCTTGCCGCAACTGTGGCCATTGGATCTAGTCATGGGAACGGAGTGGGTATACCGAAATCGGACAGACGTCAACAATCTTTAATACTATTCAGTGTCACAACCCTCTCGGTACCCTGGTCGTGTGTGTGGAGAACCCATAGCTGCGCTTCATAAACCTGTCTTGAGAACGTGCAATTAAGCTACCCTACTTGACAATGCTGAAATCATATGACACTCGACGGATTTAACTTGCCACTCCTGTGCAAAACCTCTACGACATACGCGAAGCCCGAGGCATGTTCACCCCAGATCATTATTTGTAAATGACATAGCGCTGTAAATACATAATAGATATGAGTGGGATCTTAGGCATACGGCATTTTAGAGTGCAGGCCCCGAGGGTCTTTTGCATTATATGAACTCCGACCATCATCCGAAAATCATTCAAGATACTCTCAAGTACGTCCCATCTCTTGCTGTCTACATTATTTCCAACCGCCATTTCCTACCGACCAAGTTAAAAAAGGAGAAAGCAGATCACTAAAATAAAACAAATGATAAAAAAGACTGAAGGACAGTCACAACCCGCATCCGTGTTGTTCACCACACGCTCCTCGTCTTGTACGGGCAAAGGTAAATGACCTGTACTCCTCCTAGTCTCTGGCATTGTATTCCGGGCCGTATTGGGCGGTATCATTGTGCCATAGCTTCTAGCGTGAGCTGCAGTAATGGCTCTCATTTGGCGCTCAAGCTCGACATTACTATATGGGTTTGCTTGGACCGCGCTGGGTGAGCTGCGAGCTGGAAGGTGTGGTGGATAAAGCGCGACTCTGGTGTACTGCGATGGTAGGGTTGCCGCAGCTTGGGCGTAAGTGGAAGCAATAGGAACTGGATAGACGCGATGTGCGTGTTGGACCTGGTAACCTTGCCCCGGTGAAGTGAATGCAGGACGATTGGTGGGAGGGAGTGGAGGAGAGTTGGTGGGATCCAGTCCAGAACCGTTTGACCAACTGAGCTCAGGACTGGCCGGATGGTTGAGCGTAGCTTGGCTTGGTGATGGCAAGGGCGGTTGAAACTGCGCACTCTCAAGCAGTTCCTTATACGAAGCAGCCGTGAAGATGCAGTAGAGCGCATGGCGCCCATGATAGCCTCGTAAGCAGTCGAGCGGGACCTGTATCTTCCTCATCGTCTTGACATACGACTTCTTTCTAAGCTCCATGTCCGATTTCAAGCGCAGAAGCTTCCCACTGTCTGGATGAGGGTCGCAAGGGTGAACTGGCAAATGGCCAGCTCTGACATCTTGAGTCCAGCGGCAGTCTTGGAGCGCTCTGCCGTTCAACGATGTTATCTGGGCCACGTCAGCGATGGAGAATTAGCCTTGGCTTGATGTTGGACTCACCAATAACACAACGACTTTTTCGCTCTCTGGAAACGGCGAAAGAACTACTACAGGATGATTGTAGCAGCCGTCGTCAATACCAAGGTCGCACTGCAGTTCGCCTTGCTTGGGCAGCCACATGATCTTGCCGGCGAGGAGGCATGATTTCTGGGGTCGGTCGGCTGGGTGAGTCCGGTCCGGATATTTACGACGGGCCTTTGGCATGATGGCACTCAAGAGGGTTCCTGCAAACAAGGGACAGTCTTAATGCTGAATGTGACGATGAGTTGCCGGCGACGCGTTCAATGTCATGAGATTAGGCTGCGAGCGGGGTAAATGGTATCAGATATCAACAGCGCCTAATAAAGACGTTTGAATGGTGGCCAACGGCTGCCAATAAGGCGTGCAGGTTGGCGCAGTCGATGAGGCCTCCGAACCATCCTGAATGGTGCGTTGGTCGTGTTGTGTTGGTCGTGATGTGTTGGTCCGGCCTGCGGAAGGCCGACCACCTCTGAGACCAAATCAATCTTAGAGGAGCGACCAGCACACCAAGGCAGATTCATGCCACGGAGGTGCACGCGCTTTCCCCTTTTCTCCATGATTGTCGTCCAACTTGGCGTTGCGGGCGCTTAATTCGGTGCAGCACAGCCCCCATGATATGACTCGGAAAAAGCCTTAAACCACAATTCGCCCCTTCGCATCCCGTTTGGCTCCGATCATCCAAGTCTCTTGCGGAAGAGAATTATATTTTCTTGCATATATCGACATCATTACTGGTCACTTTGCCACTCCATTGTTGGATTGTCCGCCTCAACCATGTCTTCAAGCAATGATGAGAAGGCTGAGAAGGCCCACATGGCTAACAACCTAAGCGATTTTCCGGAGCCTCAGAAATCGAACTCCAAGTTCGTTCCGTATCCAAGTCCTCCGAATTCACCACCTCAAACGAAAGCACCTATACCCCGAGCCCCGAGAATATCCGGAGACAGAGCTCTTCCGGCTGGAGCCGTCTCCTCTGCTCCTCTCAGTCCTCCAGCAACCTCTCCTCGGCGTTCGTCAGCGTTGACGGTCCATCAACAGCCGAAAGAAGGAGAGATCAATGCTGCAACACTGAGGACTCGCCTGGGTCTCGGCAATGGGCGGTGCGGGGGAATGGCAAAAACAGGACGGCCTTGTGGGAGTTGGTCACCAGCAGCGAACAAAGCTGGGGTCACTTCACAGCTCGAGTCGATGATAAACCTCACGCAGTCATCTCTAGAACTCAAAGCTGAGCTGGATAAGCTTGTCATGCTTGTGCATTGCAAAAATCACGACAGTGGTCTCCCGAAAAAGTCTCGAATCGAAGCCTGGATAATGGAATTTCCCATCGGAGAAGCTGGTATAACCAACCCTGCCACGTCGGTTGAAAAGCGAATCCGAGAGGCTTTGAATCTTAAGTCTACCCAGTGCATAGGAGTAGTGGGTCCGGACTTGGGCTGTCTGCGCGGAATTGGCGGGCAACGGGTGAATAATTGCGCGGTGACGATTGATGAGATTGTCAATCCGGACGTTTATCAGGATGACGTCTATCTTGAAGGTCTACTAAAAGTTCTCGAGACAAATATGTATTGTCCCTTGCACATAAACAAGCAACCCCTTCAAATGGTGGCATCGTGGAAGGAGAGCATTCTGGAGATCCTCGAGGAGCACCTGGCCAAGCCGGCTGAAAGCAGTGCACCCGAGCAGACCGGAGGCCCCTCCGGAGACTCAAACGCTCAAGGGTCTGAGAGCCCCTCGGCCAAAAGGAGCGATGGGCTTGTCTTGGGAAGTGGAAACCTGTCGATCCCCAACTTCGATGGAGATTTGAGCAAGTACTGGCCAGCCGCATACGACACCTCCCCGTTTGAGATAATCGTGAGAAGTGCCAGACTTGCCGACTACAAGTCTTCATATGCCATGGTCAAACGCGAAATGATGAGAGAACTGGGTGAGAAGGACCGGATAAAAGGACATGTTTATATGTATGAGGTTGAAGGAAACAAAGGGTTTGTGAAAATTGGGTACACGGCTCGTACCGTGGAGGGTCGCCATCGGGAGTGGGATTTCGATTGCAACAGGGCCACCAAAGCCCTATACCCCATTCCTTCAACCACTTCCGCCGAAGTTCTGAATGTCCGTCGAGTCGAGGCATTGTGTCACGCGGAGCTGAACCATCGCAGGATCAGAATATATTGCAAGGCTTGCCTGAAGCCGCATCTAGAATGGTTCGAGATCTCGGCTGCGGAGGGCATTGCGGTGATCCAAAAGTGGTCCAATTGGATGGAAACCTGGCCGTACAAGTCCACGGAGTTGAGATCTGGGGCGAAATGGACGGTCAGGGAGGAGGAGAGGAAGAGGGCGCAGGATATGGACCGCTTCCTAAGGGAAATATAAGGAGCCCGCGGATGGGAAAATGAGGACCGGTGAGATGGGCAGGCCATTCACAATGTATTTTCCTTGGGAGCCTATCGATTTGTACAATAGAACGAGGGGAATAGCCAGTTTGATTCATCTCTTCCTCATTAAAGTCATCCTGAATCTCGGCGAAACGGTCACCCCAGTTCTGGATCCGACCGTCACAACATTCATAAATTAGGCACAAATAATGCAAATAAGGCGTAGACGCACCATGTCACCGACATTTTCAATCTATATTTTCCTAGCCTCTTTAGCGTATGCGAGATGCATTCCCTCACTGTGTCCGCTTTCTAGTTATTATTTTTGGTGGAAGATTGGGTTCTCGTCGCTTTCGCTTTGAGCGTAGAACCGATCTTCTGATCCACCACCGTCCCACCAAGCCCACAGCAATTAGCTTACCCTAGAGCCCTAGGATGAGCTCGACGAATGCTACGCTAGGCGATAGAATTCTTAGTCAAGGATGTGTTAATTTTGTATCCGAGTTTAAAATAAAAGTTAGAGATCGCAAATCGTTTAATTTAACATACCCATTAGTTTATTGCACACTGTTACGTCGAATCCAGACAGATCTGAAACTGAAACGCAAACATTGCATTTGGCAACTCTCGCAATGAAACCGTGTGACACACAGTTTGGGTTCCATCATCGATGATTTTTGCTAATTATACTATTAGGAGTGAATCCCTAGAATCTCCTCTTCACTCTGATTATCTCCTGGAAACCCCCCTCTAATAGCAGATGACTTTATGTTGGAGTTGTGAAGGTCCAGGTCCTTATCCACCCTAACGATGTGCTGCCCATCCTTGGCGCAGGAATCTACAGACTCTGCGCGGATTTCGTCGTGCATCTCGTTGGTTCCAATTGTGCGTAGTCGATACCCTCCTGCCGTATTTGCATTGTACTTGCTCCCGTCTTTGGAACTCCATTTCCCGAGATACTTCTTATACAAGGGGCGACAAACAGGAATGCCGATGCAGACCATAGTCACGGCCATTTCGGCGGCTGACCAAACGATGATTCCAACAGAGTCCTCTGCGTCAAGAAAAATTGTTATTATTGAAGAATGATAAGGAAGGATTGAGGAGAGGAAAATGGCATACTCAGGTAGTTCTTGCTCAGAAGACCGGGAATCTCGGTTGCTCGCTTGATGCCACAGACTCCAGCGCTGCCACCGGTCAGTTATCCATCTTGTCTTGGGTTGGAGAGAAATTAATGACAATTCCACTTACATACTGCCTAAGCTCATGCTACCAAGAATGACAAGTTTCTCTCGTTGATTCATTTGGAGCTTCCACATGAAGATCCATGGGAAGATGGCAAAGAAGAAGTCAACAAGGATGCAAGTCGCTGGTAGTAAACTCTTTAGCATGCTTGCCTATGCCGAACTATACTGCCGCCGAAGGGATAGGAAATAGGGATATCCGCCGGGGGGACTCACCTCCTAGAATGATGGAAACTGGCAGAATATTGAGTTCACACTTTCCACCAAGCAATGTCCGATCCCAGAGATATGCAGGCGGCGAGCATTGGAACCAGAAACACAACAGGCAAGAAATGGAAGCGCCCATGAGAAACCAAAGGGCGGCCCAGATGGCGACTTTGTGCCAGGTCTGCTGCACGAGTCGCAAAAGGAAGAGGCCAAGTGACCACTTGGCGAGAGCCATTCCCAAAACGTTGAACGTCTGACTTATACACTCGAAGAGGACCGCCTTGGATATGTTGTGGGCGTTGTGGATATCGAATGTGTTCTGGCCGAATCCATACATGGCAGAGATGTTGATAAAAATGGTGAAGAGGAGCAGGCAGACCTAGAAATCTGACCGGTTAGAGGGCACTCGGAGAACTGCGATACTCTTGGGAGGCTTGCCCCGAACAGAGGCAGATTGAGTTCACATCGTCCAGGGTTTACCTACAAATGCCAGGATGAAGACAAAATCGTCCGTTCCAAACGCCTTGACCAGTATCATGCGGGCGTAGATGCGGAGGATGACGAAGATTAGGACCATGACGGTCAATGACCACATCACGGCGACGGCCCAAGGGCCATCGCCCGCCATAGCCATTTTATCGAACTGATGAGGTGGGGATATCAGAACTGAACCAGAGTTTGCTCGAAGGCTGTTGGATAGAATAGACAGTCTAGAGGCAGAGGTGGAGATGGAGAACTGGGCTGGGAGCAGATCGGCGATGTAGAGAGGGTGTCAGACCTCCAATTTTCAAGGGCCCACGCGTGGAGAGGTAGGAGTGCCTATATAGTTGCAGCCAGATCAGCCACGTCTAATCATGACTAGACAGTGGGAGATGGGCCCCCCTGACTCAAGCAGTAAGTGCCCCGAATGCCACCAGCCTGGTGTGGAAGTTCTCGTATGTGAGACAGCATGACTCGTATCTCCTTAGACGGCCCCCCGATGAGATTTCTTCCCCTACGCGGCTTAATGTTACCTGTCCTGAAGGTAGCATTCTCGCATACAACGGCCTTGTGCGACAGAAACTTCTCAACTGTCCAGACACCAGTGTTGTGCGACATTGAGGGGAGACAACGGGCTAGAAATAAAGCAATCCTCCTTCACCAAGAGGTCGACGGCCACCCCTGAGACCACCGGTTGCATCATTTAGCAACTAACGAAGTCAAATGTGTGGAGATGAACGGAAGCTAGCATGACAAGAGCAGCCAAACTCCCTAAATCCGGAGCAAATTCCGGCGGCCCATTCCGGATCCATTCCGGAGCAACACCAAAACGCGGGGCCCCGGATTGTCGCGAAAGTCAACTGGTGTGTCTGTCACCTAGCTTAACGAGTCTAGTTGCAACAGGTGCAAAGGCCCGCTCCACAATGTAGAGCCGATAATACACATTATGTACCACAAAGTCATTATCCGTCGAGTTTATGGCTTTGTAGCATCAACGCTAGCAAATGAATTCTCAAGGGAACATCCTGGCATGGAATGCAAATCACGGATTGCGATTATCGTCAAAAGTCTACACTTAGGGTGAGTCGTGTAGCTGATACCGACTTTCGACTACGGAGACACTGTGGCCGGGTGTGTCATTACGACGAACCATACCACATCTACTCATCTTTGCATTTTTCAAAGCGTTGCTGAGCATAACAGCACTACCTACACAGCACTGGCCACTGATGCATTCAGGGCCAGGCCACAATCGACGCAACAATTGGGATGCTATGACGCTACATATGAAAGACGACCTGGACATCTAAGATAAGACATATAAAAATTAGTATAAACCATTGTCAGACCTGGACCGACCGGACCTATCTTTCTTTAAAACATGCGCTACGTCAAAATTAGCGGATTCATCGCCTCAGATTTACAAGTCGCCCCAATTGGTATTTTCCCAGGGTCTGAACATTTCGTCCAAGAACTAACAGGAGCTAAATCAAGCTCAAATGCCCTATAAAGTTACAAGCTACTCCTAGCCCCGAGGCCCGGCGAGCTGTTAACCTCCCGCAACAGGCAGTCCATCTGATTGCCTTCCTCACACTTATAGAAGCCTTTGCACAGCCTAGGAATGGAACCCCAGGTTGTCGAGCTTGGTCCACTGCTTGCGATGGTCTCTAAAACTAGGACAGAAATAAGTATCACATTATGGTTCGCCTGGGGCCTTCCGGCTTTTCAGTTAATTACATTTCAACGACACCCACATCCCGTCATCAGAAACCGCCGGCCGCAGCTCAAACTCTCCACACAAGACGTATAGCCTTCATGATGTCAGGCCGAAAATCAGGGTCATGGCTCCTGCTGCAAGCGCAAGACTCAGCGAAGGCGTGGTCACTCCTGCTCCAGAATAAGGATCTCTGAGATAGGGATATCCCTCAACCTCGAATTTATCCGTCGCCACCAGATTTGAGCTCCAGCTCTGGTTGGAGTATGGGAGCCTCGAAAGAGATGCTTCGAACCAGTTGTTCTTGCCCTTAACAAGAAGCTGCTCGAAGCCGTCCGCGGTCACATTCGCTATCCATTCAGGGGCGTCCCATGTCCACGTACTAGTGTTTCTGGTGTCGAGTCGTTCGAAGTTGATCCCCCACCGACCCGACCCGGAGGAGTCGCCCGTAGCGAATATAAGCTGAAGCCAGGGTTGCAGGGGGTTTCCTCCAACAATTGGCCATTCAAATACGACAGGCTCAGAGAAGTTGATTGGTTTGGTGGTATCGGGCGCGGTAAACTCGAATGTACGAGCGACCGGCGTCAAGGTGGAGATGAAGAAGAGGGCGGGTAGGACTCTCATTGTTAAAGGTGAGGACGTAGGTAGTCGCACAAAAATTAGTTTGAAGAATAGAGGTAGAGATTTAGACGTTTGCTGGCCAAGTTGAAGTGTTGACGAGGAAAACCAGAGTTGCGTGGAGCGCCTTGGACGCTTTTATTATTAGCCGCTGGTCCGCTAAGAAGAGAAAAAACATTGACGCCAACAGCTCCGCTGCAAAATCGCATTCTTCCAAGGATGCCTGGTCGTTCAGCGCTCAGCCCTACGGCACAGCAGCCCTATAAGGAAGGTCGGTATGGAATCGATTGTTCCAGATCCCCAGAGGATGCGCTTGTGAGGACTCGTATAGCTGGGCGACGATGCGGTCCAACGGCGGAGGAGATCTGGTCCTCTCGTTGGACTTTGCTGGTGGTCAGCATTTAGACAGGCTTAGTGCAATGCCGTCAGCAGATCAACCTTGCAGGGGGCTGGGCAGGGAAGCAACTTGAGGGAGGCCGCCTGGGCGCCTAAATGCCATTGAGCGAGAGATCGAGTATCTCGCGATCTGACGACGGGATAGCAGTTGTTGTCTTTCGAAGATGACTACAGGCTCCCTTGCTCCCTGCTTTCATCCGATGCGCAATGGTGCTTACACTTACTTTTCCTCGGTTCATGGCAACGGTCACAGAGCGACTGCACCGCATTAGAGAAGGTTTAGGCATAATTCAGACTGCATTAAGCTTAAGGCTCCCGGGGTAAGTAAGTAGTGTAACAGGGGTACCGCCGGTTTCGTAACCGAGCTGGAGGAGCTACTTAGCCCTACGAAAGATCATGATCTGGCTATTGGTGGATATTCCTACGTGCAAGTTTTTAGACGAGCCAAGTCGGGAAATCGATCGGCAATCACAAATACCTCGAGAACTTTGAGGGATCACCACCGGTTTTTACGCCACTGATGGATCCGATACCGTCAATTCAATGGTTGTAGTCTTGTTCAAATTGTTGATGATGATCGCAATCACCTTCCGGTCATCCGGACCGGCCGGAAGAGGGGTTATCTGACCCCCTTCATGACTAATGTCCGGATATCAATCTACTGAATGTTTCCTAGTACAGAGTCTCTCTCCAACAGCCACCTCAAGGGAGGGCGCACACTGATTCCTACAAATACACCAACTGCTGCTTATGTCACTCTCAAACCACCGAGTAACCTCTTCAATCCTCGTTAACGTCGTCAGGCCAGACCCTAGCTATGCATAGGATGGGAGGGTCCGATTAGAGCTTATCACCGTGTTCATCAAGCCAAAGTAGTTGACCAGCAATTCGCCGTCCGCATAAAGATCCTGCTGCACCCAAACTGACTTAATCTCAGCCTGCAACCCTTTCATACTGCGAACCTGGACCTTCTTCTCGGTCCTGTCGATAAGCTCAAGGATAAGAGCTCTTTGCTGGTCTGTCCGCGCCTCGCACGCCAGGATGAACAAGGGAAAGAAGTGGTCACAAGAAGGTGCCCGAACTGGCACCGCGAATGCCCTTTCTATGAGATGCTCCAGCACTGGGGGTGGTTCTCGTGGACTCTGTGAAGCACGCACGAGGTAGATAAGCGTAGCCATCTGGTACAACTCAATCGGTATGTGTGGTTCATCACCCGTATCGCCAAAAGCCGGCGTGGTAGATAGGTTTGTTACCTTCTCTTCAAGAGCTTTAAGGCGGTTTTGGTATTCCCTATCGTGGCTTTCGGGTTTCAGTGGGTCGAGCACGGTGTCGCATGTCTCCGAAAGCAGGTTTAATATTTCGTGAGCAGGGTTTGACGAACGAATGGCCTACAAGTAGGTGTAAGCGGGTGATGATGGGAAAGGTGGTTAATGCTGCCATAGGACGTACGCGTCTGTCTTTTACCAACGGCAGATACTGGGCGTTTGTGGTGTCCAATCTGATCGCGTCCGTGGCCTCTAAATCCACTGATTTGTGGCACCAATGATGCATGGCAAACCGAGAGAGTGCGTTGTGATAGTAGACCCAATCAAGAAGGTGTCCAATCTCGCTTTGGTCCGATTGTTGTTCGAGGCCAGCCCCTTGGATGATGTCCATGGCTCCCCGAACATACCAAAGCCACTCACCAGAACCTTCTGATGGTAACAGGATCTACACAAGTTGTTAATTTCACTGGGTTATTCCTCATGTACGGTTCTGTAACTCACGTCATAGGTTCCAAGGAGCATGCACGTGGCCACGTGCTGAGCAGCTTCGGCCGAGCTGAGGACTCCGCCTCTCATGGAAGCAGATAGACCATGAAGCGCGGACACCTTGAATTGAACAGCCTCCAGATGAAGTCCGCCACGGTGGAGGGAAGACACGGCAAGCAGCGCGTAGAAAAGAGCGCGGCCAGAAATAGTATCATTTGCGAGGGCCATGCGTGTAAGCGAATCTCGAATGTGCATTGTCGTTGAATTGAACGCAGCCAACGACCGATAGGCTGTACTGCAGACTAGTGCGTATAACTCGTGAGCTGGTCCTGATATTATCCAAAAGCACATGTTGTAACTTACAGTGATGCACCAGGTCCATGTGCTTCAGTCCTGGCTGCGGTTGTCTCCACAGCTTCGGAGGAAGATGGACCAGGTGTGGAGGTTGTATCTCCCTGAGGGCCTGTAGGGATAGATGACGATGCAATTCAATGTCCTGCAACGTCGTGTTGATGAATCGGATCTTGGTCCATTCGTGCAAAAATGCGCTGTCTGACGGTGCTGACGACGCCTGCGTAACCGCACGCTTTTTGTCGTTGTCCCTAGGCCACGATAACCGCAGTCCATACCCTTGACATTCTCGTTGGGCTCGGGCACATTTCTGGCAACTAGGCAGAGTCCGGTCACATTGGATCTTTCGGGCTGAGGGATCCGAGTTAGATACTGTTGACTATGTCCACAGCCACATGATGCAGGCAACGTCACCAACCTTTACAAGTCCAGCAGGCTTTCTTAGCCTTGAGGGTGTCGATGGACATGGCAGATCGGACGTAAGAAGTAAGTCCGCGCGAGTGTTGCCTGGAGTGTTACCTGAGAGTGAATAATCAAATAGATGACGAAGCTCCATGAGAGAGTAACAACCGACGTTCGCAAAAAGTTGCTTGACGTGGGGTCGTCCTTTTTATCTCTTGTTGGCTCATGCCATTCCCCTCCGACTAAGCCGATCAGACCCACCAGGTGCAACTTTCTCCGAGCATTTAAAGTAGGCATTTGTCATCAGTCGACGTGGATCGGATCAAGATGCCCCGCCAAACAAAGAGAGGACAAATTAATTCACACATAAGTCAGTCTAAATTATAGGGGAATCTGGTTGTCCTTTTTTTACCATACTACGTAGTGGCTGCACCCACAATCTTGCGGGGTGGCAAAATGGATCGGTCCTGGCGCTATGATGGACGACGACGAGGCCCCCAGTAAGCACTGTCATACACCAAGCCACCAGAGGAATACTTGTGAATTCGCAATGCGAGGAAATCATGGTTCGGGTTAATTGCTCGAGCACCGTATCCTGCCTCCATGGGTATAAATGTAGCCGGTTTCCCTCCTCAACCCAGCAGATCTCCAGACTCACACCACAGCATATCTCTCACAGAATCACTCTCATCTTTTTCATATTTCCCAACACACTTGTCATCATGGCTACCTATCTCGTCACACAGGCAACTGGCCAACAAGGCCAAGCCGTCACCAAGCACCTCCTGGCAGCGGGTGCCAAAGTCCACGCAGTTGTGCGTGACCCCCAGAGAATCCCGCCCATCTTGGAGGATCCAGCTGTCACCGTGTTCAAAGGGGAAAGTGTCAACTTCGACCAAATCTTCCAAGCCGCGCAGGGTTGCAAGGGAGTGTACTTGAACACTTTTCCCATCCCGGGGCTAGAGGCCCAACAGGCAAAGACCATCATTGAGGCAAGCAAGAAGGCAGGAATCAAGACCATTGTTGCATGCACGACCATGTACACTGGCAACAAGGCCGTGTGGGACACTCCAGCCGCAGAAGAAATCGAACTGCGCGGATATTTCCTTTCCAAAGCCGAGGTTGAAGATGCCGTGCGCGGAGGCGGTTTCGAAGCCTACACCATACTTCGGCCAGCATTCATTCATGTCGACTTCATGTTGCCAAACGCCTATGGTAACTTTCCCAAACTTGCCACAGAAGGACAGTTGGATCACGCCTACAACGATGGAGCCAGGATGCTCTATACGGATGCAAACGACATTGGCAAGTATGTCACGGCGGCCTTCCTGGATCCCGCCAAATTCGCCGGTCATGAGATTGAGCTCGGCAACGAAAACTTGACCATTGAAGAGGTCCGCGACATCGTTGCTCGAGTCAGCGGTAGAAACGTCCAGGCGAAAAAGCGGACTCCAGCGGAAATTGAAGCGATCAAACCCACGCTCTTTGGCCAACGATTTCACCTTTGGGCAAACGTCAATGATTTCAGCGCTGCCTCAGAGGCTGCCAAGGAAGTTCAGGCCAAGTACGGTATTCCCTTTACTTCTCTCGAAGAGGCTTTGCAGAGGGACAAAGCCCGCCTTCTCGAGTGTGTGCCAGCTTAGTGTTACAACGAATGACAAGCGCCGTCGACTATGGTAGAATGAATGCCTGACTCCGTGTCTTTCACTTTTACCAATAGCAGTAGGAGGGATAGTCACAGAAGCGGCACGCTCGCAAGACCTGTCGGTTCAACAATTATTTACGCGCATTACCTGCACTTCAGACGAGCCTTGTGCTCCTAGCTATCAATACAACTGGGTTACTTAGATCTACAATCCACCATCACTGGACGTGAAGACACAATATTTGAATCAGACTGACGTCTGGACCGAATTAGCTCCAGCCCCCACATGAATAATGCCTCTTAAAATGGGGACTCTGTCTGCCTGATTTGGTAGCTTCCACAGTGCTTCCTGGTTTCAATGGGAAAATTCAAACCCTGCATTTTAATCTTATTTAACTAGATCCTTTTGCCTCCAACCTTATCTCTTAAAGCCTCTTACAACTCAAAGCTTCCTTGTACAAACAGCAGCCAGTTTGCCCCTTCTGTCACACTAGCTCCCCGACGGCTCTTCGACCCACAAACTCCCTCTTGATTTGCCCAAGTCGAATACAGAAGTCAACGGTCGATTCATCCCAACGGTGCTGCTGCCAGCTCCTCAACACCACCCTGATGGCTCTTATTCCACTCCATGGTATAACAGTAGCTTCATCGCTGGAGGCGGCGTTTGTCAGCTTGTTTTGGTCTTGGAATCTTCCAACCAGCAGCCACTTGGTAACCTTTGGGTGCGGCAGACTTGCAAGAAGTCCGCTTCTGTAAGTTCCATTCTCATCAGTGTACTCCAAATTGGCTCCTCTCCTGACCAGCAACTTGACCATTTCCAGTTTCCCACAAGCAATGGCACACATGAGGGGTGTGCCAAATGATGAGCCATCCTGCTCGATGTTTGCATGGAGGACAAGTAGCAACTCCGCCACTTGAGTGTAATTCCCGGCTGCTGCCTCGCATAGTAGACTGCCATACCACCAGCCATCCATGTCGAGGAGTATCTGCGCCTCTACTCGCGGTAAAGACAGATAAATCCTCTTCAAGAAATTGATTTGATTTTTAGCAGCAGCTTCGGAAAACAAATTGTACGTCTTGCAAACGCTTGGGCGCGGTCGTAAGGCTACCATCGAACGGGACTGGACAATATAGTCCCTGATGTCCGAGTGGTTGAGGGCCAGCCTTAGTGCGCAAGAACCATCTCGGTCGTACTGCTGCGGGTCAACTCCTCGAGCTATGAGATACTTGAAGGTGTCTACAGGCCAATCACCAAGCCTGGCGAGTGATGCCAAGTTCTCTCCTATCACATCCATGAAATGTTGAGAGAAACCGCTTTTCAGATCCAACAGCTGAACAATGTCGAGGTGACCTTTCTGAACTGCCCATGCCATTGCGGTATAGCCTTTGAAACCTCTACACTCCATTGCGGCGCCATTGGCGAGGATTTCTCTGACGATATCAAGTTGATTGTTCATGGAAGCAACTATTAGAGGGGTATCCTGATCCATGTCGATGGCGTTCACATCGGCGCCATTCTGGATGAGGAGGTTTAACGCATCGAGATTTCCGACAGAAGCCGCATGGTGGAGTGGTGTATCCCAGCACTCGCCATTATCTGGTTTGTCCGGCTGATTGATCAATGCCGATATTAATGCATGATCTGAGTTCCCCCGCAGCTCTTCTTCAAGGTGTGGTTTGAAGACACGACTGACCAGTCAGGACCAAGGCTGCAAGGGGATTCATCCGGTTGTACTTACCGATACATCGCAGTATTTCTTTTGACATGCGAGATGATTGCTTGTAGGATTTCGACCTCGTCCATGTTGACAGCCAAGTAGATGGGGCTTGTGAGTGCAGGGTACCAGCAAATCCCATGCCGGAGAGCAGCAGAAAGCACCTTATCCATGCACCTCCCAGAAAGCAGATTGAGTGCAGCGTGTTGAGTTACTTCCGGGTAGACGTTATGGTGACAGAAGACACCATGTGGGCTCGCTCTCTGCTTGAGTAGCCACTCGACAATGTTTTCTCTTTGAGCACCGATTGCGACAAACAGAGGCGTACATCTGTGGCAACTAGGAGTGGAAAGCCGAGAGGAGTAACAGCTGAAAGCTTAAACCTTGAATATAAAGGGGTGGACTGTAGGAGTGGTCTGAGTGACAGGGTTGAGAGTTTGGGGGCCAGAATTAGTTACTGCACGGCACTTTAATGGTCACAGGGGTAAGTTAAGGCCTAAATTTAGCGCCGACGGAGGGTGGCAATGGGGGCTGAGCACTTCAGGCAGCATTGAAAAAGGGCGGCTTCCTCCACCAACAATACAACCAACATAGAGTACCATCCATAGCACACGGAACACCTCAGCCCACGAAAATGACTGACACATCTCCAGGTCCCCAGCTCCAGTGCGCCTTCATTATGCGCCTCTCTCGCGAAGTACGCGACGCTGTATACCTCGAGCTGTGGCGTTCCTGTGGCCTACGCCAACACATCGTCTGGCACGACGACAAGGGCGACAGAACCAAGTCCCATTTCTGCCGCTGGCAATGCACCACGCCATTCCAGGTCGAGGACAAGCTCCAAGAAGCCGTCGATGCCTCAAGAATCCAGCTCGGGGTCCCTCTGGGGGATAAATTCAGTAACAGAACCTATGCCCTGCGGCTTTATTCTCCCTGGAAGAACCACTGGGCATGTGGCGAACGTGTCACAGACGTGCATGGCTACGACTACGCTATTAATCTCAGCACTTCTCGAAAGCCCTGCTGGAGTAGCCGTGATCTGGATTCAGAGGGCTCGTCGACGTGGAGTCCGTATCTCAGCATGCTGCTGTCGTGCAAGATCATGTAAGAGCAGAACCAGCAGCTCATTCCGCCTGCACGCTGACTTCCATGCTGTAGATCCTCAGAATGCCTCAAGTCAATCTATGAGGCGACCACCTTCATATTCACCGATACGACTGCTCTGAACATGTTTGTTGGCTTCTGCAAATTACCACCGGTCATGCAGAACTGGCCCAAGATGGGGATTCCGCCGCCAGCCTTTCGCACTCATGGCAAACACTTGGAGCTATCGTTGGAGCCAGTGTTCCCCATGCTGCTGGCCTGCTTAAACCCTAGATTGACACCACTGCCAGAGGAGCGTCACAATTCTCTGGATTTCCATGGGCTGCGCCTTGACCGCTTGGAAAGTCTCACGACTCTTGACATCTGGGTAGCCGCCCGCTGCACGGCCTTCCTGATTGACGAGCAAGCAAAAAACATGGACCAGAGCCCATACAATATCACTCAGTTGGATATTGAGTCGCTTAGAAAGGTCTTGTCGCACTTGGAAAGAGTAGGCAATGTCACTCTGAGCATGCCTCTGGCCCAATGTGCTGAGCCTGAAGATGGCCACATCGATGATGCTACGCTGCCCTCAAGCCTTCGTATATGGCGACGAGGGGCTGGAGATCGTTTTCATCCAGCTCTTTACCCACTCATTGACAAAGAGAGATTTGATAGTAACATCTATTCGAGCAAAGACAGGTATGTCAGAGCAGAATGTCAATGTTGCCATTGGTGCTGATATATACTACTAGGGTGATACGGCTGGCTTATAATCCAGCAAACGTTGAGCATGTTCACTATTCTCACCTTGTGCCCTCTTCTCTCATACACGAGAGACAACAGCCCAAGCCAACTAGTGGGCGAATAGCTCGACTCATGGAATCTATCCGGTCTAAAGGGAAACGGTTGAGGAGAGATGGCTGAGGACGCAATAGCAGACAAAGATCATAGAAGAAACACTAGTCGGGCCTGGCCAATTGCTCTGGACAAGAAAACTGAGGAGGAGTTAGATTGTGAAGGCGAGATATGTTAGGAACACTCGGAATATAGTGGGCTCATTCAACCTCTTGTTATAGTCATTATTCTCAATGATTGTCTTTCCGCAAACGGGGAGGTAGGCACAAGATCAGAGAACACATTGTTCCACACATCATTCAATGATTAGTACGATGATAAAAGGGATAAACAAGATGAACCCCTACTTTGGGTGGCGAGGCAGTGCCAAAGCTACGTATCGGCGAAGATCCTGCAGACATTCGTATTGTCTGTAGGTATCCATGCCCTGAGAATAGCGTCGCTAGTCTAGAAATGCCGACGAGGAGCTTGAAGGGAATACGGAGACCTTTCGCACGCGAGGAAAGTTCGATTTGCTAAAGAGCAATTTCTCATTGAATGATGTTATAGGTTAAAGTCAAAATAGATGGTGTAAGAATGCTTTGCTTTACGACCAACACAAACCATATACAGTTAAAGACTATCAAACAGAAAATCTCCCACTACAACATGATTTCGGCGACCCCTTCCCCCGTGCTGGTGGAGGTGTTCCTTGGCTCTATTTTAGCCAAAATCATTGCTCAAATTCTCCAGTCTCTGTAACAACAGCCTTGTAGTTGTTTCTCAAGTCAAAAATCAGGGCCAGGAGAGCCATGAGTTCCGGGTTGTCGATGAGCTTCCTTTCAATATTCTCTACGACGATTACGCGCTTGGGAAAGATGGGTGCAAGAAGGTCGAAGAACGGGCAGTATGTTACTAACATTGACGATTTACGTGCCTCGGGGCTATTTCGATTTTTCTTATTTATGTGTCTAGGGTTTTTCACCCGACTAGACAGAAGTCTAGCACGGTTTTCCCTAAGGAACTAGGAGGTGTAGTGCATGATCTTATTATAGGTTCAATCAGGGTAATAATAAATAAATAAAAATATTCATGTGTCTGCACGGGGAGGACGGCTGTGGCCCACGCTGCAATGTCCAGCAATATCGCAGCTTGAAAGTCCTAACTAATCGATTATGGAGAGGTTGTCCCACCCCGACCTTTGGACTCTGGATATAGCGCAGGCGGGAAGCGCTAACCCTACTACTTTCGGGGGATCCGTCAGCCTATAGTTAGGCGCCTCAGCCACGCTGTGGAGTCAGACTAGCGCATTGAAGGGTACACGACAAAAAGCTCACTACCCGTTGGCCCAATACATATCCCAGTGGTAACGGCCAAGCACTTGGATAAAGCTGGAGCCTATGCCGAGCAACCCTTCATGACCGGTACCCGAAGTTTCCATCCCACAGTAACTACCACACCTACGCCAAATGGACTGGGACATTGGTCATGGTTGCTTCGTTCCCAGACTGCAACTTCGGATCAACCTCCGCCGACTCCTGATCGCAGGTGGCCAAAAAAAACACACCCATCTCCACGTCATGTTACTCCACTGCATACGGTGGGCGATAGGGGGCACTGTTGCAAAACCCCGGGTCGTTTCCTTTTGGGTTTAGGTGCTTAACTCCTTAGTTATCTGAATACTTTGGATCGAGATGGAATATATACCGCGGACTAGCAGCGGGCTCGTGCGGTAGCTCTCGGTCAGTATATTGCATGCTTACTATATCCGTTGAAAAATAGTGGATATATTGCTACCACATAAATACTCACAATAATACTATATCCAGATGATGGTTATTACAATCTGAGTTGACTGTTACTCTAATATCCTTTGCTATTTTCGCAATCAAAATACACCTATTCCAGAATTCGCAAATGCTTAGCTGCCCATTTATCTTCTCCATGCGATAAGGAGCAGCTTGGTAAGCCCACAAGGGGTCACCGCAGTAATCCCGCTCCTGGTCCGCAGCGGACTAGCGCAGAAACCTCCTGCTTAAATGAGCCTAGCGACTTCATCCATCATAGGGAAGGGCGATATTATTTGTTCTTATTAAATTAAAACCTCAGAGGAACCCAGAGCCCCCCCTTCTTCCCTTTCCGACTTTCACCTCCTCTTTTTATTCAAAATGGGCCCTCTAAAGATCCCCCCCGAACATATCTATTGCGTCTAAGCCGGAAAGAAATACCATAAACTCTTCACCACTATGTATATTATCACGAATTATTATAGCCGTTGCAGCTTAGCCAACCCCTTTCGGCCCCAGTATCAAGCCAGGTCCAAAACTCCGGCACTTCCGGGCCTATATGATAAAGTGGTAGGTTAAGGACTTACCGCCACGGCCAGTCAGTCTAGCAAGCTAGCTGCTGCAGGACAGACTGAAACCCGTACTATTTATCAGCATTAGATATACAGCTTAACTGCTCCTTAATAAAATATCTGCTCCCGGTATAGTAAATACACAAGTATATATACCTCCTCCTAATATACCAGGCAATCCCCAGTTTATAACAGTTATACCAGCGGCCAGTCGGGCTATATAGAATTTAAAAGCCAGTATCAGAAAGCCTATGAGGCAGCGAATGGAATACCAGTAGGTATATATAAGTCTCCTGCTTATAAGCTTGGAGATTAGGTACTTTAACGGGCTTGCAGTAGAGGTTCCGGAGATGGTACTGCCTCTAAAAGATACAGTAATCAAGTTTTCCTCGGCAGATTTACTAACTTAGCCCTTATTTACTACGATTTTATTCGACTATCTCCGTTCACTCCCGCCTATAATCGATCTTATAAATAGAAACTTCTGGAACCTTTCTTATATTTTAAGTTTCTCTGGTAAGAAGATTGTTACTATTTCTAATACTGATAAGTATATAACTCTATTAAGTATACTTATCTCAGGGCAATTTAATAATAACCAAGCAGGATAGTTAAAGGTACTAGTTATTCTTATATCTATAGATATAGTTAATAAGTAGAAGCTAGTTATACTACTTAGGCTAGATAAATATTCTATATCAATTAAGAAAAAAAAAGAAATAGAAAGTTAAGTAAGAAGATATAAGTCCTGCTTTATAGTATAAGAAGTATATTAAGCAGGAGGAATATATTAAGAAGGAGATTAATACCAGCAGTATAAACTAGATTAAGCAGGAGGTATATATTAAGATAAGGCTAGATGTAATGAGGTCAACGAAGAGGTACGAAGTAGCCAGGCGAGAGTAAGGTAGTAGTCAATTGAGACAGAGACTAAAGCTTGCCTTGCTTCAGTCTCTGGTCGGCAGGCCGAGATTATATAGATACTACGGCGAAACCCTGAGGGCTGGCCCCAGGCTCGTTGAGGTAGGCCGCGCGGTTGGGTTTTGCAGAGGGCCGCGTGTCTAGGTTAGCATTCTAGTGTACCAAGGCAAGGCAGGGCTAACCCCTCCTTGTACCGGATATGGGTGTGTGACAGGGTGTCGGCCGTGAGGCTCGGTATCCTTGTTACACTAGAAGAGCCTATTTTAACTGCCTCTTACTAGAGCCTAATAGATAATAAGCTTAAAGGTATTATTAAGAAGATTATTATATATAAAAATATAGTAAATCTCTATAAAGAAAAAGATTTATTTTATAATCTAATATTTAATAATATTCCTAGTAATAAGAAAAATAGAGGTATAGTAGAAAATAGAGATAAAATAGATAAAAATAATAGTAAGGAAATTTTAATCCTGGAGTTTATAAAAAACCAAGTTACTCTATTATAGAGTTTAATATTAATATTACTAGGTAACTTAGTTACTAATAACTTTTAGCCTAAAAGTAAAGTACTTCTTAAGTTCTCTATGCATGCGTCAGCACTTCCTCCGCCGAGGCAAATCAGCTGCAAACCCAACTGTCAGCCGCTTGAAATCAGCCCAGCTTCCGCCGGGACAGAGCGAGGGATAGTAGCTAGGTATTGGGCTGAGCATTGGCTCGCCTGTGATATTGATAAGTCAAATGCGTGTTCACAAACAATCCCGATTATTTACAAAGCTAACAACTACATATTTGGTATACTCGCTAGATCTGGTTGGACTTCTAGTACGTACTATCAATTTGCGCAATATCGATCCTTTAGTCGCAGCCCGTTTCCTTTACGTTACTACCAGTCCAACACCACCTCTCCGATTGCTGCTTGATGACTTTATATAGATAGCTCCTGCGATTGGAGTGGTCTGATATTTAGAGAGATAGAAGTTTAATTTACCATCGCCTGGTATGACCCCCAGTTTATCGAAGAAGAGGTCGTTGTGGTAAGTTGTCAAGGCATTGAAACCGTCGGCCCGCTTCTACATGATACCAAGGTCGTCAGTCTCTTTTCAACCCTTCTGACACCAGATGATAGTTAGAAATTTTGCGAGAATAAGCGCGTCATTAATATGGGCTATCAATGTTTCTTTTTGATCTGACGCTCCATGCCTAAAGGCTATTTCCAAGGCAAAATAATTGAGGTTGGCGATTTTTATACATTTGTGCTTTTAGTTCTTCAGCACCAATACGTCTATAAAAAAAGGACACAAAGTCTGCAATAGCAAGTGTACTGGCGTCTTCGATAACATAGGTCCAGAGGATCTTGTTGACAGGTGAATCAGCCGTATGTATCAGCTAATGCTGCACCTCTTGATGTGAGGTCCTCAGGGCAAGGTCGAACCACGTTAAGTACCGGCAAAGGAGATCATGTACGCGCGGTACATCTTTCACGGTCATGGGACGTATTCCTTCAAGCCTGGGTGCTGCTGGGAGGGACAGTCTCTGTATTTCCGCGTCCTGGGTCGAATCGGGAGGTAAACTCTGAAAGCCAACTTCGTACAATTGAAGCCATTCGATTGCTCGGTGGTAATAGCAGCTTGTTGCGACCAGTTTGGGAAGAAAAACATCGCCATGGCCAAATTGCTACTCGGAGGCGGGGCAGTCGAGATTACTGGCCAAAACGGAGGCACACCTCTGCATAGTGCTGCATCTGATTGCCAAACCGATATGATCTGTCTGCTGAAGGAATATGGGGCTGATGTTTTGGAAAGGGATTGCCATGGCTTGATAGTATGGGACTAGGCAAACAATGGCAGGCGTTACGATGTTTTGGACCTGCTTGCTGCTGGTCGTTGTGGTAGCGTTGGGTAGAAAATGCTTGAATTGTGGATAAAACTGTGTTGTTTTGACCTTGTGCCAGAAACTTGCTCACCTTGAGGGAGCAGACGGAAGTTAGATTAGTTGCTGCTGAGTCTCAGGTTCTAGGTAATTGTGTAAGATAGAGGCCCTCGATTCTGTAGGACGTGCGTTTGGCAGGGGCTTTTTCCTATTGAGCTGATGCTAGCTAACCAACTGGATAGACTCTCCAACGTGGGCACTCCTCAGTAACTGCTTTATAAATCAAGTCTATAGTAAACCAATTTAACCCTACACAGCTTGCAAGTTTAAGTCTATGGCAGTGGCTCCACTATAATCACCACTGCCCATGTATAGAATGTACCCCAGGCCACCTGCATCCGCAACATAGAATTGTGTGTAAGTGCCAACGTCAGTCTGAGAACAGGTATAGTGAGGGCCAAAGATTTCGCTCTGAACTAAGGTACATTGACCAGTTGGCGCAGTGCACACAAGCTTGAGATCAGCAGTTTGATGACAAGTGACATATGATTTGGAAAAGGTATCATCGGTGCAGGTCGTAACAGCGAAAAGTCCATCGATGGTGTCTGGTCCTCGGTTGGCCCAATTCGAGTTGTAGATTATGCACATCTTTGTGCCGCTGGTAGTTTCGGTAACAGTGTTGGTCTCGTCGTCGTAGGCCCAGGTAAGAGTCTGTTGAAAGCGTATGGTGGGCTCGAAAAGCATCCAGGCCCCAGCTCCTGCTTGAGCTTGAAGTGGGTCGTTGGCCACAGGAGCACTGCCAACAATATTGAATCGAGGAATAGGCGTGAAGGTTGCGACTTCTGAGGTAGTCGAGGATGCTGATGTAGCAGAGGTTTCCGAAGTAGCAGACGTTTCTGATGTGGTGGATGATTCTGATACGGTAGTTGATTCAGACGTGACAGAGGATTCCGATACAGTCGAGAATTCCGATGTGGAGGAGAACGATGCGGTAGAGGAGGATGAATCAGCAGATACAGGTGTTGAGGGCAAGATGACCGACACCGAAGATGATGAGCCTGTATAGATAAGGTTAGAAAGACAGACCAAAAGTCTCCTGGACAAAGCTTTAAATGTTGAGGACTCACTGGAAGGATGACATAGACCCGCAGCTGCAAAATCAATGGCTAAGAGGCCAGCCGCGACAGAGAGGGGGGTTCTGCAACGCATCGTGAGATAAATCGCGAGAAGTAATCGGACTGGAGTTAAGAGAATAAAGATAAAGCGATGTACTGTACACAGCGTCCAAACGGCTCAATGCGACCTTTAAATCTTCAATTGAAAAAAATGGGTATCGTGGGAGACTAGAACTAACAGAATTAGCGTAGACACTACCGTCAATAGTTATCAATGGTTTCAACACTACTCGTATATTATTATTAAAAGAACAAAGCCTGTCCAATGCCAGGCTGGTATTCCCTTGACCCACACATGTAAGTGGGTTAGAGCTGTCACTTGTACGGAGGTTGACGCTGGAAATATTGTTAGCTCGCCCTGCCCAGGGTATGAATCCAAAATGACACAGTCGGCTTTGCCGGCTAGGCCTTTGAGCCGCATCGTTAATGCTGCTTTCCCCCCCCTTTCTCTTCTCATTGTTATCATCATCATCAGAGCCAACGCGGCGCGGCCATGAGTTATCCCCTCAATTGAGGTCTCGAATTTGCGATGTTCAAACACTTAGTTATCCTGAGGCACAAATAAAGAAGCTACATCCAAAAATCCCTCTCGGCACAATGAAAACAACACCACGTCGAGAAGCCTAACGCATTGTCAAATAAAGTCAGCCAGGGTCAGGGCGACCAGGAGTGATTACGGAGGAGATTCCCAATATGATTTACGATACGGTCAAGCATATGAACCCTACTCCTGATACAGTACGTGCAACAATGGCCTGTCATTACCTGGCATTTTTTTGGGAGGAAGATTTGCGCCGGAAAAGTTTTCAGAACATTCTTCTGGTGATTATGGATACGGATTGGAAAGGGACGTCGCGCACAGTTCTTCAAATACACTAGAAGGTCCTGAAAGTCTCAATGCATTGCAGTATAAATTGTCTTGTGATTCATCATGTTACATTCTTTCTTCGCGGGCCACTCGGCTTCCGCATCGAAATTCTGGTCAAATAATGCAAAACTCTCGTACCGTATTGTCATTGACGCACGCAATCGTGTGATTTAGACCTCGCATATATCCCTAAATGGCTCTCACTAAAACCCCAGGTTTCTCTCATACATTTCCCAGCGTGTTCCAATAGGTTGAATCAACGTGTAGCTCTTAGAAGTGATATTCATATCCTGTACGCCATTGATCAAGTACAAAGGAGTCATATCATCGTCAAAGAATATCTTTGGTCTCTCACGCCTGTTCAAGGTCTGGAAAGTACCATCGGTGAAGTTGACTGTTGAGTTGAAAGCTTCTTGCAACTTAAAGTGCCACGGACCGGTTATTGATCGCGCATACATATGCGCTCCAACACGAGAGTACTTTATACCGCTCTCTACAATGTCAATCATCCAGTGGTTAAGCGCGTGCCAATTTCCGCGCTTGTCGCGCCATAGGAACGGGTCCTCGGTCCAATAGGGCTGATAATCAGATGTATTCCATGGTGGAGTGCTGATAAGTTCATAATCTCCATCATATCGATCAGCAATGCGGATCTTAAGGTCCTCGGAGGCAAGAATGATTTCAGAGGAGCGATCCCATGGACTCCATAGTGGCCAAGGTGCTGGATTTGTTCCATTGACAAGAACTTCGAATGGGCTCCATGGCCCTCGAATGTCATCGGCAGCAGAGACGGAAATATTATTCGGCCAATTGTCCCTTGAAGATTGTTAGTCGACGTTTAATTAAACTAACCTAATAACATGTTTTCAAGCATATTTTAAGTCAAAGATATGCCTGTTTGGCCAAACAGTTCTGTTGAAGGCTACGTCTCAACTGGGAAGCCTGGGCAAAGAACTTACTTCGACACCGACTTGCAAGAGGATAGGGTAGCCTCTGGGGCATCAACTCCTATCGTGTAGAGAAGATACTTTTGGTCGGCAGGACTCCAAACAACGTATGGGTTGTGACGAAAGCTCCCTGTAAGGTTCTGTGCGTAATGATAAGGACCCTGAGGTCCTGTTCGCGACTCGGCGCGTATGACGAAGCTGTGCGGTCGCCAACCGCTCAGGCCGCAGCCATTAGCAAATTGGGAGATGACAAGATGAAAGAGTTTTTGTTCGTTCCGATCTTGGATTATTGTACCACCCCAAGACGAGTTGCCATAGGCGCGATAATAAGACGGGTTTGTGATATTGGTGTAATTGTAACCAGTCCATCTGGTCGCCGGAGCGAGATCAAGCCTGCCACAGTCGTCTCCCCACCAACCATGGTCACATTTACAGAAGCGTTTCGATCCAGACTTCGTGCAGACGCCGTTGAGGCTACAGTTATCGTCGGTATCGCATGACAGGACGAGCAAAGAGAAATTGAGAAGGGCTAAGAAAGCGAGCCATATCACGCCGACCCTTGTCATTGTTGAATTCTACTTGCAAGGGATACTTTTCATATGCCGAAGCGAGGATAGGAGAAAATAGAAGGGCTGCTCTTCGTAGAATTAGTGAATATATTCGCCATGTTTATTCCTTCTGCAGTCAGGCGTCATTATGTACTAAAAATATTACAATCGAGCCACGGGACGTTTCACCCCGAACCCTGTCAGGATCACGCCATGAACGTTTGTGGTTGGGTAGGATCATCACTCTTTTCGTCCATGGATCCTTATTTCAGCGTTTTCCGAATTCTTCCCCTCTTCCCCCGCACCATGTGCCAAGTCCCCGCAAGTTGGATGGCCAATTAGGCTAATTAGTATATGTTATCTCCGCCCTTTGTCTTCAAGCCTTACGGATACCCCGTGGTGGTGATAGCCTTCGAAATAATGGAATACCCGACAGCAAAGTTGCGAACTACCTGACGATTGATATGACTATTAGTCCCTTCATGATCATGTTGGAGGTTGGTCTCGTGAAGTTCCGTCACGGAAACAGGAATGTGCTCAATCTTGGTGAAATCGCCCTTTGTACTTTGCAAATGAAGCCCGACACATGTGACTTGGTCAATTGCCTGGGCGAATGATTGTACCTCACAATATCAGGGCCGTGATTTGTGGAAATTAGGAGTTCGGAATTCACCTTACTAATTGTCCAACAGAACGCCGCAGTCACCAGGCGCCAGATTTAACCCATTATAACATTTCCTTACAAGAAACACTCAAACATGGTCGCCCATCAATCGACTATTCTAGCCTTACCTCGTTTCCGCTCTCACCACTGACTCTGCCTCCTCTTCACCCTGCGACGAACTCTTACTCTCCTTTCACTCATGCTCTTCGATCCCTCACTCCGTTCTCCCAATCACCGATCCGTTCTATACGGTCGCCCAAACACATTCCCTCTAGCTGACTCCCAACAGTGATCTCCTATCTGGTTCGACTTACTGCAATCAACCTTTGCCAAACTCATTGACCCTGCTTCTGCATCTCCGTTTTTCCTTGTCACGCGCCCTCTGAACTACCACCCATCCTCCCAATTCTCTCTCCCACCCTGTACTTGACAGTATATTCCACACTCCGCCAGCCTGGCAAGTGGCAAGTGATGCCCTTCTTAACAAATATGCTACTGAACAGTGATACACCTCGATTCATACTACACCTCAAGTCTAAGAACCGGCCCAGCTATTCTATGGATTATAGTACACTCGTTTATTGACAATGCGGCTAACCTTTTGAATGTAATCTTGAAGTCTATACACTATGCCATTTAAATTGAAGCAGATACCCCTCGCATATCCCCAAGTTTCTCCGTAATCGCCTGACCATCTACTACTAATGATGCATCCAGCAAGACGTATAGCATTCTCGCCCAGGACTCAGTATAGTTGACCCACTGATGCATGGTGCCTCGCTGGACTAAAATGTCTCCAGGCTTAAGAAGTCGTTTTTCGCCCGAATCCAAGAGGCATTCCATCTCGCCAATAAGGACTATCGCATAGTCACAGCTCACAGTGCGATGCATTGGGGAGCTGGCCTTGGGCGGGTAGTCGACGTATCGCACGACGCTGCCCCCCTTCTTGACAAGGCCGCTTTGTTTGCGTTTATTGTAGTTTGACGTCATTTCGGTGAGATCTTGGTCGTTTGTCAGGCGTACTGGGACCGACGAAGTGGTGTAACCGAGGCCGAAGCCAGCAGGCTCATTTTCGGGGCCGACAGGCCAGAACTCCACAGGTCCCGGGAGCCGTTTTGAGTAAACCGACTGGCCCTCCGAGTTATTTGTCGTGACAAACCGATTTGGCTTGGGCAGAGGGTTGGTGAATTGAGTGCGTTCTGGTGCTGTCATTGCGGCAGTCGATGGGAATTGATAGGCAAATTGGGATTGTGAGAACTTGAATTATGCAGAATGGAGTATGGAGAATGTTTCAAGTGAATCGCACAGGAATGAGTGGACTAGCTTTGTAGTTTTGCATTGCTAGCTGATTAACTCCTGCTGGGTGCCTTGGACCGAACTGGCTCGCCCCGACTGGGTCGGGCCGAACCAGATCAACCACGACCGGGTCGCTCAGCTTCGGACTTTACTACCTAGACCAGGGTAATATAATAGCCTTTAAACGATCGCGATAGCTCGGGGCTAACGGGGCGGCATCAGGCGAAGGACGGTCCGACTGGCATTCGTTATAATGAAATGAGTAAGTGCTTTAATCGCTAATCAGGGTGTTCACCGGTTCCTCCTACAAGCAGGCGGTTATCTAAAGCGCACAAATATCTTAAGGCTCGTAAGTATGGGTCCCTGGCCAATTGAAATACCGCAGGGGAGTCCATTTACGCGGGACAACATACCCTTTGGGGTATTTAGTACGCTGCAACAGGTACGCCTATTGACTCTCAACTTGTTACTGTACGTCCATCAGGAACTAATTCTTCCATCTCATACAGCCCCGTAGGCGCGTTGGAGTCGCCATCGGTGAAGTCATCCTTGACCTCTCTATTCTTGAGCGATCAGGTCGCCTTGACGGCTGCCTGCCCAATGGTCAGAGTAGCCATGATTCTGGTTCTATATTCGGACAGGACAGCCTCAACAAATTTGCCAGCTTTCCCGCGCTGGCTCGTCGGCATTTACGCGAGACCATTATCGAATGGCTTGGATATCCAGACTCGCCGCTGTTCCAGGATACTTCCAGTGATGGGCAGGTCGTTGTCCCCATGAAGGACGCGCAAATGCACCTACCCTTCAGAATAGGCGGGTTCACCGACTTTATGTGCGCTGATGTTCACGTCGAGAACGCATGTAGCTTCCCGGTCAGACTTGTGGGCCAAGGAAATGTAACTGACTCGATAATAGTGCAGCAGGCTTGCTGGGGCAACGAAGCCTCCAGGTCATTATGCGATGCCACTGGGCTATAATAGTCGAGCATCGTCTGTCATTATTGGTGGCGAGCCTATTCACCGCCCGCGAGCAATCATCCCTACTGGGGAAGCGAACACGTACACATTCGCCCCTAGTCGCCGGATGGATTATGAAGCAGAAATTGGCGTTTTCATCTCTGAGGCTGTTCCTCGAGGCCAGACTATTACAGCTGACCAAGCGGAGGATCACATTTTTGGCTTTGTGATACTCAACGACTGGTCGGCAAGAGATGTGCAATTTGCCGAGATGACGCCCCTTGGGCCGTTCAACGGCAAGGCTTTTGCCACCAGTATATCGCCTTGGGTGGTTACTCTGGATGCCCTGCGAAACGCCCGGTGTACATCCTCGGCAGTTGATCTGACTACAGGAGGCTCTACTCAAGCTTTGCACCTACGCCATGAAGACTCCAAATCCACCTGGAATATGCAAATAGAGGTTTCTGTGTACCGTGAGTCTGTAGGACAACTTAGAAACCAAGATCAACTGCTGACAGCTGCTAGGATCGAGATCTGGAGGCAAACCAATACTGACATCAACGTCAAATCTGCGTGATCTTCGCTGGTCACCTGGCCAAATGCTCGCGCATCTCGCATCATCTGGCTGCGGATTGTGCACGGGTGACCTCATTGGGACAGGAACAATATCATCCCCCGTATTTTGTCTCGCCTCCCTCTTTACAAATTCCACGTTCACTAAGTATTTCTAGGGCGACGCCAACGACCTTCGTACCCTGGGCTGTCTGTTTGAGTTGACTGAAGGCGGAAAAATTGCCATACAAGGGAGTGAGGGAGAACAGCTAACCTGGTTGGAGGATGGAGACGAAGTATCAATGACGGTGAAGGCGGGTGACGATGGAATTGGACTAGGAACCCTGCGAAGTCGACTTGTAGGCCCTCGGTCGGCCTGACGACTCGATGAGCTGGCTCCTGGGCCGTGTATATAGGACAATGAGTTTGGTGATGTTCGTTCGAAAGTCGTTGAGGCCCAAACTCGAAAATTGAAGAGATTGTAAATGTTACCGACATTTAACTGCTGTTGAAAGTGACTTGCCTCTGGAAACATGGGTCAAATAGGCAGAATGAGCAGAGAATAATGCCCATGCGTATCCTCAGCACCATACTACGTAGGAGGGGCCAGGTACGCCATACCTGAACTGAAATTTTATGTCGCATGCACTCTATTCAGGCGGAATTGCGCCAACAGCCAGTGAAGGTTTGAAGTTTATAATTACAACGTGTCCTCAAGCAGAGAGGGAAAGTCTTAGCATTCAATACGATGATGAGTTTGTAGGTAGGGGAGACAAGGGCTACTTGTGTGGCCAAATGTAAGCTTCAAGGACCGTTTGGCCAGTGTTGCTGGACCATCGCTGAGAGAAGAGTAGACCAGAGTAGTCGCGAAAAAAATCCTTGCAGTTCATCAGGCTGAGGTGGAATCAATTTGATGGTATGGATAATACGCGTGAAGCTAATCCTAATAAAATATGCCTGATAAGGAAAAAAACAGTCCAGACTGGTTCCAACATGAAATTGACATTCTGAACAATATTCCGAATTGCAAAATCACTTCAACCAGCGTAGTGACGCCATGGCCTTCCGAATCCTCCTGTTGAAAAAGTAAAGTGGAAACAAAAAGCATGCAAGGAGTAAGAGAATTCCACCCATCATGACGTGGGTCTCGAAAAACCCAATGTCGGCTATCCATCCATGGAGCGAGTCACCGAAGCCAAAAGCCACTGCATTCCTCCCTCCACATGCCAAGACAATAGCTGGACCGGACATTGTTGGGAGAAGTTCTCCAAGCCACATACCAGTCATGGCAGAAATGGCACAAAACCCACAGTAGAACAAGGCAAATGCAGCGTGAATCCCAACCCAGCTGTACTTCTCCGGATGCGCACCAACGACGCCATACAGAGTCAGGCCGGCAAATACCAAAATGCTCGGGAGGATAAAGTTGGGTAGGATGTGCTCAGGCTCGCGGATGCCCTTGTTACGGCGCGTAAAGTAACCGCTGATGGGTTCCGCGAAGGAGCCGATCAAGAGAGCAGCCAGTGACCCGATGGCGGAGCCGACCTGCACCGTACCGACACTTGAAGGAGAGAAGTGCCACGGCGCCATCTCAAGCTGCTGGCTGTATGTAAGACTGAGGACGACGATTCCGCCAAACAATATACTGTTGAGGGCCAAGACCCATAGCGTGCCGGGAATGATGAGGCAGAGGAAAATCTCCCTGTAGGCGCGGACAAAGCGGCCAAACGGCCCTGGCCGCTGAAGATGGATGGGAGCAAACTGGCGGCGGTAAGACTTTTCAGCAGTCACTTGCGGATCGCCATTACTGCCGTCATCAATAACGAAACCGGCGGCCGTTGCGTCCTCTGCAGTGTAAAAAACCCGATGTGTTCCGTACGTGTCCGTGGCGTGGATTTGGCCTCTGAACGACGTGGCACGGCGGTGGAATAGCGTCTCCGGAAGGCAGAAAGTAACGAGGATAAGTGAGAGAGCGACGAACGCGGTCCAGAACCAATATGACACGCGCCAGTCCCCATCAGCATGGTCGACGATGAAGGGCACAGCTACCAGAAGCAAGGATGAGCCGACAGCTGTGGATGTCCAGTAAACCACGAGACGGGCGCCACGTCGGTGGAGGAAGGAAATATCCAATACAATGATTGGTAGCTAGAGATTACTCGGTCAGCTTCTGCCGTTATTACCACACAATACAAGCACGCTGAGATTGATGGACCGATTGATGGATTAAATGAAGCCCGAGAGAAGAGTTTCAAGGCAGAAGATTAAGTCTGCCTCTGAGATTAAAAAAAGAATGAGTCACTCACTAGACAGTCTGCAACGCCAGCCGTCAATCCTTGTAGACATCGGGCTCCAAGGTGAGATTCAAACGAGGTGGACTTGGCTGCCCAGATGACGGCGCCGAGAAGAATGGTGTTGCTCAAGAGCAATGCCCCACGACGTCCCAAAGCCATGGATAGCGGGACGAACAAGAAATTACCGAGACCCATGCAGAGCGACGGATAGCTCGCAAGGTCAGCGATACGAGCAGGATCGAAGGTCTTTGTGTGCAGGTCAGTAGCTGCTAGTGAAGGTTAGGGACTGGCAGAGAAGAGCTTACGCCGTGTGTTTGAGCCATGTACTCGGGGATAAGTTTTCCAAAGAACAGAGGCGTGCTCTGAACAAGGCCAAATGCAGCTATGCCGTAGATGGTGACTGCCGCGAGGATCAGGCGATGGCGCCAGACGGTGAAATTGAGCGGGTCATTGGGGTCCGACGATGGGATTGGGAGTTTGCGCAAGTGGCCATCTTCGTCGTAGAGCAGCGTGTCGAGGTTGTCCTCAACCAAGACGGCGTCGCCCAAAGACTCGCTCTTCTTTTCCACGTCTGCCATTTTGGGTTGGTGGTGCGTGGATGCGTTGGCTTTAGTACGTTTGGGGATTAGGCCGAGACTCCCGAGAGCTCTTCTCTTTCAAGCGGTGAGAGAAGGAGAGGTGTACTGTTTAGTGGAGAGAGAGAATAGGAGATAGGTGATGATGGACTGCGCATCTATATACCGGCCGAGATGCTAAACTTCAACACAAAGAGAGGCGTGTGAGGAAGCTAAGATTGCGGGGAGAGCCAGAACTGGCTTGAATGCTCTGCCGACAGATCTCGATGCCAACTACCCCATGGGGAAAGACGACAAGCATGTCAAGGTGACCTCAGCCCCTATCTGCATCACGGTGTTTGGAGTATGTAGCAGACACCATCTTTCTCAGCGAGCCAAGCATCGCCAGGGGAAATTGAAATTGCCATGATCCCCGAGATGGTCGGCCCGACCCCTGCTCCGCCGACGATGCAGTCGGCCCGACCTCTTCACCATCTCCGTGACAATTTCTCCTCGCATCTGACAAGACCCCGAACATTTCCTCTTCCCACATCGCATTCGCTGGACCGAACGCCGAACAAGCGCCCAACGGCCATGAACCGAGGCACTCCATCCGTTGCGTGCCTGCGATGCCGCAAGCAAAAGGTTCGGCCAAGCCCCTCCTCGGCTCCATCCTGGCCTCCTCGCTGATATCCACTCAAGCTCAGATGCACTCGCGAGCATCCAATCTGCCGCCGCTGTGAGCGCGCAAAGGGCGAGTGCGTCTATCCTTCTCCTCCCGACCGCAGGAGACTGGCGCTAGAGCGCGCTCTGGAACGGACAGGTTCCGTACCTAGATCCAACCTCTCGCCATCCCGCGAGCATATGCCACAAACCCTCGAGACCTCAGCTCAAACTTCCTCCTACACCCGCCATGTGGGTGAAAGCGCTATCATTCACTCTCAGAGCGCCAACGTGCCGCCTTCGGGTGGACTGGATCCAGCGCTCGACAGTAATCTTGCCACACGCACTCGTCCTTCGCCGCGACCCACACAATCAGCACTTGACTCGTCGGTGAACTCGGGGCAAGGAGTGAGCCTCTCCAGTGAAGTTGCTCTATTTCTCACCGAGATATATTTCGAGAGGCACTACGAGGCTGAGTTTCTATTCTGCAAGCAGCGCTTCATTCGAGACTACATCGGAGGAACGCTTCCGAGCTATGTCTCCTTGGCCGTATTTGCTTTCGCATCCTTGTAGGGCTCTTGCTGATCTTGGACTGCATCACCCCACTAATATGCATCTTAGATTCCTCGCCCATGTCCCTGGTGGATTGACGCAAGGAGAAATTGGCGTTGCTGAAATTACCCGAGCAGATTGGTCTGTCATAGGGGGACGATGGGCTGAGCAAGCCAGCCAGGGCGCCTTGATGCACGCCGACAAGCCATGCATTCAGCACGTTCAAGCCTGTCAAACCTTGGCTTTGTTCTGGTTTGCCAGATCTGAAACCATTCGGACGAATATGCACACAGGTAGTTTGCCCGTCGCCACTATCGCGATGCTAAATTACCAAGCTGACACATACTGTCGCTGTTCACCGCAGGCATTGCTCATCGAACTTGCCGATTGTTGCAATTCGGTCGAATGAACCAGCACGAGCTGGAAAACAGCAGCCTCGATCGACACCTCAAACTCGGGTGCTTTTGGGCCTGCTGGCTTACCAAGTGTGCGAGCCACCAAAACGCTCGTTTCCAGACGAATTGCTGGGCCGACGTAGCTGGCTGTCCCTTACCAGTCGACAACGCCGAGGATTCTTCGCTTCGCCTCACTCATTATCTAGACCAGGGTGGTTCAATCCTCGAGATCGGAGGTACTAGCCGTGGTCTCAAATTAGGCTTCAATGCAACCCTGGTCGTCACTCAGGGACTCTGGTAGGTCGTCCAACCCAGCGTCCAGATACAATGAAACTCACCCGAGACAGGTGGGAAGTACAGCAGTTCGTTCCATCCCTTCAACAGGGCAACCGCAGCCCGTCCAACTGGGGTTCCGAATTGTTATTGCTGGACCAGAAACTAGAAAGCCTCTACGACCAGATGAATGCATCGCTCAAGTATGATCAGAGCCGTGCCGGCACCAGAAACAACCCTAGATACCTGGGCCGGTTGTTCTCCTTAAATTACCTTTACCACCTCTGTGTCTCCTACTTGCACTCTTCATTGGTACCGGTTCTTTCCTGCAGTATGCGGACACCAAATGTTTCACGCAGCATGCTGCGACTCGCTGCTGAGCAAGCACTCAAACACTCTACTATCATGACGAACATGACGGAACACTTTCTAACACAACGAACGGCAATTTCCAAGTTGTGGCCTATCGTTGGATATGGCGCGTATGTGTGCGCGGCCATCCAATTGCGCTATTTCCTTGCCTTGGGCATTCTGACCGAAGAGCGACTTGAGCGCACCAGGGTACACCTCAAGATCGTTGACGAGCTAAGAAAGTACTGGAAGACTCTACAGCCACTTGTATGATTTCCTAATCGCTCTTTATGACTCTCCCCTAACTCGTGGTAGCATGCCGATATGGAACAACAGTTTTCTCAAGCTCAGACTATCGCATCGAAGCGGGAAACCGGCGATGTCAGAAATCACAACTCTGATGACGAAGTTGTGTGTCTTACCAACACACTCAATGCGCCACTATCCCCTAATTATATTTCCACATATGTGAGCGACGATAGCAAAGGACAATTGCAGGATCAAGACATTCCGTTAGAACCTGCAGCTGTGAACCCCACGGACATTCCCGACCCTTTAGAAACTGCACCTGCTTCTGAGGTCCAGCTTACCCCCGCTCGCTTCCAAATGCCAGATTTCTCTAGTGCTGCAGAAGTATCAATGATTAGTAACGATTGCGTTGGGTCTGAGCCTGCAGAGGGGGCCTTCAAAGCCAGCGTTTCAACAGAGAGAGAAGACAGCATATGGTGGAGCCAAGATCCAGATTCATTAGGTGAGGTATTTAGTCATGGCTTTTGCTTTTTGAACGAACTTGGGTTTGAAATGGATACGTATTAAGTACCTATGCATTTGGTTTGACCAGTTTCGCCTTGTGGAATCTTGAATGCAAATCTCTATTGTACCGAATAATATAAGGGAAATACAAGCAGAGTCCCTTCTGTTGAGAGAAAGAGTCTCCAAGTCTCAATACCTACATGGTAAGAACCTACCATGCATTGAAGTCTACCACCGCCTTGGAGAGGTGCTGCGCAGATATCATGCTTCTACCACTACGTGTCGCTTGTTAAATTACAAACAGGATACATTTATCTCCTAACGAGTTGGTAAAGGTAGAATTTAAAAGGAACTGGAGGCCAGAAAGGGACTAGGTGCAAATTCTAAGGACCCCGGGCAAGTATGCAGTGCCGTGCATAGAATCTCCAAGCTCTTATTTCATACGTGATATGCTGCCGAAACCAAAACACAAGGTAGGAAGTGTATATAGTGGTACCATTTAGATTAGTTTCGCCAGGACACTGTCTATTTCGACAAGAGAACCACCAACGAGCTAATGAGCTTTCTAGCCGCTGACGCAGCCGACATTGCCGGGTTCAGCAATACCACTCTGGGCACAATTTCAACATACTATGTTCTAGACCCCAGAGGCTTTCTATCGCAGCGGGTGGTTAAGAGTCTAGATCCCGGCGGCTCACTTCGGCCACTAGAGTTAGTAGAAGCAGACCATATCAGGAATGGTTTCCCAAGCCACAACTGGAGCGGCACGTTGTTATTGGTAAAGTCGCTAGCTAGGGCTGGCACCTCGGCATCTATGGCTTCGCCTTCCAACCCGTTTCAGCTATAGTGAATTATGGGATTCGGATACCGGCAACTCAGCTGAAAATAATATGGGACATATCCGCCATATTTAAGATCCAACTTTCCCCCTGGCATCAGTGCCTCTCCCCTACGTTCAATAGCTCTAGTACCTCCCTGATTGTGCATTCGAACTGCCATGGCAAAACCTCTCATCACGTCAGCCCCCAAGGGAGCAGACCGGGTTTTCGACAACCGTGATCTGGAGCCTAATTCCTATTGCGCCCTTTGGTCGGGTGAATTGGGAAGCAGTAAGACCACCTTCGCTGCCAGGAACAATATGGTACCGTTTTAATAGGCTGATAGCATGGCAGTACATCTGCTCCGAGGGTCCCTGCGCCATCGCGACACAGTTTACACCAGCAGTTGCATTTTGTGACGGTATTCCTACAACTGCTATATATGGCTACGGCAGCTGGCCCGTGGCGTCCGGACAAACCTGTGGCCCCTCCACAAGGTGCTGGTGAGTCGAGAGGATAATTGCGTGAATGTAGGTAGCATTGATTCTGATAGAAATGTAGTCCGAGCCCATATACTACAACCAGGCAGTACATCTATGATGGAGGGAGCACTGTCCTATACGATTGTGACACTGAACCATCAACTTTGGCAGTTTCAACAGTTCTGGGCACACTGAGTCTATCTCTCTCTGTTTACGACGGGCCAGTGGATACTTCTGTGATGACGTCGATCTTGACAAAAATATCATCCTCATACTCGTCCTCGTCCCTTCAGCCATCATCTACACAGTCATCACTCTCAGTTACTACACAGTCATCACTCTCAGTTACTACCAGCCAACACTCTAGTGGACATGGAGCCTCAACTGGCGCTATCATTGGCGGTGTGATCGGTGGCCTTTGTGTTGTTGGGCTCATTATTCTTGGGGTCATTATTATCCTGCGACGCAACCCTAAGGGGGTTATAGCAGCTGCCAACCCAAGTCCATTGTCCCCCCAGCATGATTCAGGCCCAAGAGAGACTTGGTACCCTGAATTACAGCAAGAAGGGGTCCCCAGGCCCTTGGCTGAGCTTGAGGCTCAGCAAGGTGTTATTAAGGTTGATAACTATGCTGCAAAATAGGCATCAGACCATACGTATGTCACGGTAGGCTCCGAGTTCTGAGTATTAACTGTCGACTTTATTAGTTCTGTTGAACTTTTGTTGCTTTCTGCTCTCTTAATAATGTTAATTTAGCTCGTTCTTGAGTTATTTCGTTATCACGCTCGAAGGGAAAATTTTCTCCCATGCTGCTATATTATCATATGCTGTGTGAAGTTAGGCCTGTTCAACAATCCCATCTATTTGAACGTCGCTCCTGGTTTAGTTGGTTCCCAATAGGATGGCGAGGCTGAGGAGCAGAAGAGGGAGCTTGTCAAAGAAGCCTTCGCTGATGAGTTTATTGCCAAACTTCCCGAAGTGGGCATACCAATCTGACGGTATCGGCGAGGGCTCATGATTAATTATAGGGCTATGATACGAGTGTTGGTGACAGCGGTGCTAGACTCTCTGGTGGCCACCGCCAACGAATTACCATCGCCCGATCGCATTATTACTTTAATGAAGGGGCAAGTCGTCAAGTCAAGCACACACGACAGATTGATGGCTATAGACGGTGGTGTTTCCGCCGGACTTGTCAACGCCCAGGCTCTTTCTCAGCGATCCGGCCGAAACGATGGCGCTGATATACTAATTGACAAACTACGCCACAAGATCCGAGACTCCTTACATTCAGTTTCTAGTTACATCACACAACACTGATCTCCCTCGTCCTTCCAGAGATCCTCATCCTTCAGGTCCTTGGTCACCTCAGAAAGGGGATCTCCAGCAGCGACAAGGCAGTCAACACACTGCTGGCCGCCACGGATGATCCGGGCAAGGTCGGCAGCTGTGAAACCGCTGATATCAAACTCCTCGCCATCCACACGCTTTGGCTGTGGACCTCCAACTACCTTCTTGCCCACTTCGGCGCCGCTGTCGAGAAGCAGACGGATGACGTCCAGGTGGTGGTATCGAGCAGCAAAGTGCAGCGGGGTCCATCCGGCGCCATCAAGAGCTTCTCTGTCGGCGCCTAAAGTAAGGAGTTCCTTGGCGCAGGCTGTCTGACCCTTGAAGGCAGCAAAGTGCAGAGGTCTTCGGCCGTCGTAGATGGACGCCTCGATGTTAGCACCCAGGGTGGAAACAAGCATGCGTATCGTCTCAGGGGAGTTACCGTAGCCCGAGGCATTGATAAGAGCCGTGTACCCCTGGTTGTCGTGCCCGTCTACAGCGATGCCTGCCTCCTCCACGAGCCAACGGCACAAATCTGCTGCCCCAGCCGCCCCTGCAAGGTGGAGAGCGTTGACGTCTTCAAAGGGACCAACGGCCGCCTTGACATCGGCCCCATGGCTCGCAAGGAGCTTGGCCGCCTCGACGTTATGGGCCAAGACAGAGAGCAACAGCGGAGTCTTTCCTTGGCCAGTGGCTCTAGTCGCGTCGGCGCCATGGTCCAACAGATACTCAATGACATCGAGCTTCCCATCATCGTCGGCATTCTTGCAAGCGAACAGCAATGGTGTAAACCCTTTCTCGTAGTCTGGCACGACCTCGCCCTCGAGGACAGGATCCACTAGAGAGCCCGCCTCGACCAGCGCTGCCACGAGATTCCGGCGGCCTCGCTCAGCGGCATGATGGATTGGCAGCCGACCGACCTTGTCACGCATCGACAGACAGGCGGTCCCGCCTGGTTTGCTGAGCAACAGCTTGCAAATCTCTTCCTTTCCACCTTGGACAGCGACAAGGAGCGGCGTGCCTGCCACTGCATCATTAATATCAATACGGGCGCCGCTTTCGAGGAGCAGCACGGCCACTGGCATATTATCGCCGTATCCGCAGGCGTGGTGAAGGGGCGTGACGTCCAACTCCTTGTCTTGCTTCTTGAGATCTAATTCTTGGCTGGTTGCAAGTTTGTATGTGGTGCCGAGAACCGCTCCAATGTTCTGGCCACATGTGCAGCCATCATCGTGATCATGGGCATGCTCATGGTCGTGAGGCTCTCCAGTTGCGTCTGGTTGTCTCTTTGTGATGGGCCTTTGGTCTGCACTTGGATTGGTACCAAGCTCAATGAGAACTTTGGCAATTTCGAGAGAAATGGCGTTGTTCCACCTCGCACATTGATGCAGGCCGGTCCATCCATTCTCAGCCTTAGCATTCACATCGGCGCCATGTGTGGCGAGCAATCGAACGCATTCGGGGGCTTGCTTCGCTTCCTCATCCACGGCCGCCACGGAGATGAGTTCGAGGAGCGGCGTGTAACCTTGATCGGGGTCGCTGATGTTGAGATTGAGTCCGGGGTTTTGGTTGAGGATGTCACGAATTTGGGCTATGTTGATGTCCCTACAGGCTTCCCGAAGCTGCACGTAACACTCCGGCTCGGAAGCTTCGTTGGTCTCTTCCGTTGTCGGAACATCATCGCTCAAAGTCTCCCGAACTGTAGATGCCCGTGTGTCATGGATGACAGCAGTCTGCTGATCCTGTTTCTCGGACATATTGACGTGGTCGGAAATGCAAAATGTTGCGAAAAAAGGGTCGAGTAGGTCTGAAAATGGAGGATAAAGCAACAGTGTGGATTTGTCAAGAATCTTTATTTCTCATCAGCGACAAGTTCCAAGTATATGTATTGCCGCCTATCAGCTGGTGTGGTGCTACTTGTATTTCATTTTTCGGGTTTGCGACAGCTGCCTAGAGCTGAAGCCAGCAGATACACTAGGGGTCTGTTAGTTAGTTCGCAAATAGAACGCCATACTGCTGGCTTAACATCAACCAGTCGTTTGGCATATTTAGAGCTGTGCACTGGTTATAATTAGCCACCGTCGCCAAGCTGATGGTGGAGAGGGCTGCAATGAGTTCAGCCACATAATTAACACAGCATTTGGTTGGGTCGATGCCTAACCAACGTGCTGAGACATTTTCGCCTTGACCCAATTGTGGCAGTTCAGGATGGCTGCTGTACCCCCCGAATTGGACTTGTTGGCTGGGGGGCTTGGGTCCGGCGTTTCCATTAAAGCCACTTATTCTGCTTTGATTCCTCTCTGTCGTCGTCCATTCCGATCTCCTCAAAATGCCCTGTGTCCTGAATTCCAGTGCGTTTGAAGCCGACGAGCCTACTCTACGTCGAAAGTGTTTACGGCCTCGGGCAGTATGAACGTGTAGTCTTCCATTTCGAATTGCATCATCCGAACTAAGTTTAAGGGTCTGTTCGAGCTGAATGAGTTCCCGAAAGTCGGCTTGCTTAGCGGCTCAGCCGCAAATGGGCCAAACTAGATACTGATTGATGTACGTACTTCTTATTTTCTCAGCCTTCAAATTCTGGAACATCCGTGAAATCGGGATATTGTCAGGCCGATAACAGGCTCAGCTTACGCCCAAGGCTGACCACTCATTACAGTCGGAACCAGTAATCGTAACAACTTCGGGTCCATCTTCTCCATCCAGCAAACCACTGATTGTGGCGCCGAGTTTTACTGTTTACCGGCAGTAGATGATTAATAATTCCATCATAACCAAATTACAAGCTGTCGACGCACCTACTAACAGACAGATAGCCAAACTGGCTCTCCCACTAGCCGCACGGTACGTCACCACCGATTGAACCTGATCAACCTCGAAAAAACCCACGCGTTATCGAACGGTGTCAAACGACGGAAGACAAGAACTCCCTCCCAATATTTTATCCCCGCTTTGCGATAAACTTGCGCGGGATCCATGCCTACTACAAGAGGAAATGATTGCCTTCATTCGTAGGGAGTTCGGCGCACGAGTACCCGTTTTGGCATAAGCAGGGCGTTCTGAAGGGAACTCCACATGGAGAATATGACACGAAATGTTGCCGAGCAGCGCAATTCAGACATTCGAGACGACCACATACATGGCGGATGGTTTCTTGATTCTCCCCAACTAATTTACGTCGACAAAAGCGGGTGCGACAGGAGCATTAGCAATAAGAATAATGGGTGGGATAAGAAATTTGTTACACCGGTTCAAATGAAGCGAATAAACTGTTGCTCAAGGCTCCGAATCCTCCGCATCGCTGCTACTTGACCGAGCCGCCGCCAGTACCTAGACCTGGGGCCAGTTGAACCTGAATATGGAAGCTGGCTCTACCCTAGAATTTTCGACCTATCCGACTATCGCCACTATCCAGTCTGAAATGCTTGGTCAAAATTGTGTTGTTGGCTCGTTCCAGCCTCCCTCGCTTCCGCTCCTCCTCCTTGTGCTGTGCTCGATCACCGGCGATTCTCAACTTGGACAGTTGCGCGGCAAGTATGGCCACACTGCTGTGCACGATTTCGCCGCTTCCGTTCCCTCCCCGTTGGGCGACTTCGAGACCAGGAGTCGAGGAGGTCTTTGGGTGTTCGTTGAACGAGTGTGCATCCCGGTCTGGTGTTGCTCGGCGAGCGGCTCGAGGTTCTTGGATGTCGAGATTCTTCCGATTTGAGATGAGCTTGCCTGACGGTAGGCGCACCAGCATGCTGTCGTCACGTTGCGCTTGCTCAATCACGACATTTTCAGATTGTGGCAGTTCGTAGAATTCCTCGGTGTCTGGGGAAATGTCGAACCGACAATGCCCCTTGGCCACCATGTGCTGCTGGACGCCCTCGACGGTGCTCCGCCGCGTGCCGCAGCATATGCATTCTTGATAGCCGTAGATGACAAAGTGTAGGTACCACACGACCGTCTCGAGGTCAACGGCTAGGCAATCTTGAAACGGCACGCTGAAGCCGTGTACCGCGGCCATGTGCGTCATGCTGTCGTCCAACATGCCAGATTCTTGCGGGCAGAAGAGGCATTTGCCAGGAACAAAATCCGGTGCTGATGGTCCGTCTTCCGGGTCGCTGTCGACGTATTGGTCTTGGTCAGAACCAACATCAGGTTCACTCCTCCGAGCGCGTGACGGTGCTGCGCTTTTTGTTTCCTCTGCATCTGTTGAGGGAGGTGGTGGCGCCAATGTGACACTTCCGGGCTCCGCGACCTTCAATTGGAGCTTGTAAACGCTGCGATCAACCATCAGCTTGAAATGCATCTCGGCCCAGGGGCAAAAAAAGACTTACTGCCCATCGCTTTTGACATGCGCTCGCCACGTTTGTAGGCCACGCAATTCCACGTTGCAGAGTCTGCAGAAGGAAGGGGCTTGCGCGATACTCAGGGACGGCTGGTCCACGATGACGCCCGTGTCCGTCACTGTGTCCGACATGGTGGCTGTAAGTGCTGGTATGGGCGTGGTGTTGTGAGTCTCGAGGCTTTTCAGATTGGGTATCGTTACTGGAGAAGTTATTATGTTAGTGTTTAAGTCAAACATATCACGGGCGAGTGCGACAGATGATTAAATAAGTCGATAAATTCACAGCCGTCCTTTCAGCGTGGTATTCTACGTGTCGCCACAGTGAGGCGGCTGATGAATCTGGTCTAGTCCCAGTCTCACAGGCGCACAATCTCCGCTGTGGCTGGACAATGTGACTCAGCTCAAGTGTGTGACGAGCCCCTGAAGTCATTTTCCTTCTGCTGCGGGGTAACAATCGATTGGCTTGTCTGGCTGTGAAGCGTGATACGCACTGCACTATTATATGGGTCGAAATGAGTCGAAATGAGCCAGCACCGTCACAGAAAGTTGACTCACCGAGGTGTACTCCGTACTGTACAGCAACATGCCAAAGGTTTCCCGCATTTCAGCCCCCATACTTTCCCCTCATTACTGTAGATCTTCCTTTTCTGGGTGGGCCTGACGGGCACCCAGTGGGGCGCTATGGGTGCCTATGGGTACTAAAAGATAAGCTCACTAGGTACTGAAAGATAAGAAAGATTACCCTATAGCTACTTTATCAGACTATTCTGCACTACCCAGAAATAATAAGAATTTTAATTTTTTTAATTTTAAAAGAAGATATATAAAATCAACATATAATAGAAAATTTTATTATTTTCAAATTGCATTATATAATTAATTGCTTTTTCTGCTCAATTATTAATTATATTTTTATTATTCAGTATTGTCTATTTTTAGTTTTAGCTTTTTACCTATGCATATTTTACACCTCATACATAGACACGAGGCGACACCAGCTAGGTAGCCTATTTGAATTATAGCGTTAAATTTGGACTTTGAGAAAGACGCATCTCCGGGATACAGGTTACCAAAGGGCTCAAAAGGAATCAGGAAGCCGTGCATACGGTCGCCAATGCCACCAAGGGAATCCAGTGGTATGACCGCCCAGCTTGGGGAATTGATAAGAGGACTTTGATCTTGTGGTAGATTTTGCGACTGTCCCTGTGACTGTCCTTGTTCGACTTAATAGCGACAAACCCGAGGACCGGGATGGGAAATGAGTATAACATCCAAACTGATACAGTCGATATACCGAAGTTGGTCCATTTGGTTTAGTGAAGGCACCGAGACGTGGTCTGCTTGCAGTATGGCCCAGAGCTGGGGAGCGGACAAGGTCTCGGGGCCTGCTAAGTGGCTGCGACAGATAGCGGAAATTCCTATCCATGGCAGACATGAGCATCTTCGCCTCCAACGCTTTCCCAGACAATTAACACCATATTGTAGCTCAACTAAGCCGCAATGTCGTTGTTGATGCTAATTGGAGTGCGTTTGGTATAGCATCCTGGATCGGAGCAGGGAGCAAAGCAGAGTGAAGGTCGCTTTCGAGCCCGTCTCCCAGGCCAAGTCTACAAATTTTTGCTCTGTGTGGGATCAAAAGCACTCTTGGCATTTCCCCGCCCCAAAGTGTTCATCTGTCAGCCCCAAATCGGTACGAACTAGAATCTCTCCGTCATGCCGTAGAAGCCAACGGTGACTTCAATGACCCCTATTGGCAGGACGTCCACGATAACTTTAGTCGCGACGAAGCCAGTGACTGCCTATCTGGACTGGCAGCTTAACATATAGGTAGTCTAAATATCACCGCTCTCTAGTAGATCGCCGAGCTCCGTATATACCATGCTGATTACCAAGCTTGGCCCAAAGGGGCTGTCTTGATGCATATTCTTTTCAAAAATGGCCCCACCGTTGTCTGATCCTGCTGCAACGCCTTCCATCATCAAGTCTTCAACTCAGTCTCCTTGGGCAGTTTCTGACACCAGGTTGGAAACTTGGTAAGCTTCCCTGACCGCTTCTTTAATTCTCGGATTTCGTGTTACCAATCGATTGAGCGTGTGGATAACCGGTGACAGCGAGTAAGCAATAGCAGATATGCCACCGCTTGTCTTTTCCCCAACCTGCGCTTTGTTGTTCTTCTAAACCCACGGCTACATCGGCTTCTCATCGGGAGGGTCGCCGAATCTTATTCAGTGGCAAGATCACACTGAAGCTAAAAGAGAATAAGAATGTTGAGGACGGTGCCGGATTGAGACAGGCTTCCCATATTAGCCTAATTAACATCCACAATCTCACCTCTCAATTCCTCCCTCATGAATCTCCGCAAATCTCTAACTGTAACCGGAGTTAATGACGACAGAAGTGGAGTACCGGCAGTCTGGCTTACTTCGTATCCCCCCCGCTCTATACCAATAATAACCAAAGTGCCGATTGAATACGAGCTGACTTGAATCAATACGTAAGGGAGAAAGCATGGTCTCACGATGCACGGGCGGTCGGGTGGGCGGTCGGATATCATGGGGCTTGAAAGAAAGGACGGTCGGGCTGGATACGCGGTCGATTCTTCACCGACTTGCTCAGAAAGTAAACATTAGCGTCGATGGGTTACGCATTCGGCATAGCACCTTTCCCTTTTCCATCCCCTAATCCAGCAAATGTCACGAGACAAAGCTTCTCTAGAGAATACGAACAGGTCATACTCGTATAGGCAATAACATGGTGCGACTAGTGCAGCGGGGCTCGTATTCACTTCAACCATGTCATAGCGGGTCGCCGGACTTGTTGAGAGGTTGATCTGCAAACCTCGTATGTTATAAGGCAGCTCTTACCCAGCTGTACTCTTCACTCCAGCACATCTTACTACTTCCCTCTCAAGCAGTACAACAGTAAAATCATCACCATGAAGTTCAGCGTTCTCACCACCCTCACCGCCATGCTCGGTAGCGCCGCTGCGGCCAACCAGGCTATTGTCATCAACGACTGCTCTACCGCCATCTATGTCCAGTCTTATCCCTACAACGGCGCAGCGCCAGGCCCCTTGACTACCGTCAAGCCTGGTCAGCGATTCTCCGAAAACTTGCTCGCCAGTGGCTCGGTTCGTTGATTTCTTACCGCTGCTTTGAGATCTTTTTACTCTTAGCACACAAGTTGGAACGACGGTTAACCCGTTATTTTTACAATTTAGACTGTTAAGATCGCCACCACCAAGACCCTTACCAACCCGCTCTTCTTTGGTTATTCGTCTACCTCTAAGCCCGACTATGTTTACTGTAAGTTCACTCCCCTGCTCACGTTTATGTGCCGATTCTGACATTCCTCTCTAGATGAGTTCAGCACGTAAGTTGATATTCTTACTGTTCGGTTGAACGCCCCTTGGCGTATGATGCTAACTTGCTAGTCAATTCGGCAACCCCTTCGCTAACCAGCACAACATCCTGAGCCCTGGTGCCGGCTGCGAGAAGTTCGACTGCGCTGCGAACGACGCCAAGTGCTACAGCACTCCCAGCATGAAGAAGGTCTACGGTTGCCCCAGCCCTGTCAATGTGTACGCCAAGGTCTGCGCCAAGTAAAGGGCGAGTCCCAAAAATGCAGCTGCTCTGGGTGCAGTTAATTATGCCGTTCGCACGACTGGCACCTCAGGATCATGGGGTGAGTCCATTGGAGAAGAAACAATTATTTTCAAAAGACTTGTGTGGAGCACTCGTGCCGATAGCAACGTATATATTCACAAACGTATATTATTCTGGATTGTCCCATTCGCCTTTTTGACACTGTGCCGCAGTGGAACGTGTTGTCTTATGAGATGACGAATTTTCCAAACTCACCAACAGTTGGTGAAGTGATACGCCACCAGAACGACCCTTCCTAGTTTGTCTCAAGTCCGTGAGGGTGTAAAAAAGGTTGACCAATATGCAGCAGCGTCGCGTCCATGTTGGCTAAGGGACATCCTCACGAGGCGTGGATCTGATACTGTATCGGGTTGATCGAGCGGGGCTCGCCAGAATGACGCACACCGCGGTTGTGTGGTTATTTCTAATTGAGGCTTTACTGACAGTTGCAAAGAATTTAGGAAATGGTAAACCCCAATAGACTGTGAGCAGTGTGCGTTAAACTACTGTATCAGGTGTCTCTAACGTGGTGTAATGCCTTCCGGAGGGCCTGAGCCCACAACTTTTAAATCTGTATGGGAATAATATTTCGTCACCGTGAATACACCTATGTACAAGGCTGCGTATTATTGAGAACGTGCCACGCCGCCCTCCTCTGAACGACGCCGCGATCCAACACCCTGCCAATCTTCATGCAGGCTGCCCTGCTTCTCGGGACAGAATATTGATAGTAAGCATTTTTTTCATTAACGTGAATCTATGAAAAATAAATCTATATAAAAACGTTTTCAATAAGCCTTAACGCTTCTTAGTATAGATTCTCAAAGGTATGGCTTTTTCTCTGTGTGTGAGATAAAGACGCCTGCATAACCACCGTCAACAGTAGCCTTATTCACGAGAGCCAAGACCGACTCGACGCTGACGTCTAGCTTGGCAGGTCCTTGGAAGGTGGGTGAATAGTCCTTGAACTTTTGAAACATAGCCATAGCCAACTTTCCTTCCTCCTCGGTTTCTATCTAAACGTCAGCAAAAAGCACACCATTTTAGTTGTTCAGACGACTACATACCGATCTGCAGACTGCCGGTGTCTACCGCACCAGGGCAAATTGCCATGACAAGGACGCCCTTCTCACGGTAGACGGCACTGAACTTGGCAACGGCCATATTCAGAGCTGCCTTACTCATTGAATAAGCCACGGCTTGATATATATCGGCCTTGAGTGTCATCTCAGTGTCCGAGATACCGGTGGAGATGGCAATCACTTTCTTTGCACGACCCTTCAAAATCAGGGGCATGAAAATACTGAATAGGTGGACGGGGCCGATGGTGTTGACTCGGAAGTGTTCGATCAAATCTTCTTCCAGTGCCTTTGGATCCTGGATCCTGTGGAAGAATTAGTCTCAAATAACTATACCAGGGACTTTTATCCTCCCACCGAGAACCTACAGAGTATCAAGGCCGACCAAGGCAGTCTTAGCTTGAAGCGCGGCACAGGCGATGATATAATCAAGGGTGCCGTTTGTTTTCTCCGAAACAACTTGGGCTGCTTTCTAGAAAACCTTTGAGTCAGTTTCCACCTCAGTATGACGGACCACTCGCTCGCTTACCTTCAATGCATCCGGGTCCGTAGTGTCGGCCTGAATAATGTAGATATTGCTCCGTCCGATTTCAGCGGCAACCTTGGCCTCGACGGCGGCTTTGTTGCGGACGAGCCCGAAGACGGAGTTGGCTGGGTTTTCAGAGAGCTGGCGGAGAAGCTCGAACTACATGACGGATTCTTTGTATTAGTGATGAGTCTTGTCCATGAAGCAGGATGAGAGCGTACGCCAATGCCACGAGAGACTCCCGAAATCACGTAGGAGGACATTGTAACTGAAATTTTATCGTGTATAAAAGTGAGATTGATTGACTGTAGGATGATTCTAAGACGTCGTTCTAAGTGTTGACGAACCTGAAAGAGGAGCAATCGTGCGTGTACTTATATAGATTTGGACTCATCCTTGGATCCTTGTATGCTCGCTTTTCGACTTCAAATCTACCCCGCTCTTTGTTGGTATAATGTCAGCGGATGTGTGACCAGGGGTCCGCTGTAAACTACACGAAAGTTGCCGTTCTTCTGAATGCAGACGATGCGCGGGCATTAATAAGCCGAGGTGCGGGAGTAGTGCGGGCTTTATAAGCGGTTTCAGCCGCCCCTTGGAATCCCCCGGCCGGCGCATTTGTCATCTCGGTGCCAAAGGAGAAAACTGGCAACTTTTTGTGTGAAATGCTGAACAATTCTCAGCTTACACACTCAAGACGTTGGAGGGAACTTCACTTGGGACGTCATGCATGTGAATCAGTGCTGGGCTTGCAGAGGTATGCTATTGGTTCCGGTCCAAGTGACATGTATCGAGGGGGCCAGTTACTGACGCGCGACAGACTCCAGAGCAGTGTGCAATCGCGTCCGCCCCCGTTGTGCCAGGTGCGCTCGGTCGAATAGGCCATGTCATTATGGGTTGCGGCTGTCGTGGCCAAAGGGTATCAACAAGAAGCGGAGCTTGACCCATTCCGTGCACGATGTAGTTGGCACTGCAAAACGTTTCTCCCAGACGAGCTTTGTCAATGCGACATCATAAGATATCCAGCTCCATGACTACCTGCAGATGAATCAAGGTTTTACTCCCTCACAGACTTTGCCTGTCACTAAGCTAATACTCCAGCGAATAGGATTTGTTAGTCATACGGGATATGTCTTTCAAAGACTCGATCCGTCGATGGCCCTATCATGGCTCCCAACCAACCTAGGTTATGAGGACCGAGAACTTATTGATCACTGTAAATATAATACTAGTTGTAAAATCTTGCCAAGCTAACACGTGCAGTTATTTGTACGGCGTCGTCCACCCTGGCCATTTTCGAATCGGACAAGAACGAGTTCTTGAGCCTTTTGTTGCGTCTAGCTCTGTCAGATAGTTCACCGTCTTCTGTGGCGGTGTTACAATCGGCGTTGGCGCTTTCGTCGTTCCACCGGCATGGTCTGCAAGCATCGGTTTTTCGGTTCAAGGCGCGCGCTCTACGCACACTGATCATATCTAGCAAACACTGTGTTGAAAGTCCCACGGTCTTCCAACATATTGCGGCGAATATGATACTGTGCCACCTTGAGGTATGTTCAAGCATGGGTCTATGTCTTCTTTCGAACAACCACTCACCAGCGCTTCAGATGCTCGGAATGCCAAATACATTATCCCTATGGTTCTGTAAGTGACGTTTGGTCTATTTATTTCTACTTGCCCCGCCTAGAACGATAAATCTGGTCTACGGTGTTAGTTCTTCTGCTGCCTTTTCATGGGAATGGGTGGCCTGATTCTTCAAGGGCATTGCTAAACTGGATTCTAAATTCTAGGCCATTTGAGTGAAGCTAGAACTTTGATCGACAATGCAGGCCTTGACAGCCAAAGTTTTCAAGGCGAAGTTTCCAGACTTCTAGACTGGGTAGAGTATCATATGGTCATGAGCCGGTTTAGCCACCGACATTGGTATCTAAATGGAGAGTCTACCAGAGGAGTCAGAAATTTCGCATCTGTGGACCAGGAAACCTGCCACTCACGAAAGGTTAGGCTGAAGAATAGCAAGTTCATACGTGCACGGAATCATTTATCTAATATGAGACAGGTCAAAACAGCATCGCACTGTTCACATGAACTTCTTCGGCATTTATATAATATGTTCGACATGATTCGAAAACCAACAGACTCACTATACCACAGCGACGAATACGAAAATTCCTTGCGTTGCCTCGAAAACAAAATAACCAGTGTTGTCCCGTTAACACCAAAAGGTATACCTGATACTATGTCCGACTTGAGCACAGCCTGGGTGGCTACAATGGATCTTTTGAAGCTAGCCGCTCTAATTTACCTCAAAAGAGCATCGCGGAACTTTTCAGGAACCTCCCCTCAAATTGATGCCATGGTTGAGAAGGCCCATGTACTTCTTGACGATCTGGGGACCTTCAATCTGGCCTTTCCATTGCTGATTATTGGATGCGAGGCTCGGACAGATGAGCAGAGAATGAGGATTCTCGAGCATATTGAAAGAGCAATGAGAACCTCGACTTTGAGGAGTTTGCATGGACTGCAGAATATTCTCCAGCACATTTGGGTTCAGGACGACCTTGCGGTTGATTATGAGCTCGACTATTTAAAGAAGTTGGACGCTATAATATCTTCTTACCAGATTATGCCAAGTTATGTCTAATATAGGAAACTCTCAGATTTGGAATATGATAGATAATATGAGACCCGTTCTATGTGAAATTTTTTTTCTTTTGGATTCGGCTATACTTTGCGCCAGATCTCTATAAGACTCTTATTTGCTCGTGATATCATCTAAGTGTTTTATATTTATTTCCACATTTAGCATTACACCGCGTAGATTCGTCGACAAAGGGACCGTTCGATTTCTTTGGTCCGCTTTCGATTTCGTCAAAAAGCTCTTTGAGAGCTCGCTCCTGCTCCGCTGACTGAGGAGACATCTTGTAGAGCCAACCACATTGAGCAGGATAGCTAGCCATCTCCTTAGTGTCGTTCGGGTTGAGACGAGTATGGGAAGAAGAACTGCGTCGTGACTTTGCCGTGGCCTCAAAGTGAATCGCAGAACAAGGCAAGAGGGGAAGATTGGTATACCTGTAATGTCCCTAGGTACCTTGGGCCTATTCGGTGGTTGACTTGGTCATCACGGAGCGGACCCTTCGGAAGGTCCGAAATCGGATACATAATGTCCATTCTCGTTCGTGGCCATCGAGTGGCGGGGCTTTCTATTCGCTGCAATTGCGCCCCTATCTCTCGCCATGAATAATTATCTGCGCTAGTACTCCGTATTGCGACTGCCTTCAACTACTCGAAGCTGCTCGTTTCACTCTACTAAGGACGAGAGGAAATTCGGAGCAGGACGTGCTACCGGGGATTATCAAGCTACAAGATGGTTTCGGATCAACCTTGTTCTGTCGACGAGTCTTCCGCTCCGGCTGACTTTCTTGCCTTGTGGATGCTCAAGCTTGGACGTTCACTGCCCCTTGACTGCTAACTCGGATATGTTGAGTTGTGATTCCATCCTGCGGGAAACTTAAAGGAAGAACCTGGAGTGTTGCCCAGCAAGGGGGTTGGTCTTCATGGCTGACGACCCCCAAAAGCCCCCGACAGCTAGTGGCAATTGCCCTGGATGGTCCTGGACCCAGGAGCCTGATTGCTGGCTGGTTGCTCTTTTGGGCGCTGACGACCTGGCAGCGGGGCACAATTCTCTGGCGGGCACCGACGTAGGGCTTGTAGTCGGCTGGGAGTTTGACGTTGGCTGGGCGACAAAATAACCCGGGAATTCGCGACATGGGCTATGATGGCCAAGCCAGGCTCCCCGCATATCTGGAATGTCGTGGAAGACACTCTAGCCTTCTTCCAAGACACCATGACCAAGAACAAAGTCCTGGTCCAGGGTGTGACCCTCGCGATGGTAGGGGATGTGGTGGATGCCACGGGACCGAGGCGATTCACCAGGGGCATCATGAAGAGCATGGGGGAATCTTTCCATGTCAAGATGGAGGATTTCCACATCCTCTTGGAGCCAAAGCTCGTTGGAGACGTTCTCGTTGTACCGGGATACCTATGGGCTGCAGCTGCGAACAGCTATTGCGGCGTCTTAGACACCGCGCCTCCACCCTTGCTATCTCACCACTATGCTGGCTCATGGAAGAATGACAAGGGTGGCGGGACAGCGGAAGGTTGAAAGGGTCCGATCCCGAACATGTAGATGAATAATTCTCTTTTTTCCGTTCATACTAAAAATAATTACAAATCATGTAAAAGCTGAAGAACTATTCCCTATCGATCCCACCACTCCATCATCCTCCGCTCAGTTCAAAGCAGCGACAGCCCGAACTCCGCACCAGACACGGCTTGGGACTGCAAGCATTCAGGGACTACTAGATACTGTATATATGATGCAATTCATCCCCATCACTCACCTCACAGTTGCTTCCCAATCACAACAGCCGTCTCAATCTCATCCCCATCTCCCTATTTTTCAAAAGAAGAGAAAAAATACACTCCAAATCACTCCCACGAAATGGCGCCCTTCTACGCCATCATCTGCGGCGCAGGCCCCGGCCTTGGCCGCTCTGTCGCTCTCCGCTTCGCCCAAGCCTACCCCTTCGTCATCCTCCTCTCCCGCTCCCAGTCGTCCTATCAGCCCATCGTCGACGAGATCAACTCCAAGTCCATCACCCCCTCCGCAGACTCGGGTTCCAAAGCCACAACCACCCGTGCCATCGGCTTCTCGTCCGACGCATCCGACCCAGAGGCTGTGGCATCCGTGTTCGACAAGGTCAGAGCCGGCGCCGATGGCTTCCTGCCCCAGGATGCGAAGCTGGCCGTCGCCTTGTTCAATGTAAATGCGGGACTCGTCATGAAGCCGTTCCTTGAGACCAAGGTGGAGGACCTAGACTTTGGCCTGGCCATACCCGCGTGAGTTTCACTCCCACCTCCAGCAATCGACTTCCAACAAACGCCTCCCCCCTTCTATCGCCATCAGCATTGCCTCACAGCTTCAACTACTTACTCACCACCCCTGACATCCAGCCGCGGCCTCTACCTCTTCGCCCAGCAAGCCCTCCCCCTCCTCCAGACCTCCATCTCCGCCTCCCCTGTAAACCCGCCAACCCTCCTCATCACCGGCGCAACCGCCTCCCTCCGCGGCTCCGCCAAATTCGGCACCTTCGCCGCCGGAATGTTCGCCCAGCGAGCCCTCGGGCAGTCTCTGGCGCGCGAGTTCGGCCCAAAGGGCGTGCACGTCGCCCTGGCCGTCATCGACAGCGGCATCGACGGGCCTCGGATGCGCGCCATGCTCGGCGAGGACGCCAAGAAGGCGGTGGAAGAGGACAAAGTGATGAGTCCAGACGCTGTAGGTCCCACTCCTGTGAAGCTGGCGAGGAATGTTGAAGGGGTGGGAGATGTTGAGGAATCCTGTGCTGACGTGAGGATAGATTGCGGAGAGCCACTGGCACTTACACGCACAGCATCGGTCCTCCTGGACGCAGGAGCTCGACCTTCGCCCTTGGCAAGAGAAGTTCTGATCTCGCGAGCCGGTTCCAACACTGAGTTTGAGATTAAACCGATAAGTATAAGTAATGGGAAAGTCATATTCAAGTGCTGCCGTGCCAAACTGTCCGTTTTCCTTGTGATCCAACTCGATAAGCACCAACGCCAACATTGCCTGACCCCTTGGTGAACCCGCCGATACGAAAGATACAGGTAGGGAAGACAGAAAGAAAGCAAAATAATACTCTTTATGCAGGATCAAAACTACAAGCCACAGAAGTACATTACACCTCCGTCTCCACATCCGGCTTCCGCCCATCCAGCGACCCAAGGGTCCTCACCTTCCTCAGCGCATACTTGGCCTCGTCCTTCGCGAATTGCGCATTTTGCATCGGTCGCCACTGCACGTGTTTCGTAATGCCGTACATGTTGCTTCCATGTTCTGTCGGCCTTACGTATTCTGCATTCTTCATAGGGGCAAAAGTATACGCCGCTGTCTTCACAACGACTTCCGTTGATACCAGTGTCCTCATATGTTACTGACGAAGGCGTGAATGCGCAGTGACTGACCGAGGGTCTTGGGTTTCTGGGTTAGCGGCGGCAGCGGCTTCGGTGGAGTGACGATCTTTTGCTCCGCGATAAGCGATAAGCGACCAGGATTATCTTTCCGCCGCACACCGAAGATGAGACATTGTGCGCATCGGGAAATGGACTAATCGCCGAGCTCGCATACAAACCATTCGAGATCGGCAGGAGATTTTGGGGTGTCGCCGGCTTGACCGCAATTCAATTCCTCGCCATCACGATCAATCCTTCGAAGGCGCCCGCATCGCTTCTGCGTGTCGGCGTTGCGGTGGAGGGACAATGAGTCCTCTTGTCTGGTAAGCTCAGACTTCGACCCGCAAGCTCGATCGGCGCAAGACACACGGGCCTCACTTCCCAGCACCTAAACAACCTCACTACGAAACCCACGACCACCACTGCCATCATGCCGCCGCACCTCCACCCTCGCTCGCGAACCACCTCCACGCTCTTCGTCACGACCGTTCTCGCGAGTTTCCTTGTCGTCGGCCTCCCACACATCATGCCCTGCCCCGTCCCCACCGCGCGGCTCGCGGACGGAGAGGTCGTAGACGAGAACGGACGGAGGCGGCGGTGGAGGTCAAGGATGGGATTGTACAGTTCGGAGCAGGCGGTGAGGACGAGCGTGTACGAGGGAGGATAGTTTCGGAGAAGTGGAAGTGCCCTAGGCTTTATTGGAAGGATGTTAGACTTCAAAACTTGGTGTATACAGGGATCATATAGTCCGAGCTTTGAAGCCTGATTCCTTGAAGCCAGGCGCAAATGCTGATTGGTTATGGTTTAGGGTTTTCATATGGTGGTGATATGGGGGTTAGGGATGACGGGTGAGTTTCGAAAACAAAAGTTGTTCGGAACAGAGCAAAAATGATATAGATAATATAGCAAGAAAAATACAATTAAATAAACCTAATTCTATATTTTTTTCTATTCTGTAGAATAAGTTATTATAATTTAGAATATTTAATAGATTAAAGTTTAATAAGTTAGTTACTGATATAAGAAAAGTCTTAGTTTATATTTAATTTAATTAGGTAGAGTGTAATTCTACTTTAAAAGTCTTAGCTTATAATTAATTTAATTAAATATAGCATAGAGATAGAGTAACTTAGCTAAGTAGCTTTTTCCAATGAGTTGAAGCCTGTACTATAGAAATAAAAGAGTATCTTAGCTGAAAGAGGACAACGTTACTACCACCCTATAGCTAGTTAAAATATTACCATCGGGTCCGAAGTCAAATAACAGAAGAATAGACTCCTAGAGTTATCTTATACAGGAAGTGTCTCTATTAAGCTGTAAAGCTCCTAGAAGTAGTATTTTTCGTAGAACTTATGGTGAAGGTGTTTTCTAATGGGCGGTTAGGTTGATACTTAGGGTTAGAACTTATTACAATACAACGATAGTTAATTGCTCGGCTTACATTTGCTGCTACAGTGAGTATAAGCTTCTAGACATTATAATCGGGTCAGTGTAATACATTTGCAAGACTACCCTTTCTATAAAAGGAAACTCAAAGAAAAGAGAAAAGAAAGTCTATATTGAATAACTTTAAATAAAAATACTATTAAATACAGGCATCCTAAAAGGAAGCTATAGTTTTCTGCTTTTTCCTTCTATTATATAATCTGTAAGTCTAGCTGGGGTATGCATTCTGTATCTCTTATTATTATAAACCCCTTTTTTAGTGCAATTATAGTAGAGATTAAGTAAGATAATATCTCAATTAGTTCTGAGATATTATAGTTAACTTAAAAAAGCAGCATCTAAAAAGGAGTAAGTAATCTAGGAATATATATTATAGTATATACAATTATAATAATATTACTAATAATAATACTAGTAAGCTATCTACTTTTATAGTATATTAATTAAGTTATAATAAGTAGAATTTATATATTATTATTATTATCTACCTTATCTACCTACTATATTATTAATTATAAATCTAGTTATTAGCCTCTACTTAGAGTTTTATTTTTAAATTTCTATATTATTTAAGAATCTACTAGTAGCTAAGCTTATTTATAACTGTAATTATAATAATAATAAATTAAATAAGGCTAAAATAGGCTTAGCTAGAATATTATATAGCCTACTACTTATAAAAGATAATAAGCTATATAATATATTATTTTAGTATTATCTAGCTAAAGAAAAATAAAGTTAATATAGCTAGAAGATATAAAATCTTTTATAATTAATTAAGAAAAGTCTTTATATTTTAATATTATTAATTTAAGGTATTTATTTTAATTTTCTTAAAGTAGTATTTTAAATTGCAATTTAAGCCTACTTAGTTAATTTTAAATTATAATTAATAATTATAATAATAATAATAATAATAATAATAATAATAATAATAATAATAATAATAATAATAATAATAATAATAATAATAATAATAATAATAATAATAATAATAATAATAATAATAATAATAATAATAATAATAATAATAATAATAATAATAATAATAATAATAATAATAATAATAATAATAATAAAAAAGTATCTTATTTAAAAATAAATAATATATTTAAGCTATTTAAGTAAAAAATATAAAGTAAATTATAATAACTTAATTAATATTAAATATTATTATTTTTATAATTCTTTAAAAGATATTATTATTTAGCTAGATAAATTAATTAATAATAATTATAATTATTATTTACCTTTATATATTATTAATTTTTTTTTTAATTTTCTTAATTTACTTTTTAAATTAAGAATTTTTATAATTATAACTCTTCTTCTAATATAAAATAGCTTATATATTTATATTAATATAATTTCTAAATAACTTATTAAATTACTCTTAAAGAATTTTTAAATAATAATATAATATTTAATTTTTACTTTCTAATTAGATATTATCTTATTTAGCTTTTTATAGATAATTTTATTTAGAAAACTTATAATATTAATAATATTTATAATTTTCTCTTTTTTTTAGTTATTATTAAATTAAATATCTTATAATATTTATAATTATATATTATTTTTAATTATATTAATAATATATTATTTTTAATTATATTAATAATATATATTTTAATATTAATATTTTAAGTAATACTTTTTATTAAAATAACTTTTATTTTTAAAAAATCTAGTAGTAATTATGAGTTTTATATTATATTTCTAATTATTATTTTAAATAGATTTAAGATTTAATTAATATATTTATTTAAATATTCTTTCTAATTTTATACTCTTATTATATATATAATAATTTATATATTTAGATTTTATTTATTATAACTTATATTAAATTAAGCTTTAACTTTATTATATATATTAATAATATACTTACTTATTTTATTTTATTATATATAAATTACCTTAATTATTAAATAAATATAGTAATTTAAAGATATATAAATTATTTAAATTATTAAATAATTCTTATAATTTAATATCTTATTATAATTATATAATTAATTAAATAATATATATTTACTATTTGAGTTTTTTTTTTTAACTTTACTTAATATTATTAAATAAATTAAAGTTATATAATAATCTTAAATAGTAAAAATAAACAATAAGTACTATACCTAGTATTAAAAGAAATAATAGCTAAATAATAAAATTATTACCTATTAATTTCTACTTAAAGCTTTTATTTAACTTTTCTAACTTTAATTTTATTATTTATAATTAACAACCTTATTATTTATAATTAACAACCTTAAAATAATAACCTTATTTTAAGTAATAAAATATAAGAAAGATATCTTCTATTATTAAGAAACTAACTTTTCTTTTAATATTTATTCTATCTTAATAAATTTTATCTAAATAACTTATTACTATATTAACTACTATTTATAAGAGGCAAGTTCTAAATTTGTTTAATAATAGAATTCTTATATTAAGAAGTATCTTAAGTTAAAAAAAAAGAGAGAGAGAGAGAGAGAAGATCTTACTAGAAGGTTATAATAAAAACTCTACTTATTAGTAGCACCCTTAAGTTATTATACTCCTAGTCCAGGCTTATATCCAGGCCTTTACTTTAAGCTTAGCCTGTAATATATCCCCCCTTCTTTAAGCTCTTAATTATCTTAAATAGGCTGGGTAAATACTGCTTGCTAGTAGTAGATTCCTCTAATAGCCCAATTAGATAAGATAGTAAGCTACTCTTTTTAATTGGAAAACTTAAATCTTACCTCTAATAGCTATATAACTTAATTATAGTAGGTATTATATATATTATTCTAGTATATTTAAAGTATATTATAATATA